>NC_140507.1:2784556-3343573 GCF_964339955.1 Pipistrellus hanaki
GTCACTACCAGTCACATGTCACTATTTGATTTCACTTTAATGTTTAACTTAAAGATGAAATAAGATTACACATGTGGTGCTCACTGGCACAAGCCTCTATGAGGGCTGTGGTGGTGGTGCCTGGGACCTCCTTTATGGCTAGAGAGCGCAGGCCGGACCTTTTCTGTCCTTATTTGTCCTCCCTGAGTGCTAGGGGGCAGTGATAGATGGCAGCCCTAATTGCTTCTGACGGGCTCCATTACAAGCTCTCCAAGAACGTTCCAGCACGATCATGCCTGTTGGGGCCAGGATTTGTCTGGAGACATTCCAGCAGGGAGCCTCTGAGGCGCGAGAGGAAGTCAGTTCTTGGAAACAGTGAGTCCGGAGGCGGGTGTGTGTCTGTAATGACGGCGTACAGTGACGGAGACCCCGCGGTCAGCCACGGCCGGGAGAGGGGACTGGCGAGGAAGATGGATGGCGCTGTGGCCGGGGAAGCAACGTCTCGGATGTCTCGGTCTTTTGAAGAGAAACCTTCTCAAAGAAACAATCTTCAGAAAAAAACAACAACAAAAAACATGAAACACATGTTTAAGTTTCCTTGCGAAAAAGGATTTCTGGCTAAAATAGACCATCTCTCCCCCCAACCCCGTCCTCCTCCGGGCCTGTCCTTCCTTCTTTCCCCCAACTCCTGCCCGCCCGCCAGGATTAGGGCAGCTGTGGGGACGGGCCACTGTCCCACCTCATGTGTGCAGGTGCCTGTGTGCAGGTGTGTCTGTGTGCGTGTTTGCAGGCACCTCTGTGTCCATGAGTGTGTGCAGGTGTGTCTCTGTGTGCATGTGTTTGCAGGCACCTCTGTGTCCATGAGTGTGTACAGGTGTGTCTCTGTGTGCATGTGTTTGCAGGCATCTCTGTGTGCAGAGTGTGTGAGTGTGTGAATGTGTGAGTGTGTGCAGGTGTGTCTGTGTGTGTTTGTAGGCATCTGTGTGTGAATGTGTGAGTGTGTGCAGGTGTCTCTGTGTGAGCAGCCTTCCAACCCCTTCCCTGCACATGGGAGCAGGCCCTGTGATCCCGGTCGCCTGGTGGCTGCCAGGGTGAGAAAGCTGCCAGCTAGACCAGGGCGTGGGAAAAGGCGTTTGAAGTTTCTCAGCGTGGGGACCAGCTTTTTCACCAGGTCCCGGGCAGCCTTCTGCACACCTATTCAGAGCATCCGCTGGAAAAGACCAGAGGCAGGCTTCTAATGGGCCCCGGGCCGTGGATCGATGCTGGCCTTTTATCCTTTATTCATGCTCTTCAGGGGTCATCGGCCCAGCTGCCTGGGAAGGCACTAGAGGGGGCACTGCAGCTGCGCCTCCGCCCCAGGCCTTCCTGCCCGCTGCCCAGCGCATGCTCCTCCCGTGAGTGCAACCCCGCCTTCACCTGCCCATCCCCCCATCTCAGCCCTGTTCGGGGCCTGGTCAGAGCGCAGACTCCATTAGCTCTCAGCTCTTGCTGAGGCCATGCCATCCACCCATGCCACCTGCGCCTCCCCCCCTCCCCCCCCCCGTAATTGCTCTCACAAAGTCAGCTCTGAGCTCTGGGCTGCCAGATCCAATGGGCACTTCCGGCCAAGTGGCGGGGCTCTCGCAGCTTCCAGCCCGCGGGGGTCGCCTCCTTCTTTCTTGGCTTCTGCCCCCTCACCTTCCCCTGGGACTTAGCGAACAAAGGGGACTGGGTGACATCATGGAGAGGACTGTGCTGAGAAGAGAAACAGAGCCCCCTCCACACAGGGCCCCATGGGGCAGCCCCGAGTCGGGAGGCAGAGCAGGAGTGAGGGGGGCAGAGGCCACCCCTTGACTGTTTTCGAGGGAGAGGCAGGGCAGGTGGGCAGGGCACCTCTCAAGACAGGCTGGTGTGAACGGGGTGCGGGCTCTGGCTGCCTGGCGGTCTCTAGCTGACTGGTACGGGGCCCTGGAGCATTAGGCAGGGGAAATACTGGCTTGTGGGTGAGAGAGGAAGGGGGTGAGTGGGGTACAGGCTCAGGATTGTTGGAATATTTGTAATATGGTTTTCATGTCCCCATGAAAGCTAGACCACAGGGAAGCCAGAACCAAACGGTTAGTCTGGTCCCATGATTTATGGAAGGCAGAGAGACAGATCTGAATCTAAGAAAACAGAACAACTTGCTCCAAACCGTGGTCTCTTGCCAGCATCCTTTGCTAAGCTCTGAATGTTGGCATGTGCTATGCTGGGACCTCCAGCCACACTCCTCTCGGGGAAAGTCTCTAAGCACCAGGGAATGACATACCATCCCTGTGTGTGTGAGTGTCTGAGTGTGTGCAGGTGTGTGTGTGCAGGCATGTCTCTGTGTGTATGTTTGTAGGCATCTCTGTGTGCATGAGTGTGTGAGTATAAGTGCATGTGTGTGTTTGCAGGCATCTCTGTGTGCAGAGTGTGTGACTGTGTGTAGATGCATGTGTGCTAATTCAGGGGAGGCCCCCAGAGAAGATCCAAGTCTCTTCACGACCTGATAAATATTTAATGTAGTAACCAAAGACTGATGTTAACTATTTTTAAGAACAAGATGGAATTAAACGTGTATATCATGAGAAGCAGAGGCGGCGGTACGGATGGGTAAGGTGCATTGACACCCCAAATCCTGGTGCTTCAGGGCGAGCCCTCACCATTCTGGAGATGCCAATTGATGCCAGGTTTGCAGGGTTAAGTACCCATGTTACAGACATAAGACCGACCACTGACATGCCGGCAACAGAATGCAGACCTTCTGAAACCGTAGGCATTCAGGCGACCTTCACCCACAGCTCACCTGTGCAGGGGCTGCCCTGAGCCCCCCTCAGGCTTCTGCATTCCCCGGACGGAGAAGCAGAGGCACCCCGCGGTTAGGGGGCTCTGTGGGTGACGGGCTCCGAGAGGCAGAGCCAGCATGGGGGTTCCAGGCAGTTTGGCTCGGTGCCCCCCTTCTCCCCCTTCATTGCTGTTTAGGAAAGAAGAAGAAGAAGAAGAGGAAGAAGAAGCAAAGGTAAATTAGGGGGAGAGGTCTGAGCTGCAGACAAGGACGTGCACAGCCAAGGTCACATGGGGTGAGGGGGGATGGGGTTGGTGTTGGCGTAGCCCCCAGCTCACTGCCCAGACAGCCCCTCACCTGGGTGAGTGTCTCTGACAGCTGCAAGGGAGTGAAAATAGAGGGTAGGTGGTGTCTTTTTTTTTTTTTTTTAAATACATTTTATTGATTTTTTTACAGAGAGGAAGGGAGAGAGATAGACAGAAACATCGATGAGAGAGAAACATTGATCAGCTGCCTCTTGCACACCCACTACTGGGGATGTGCCCGCAACCAAGGTACATGCCCTGGACTGGAATTGAACCTGGGACCTTTCAGTCTGTAGGCCGACGCTCTATCCACTGAGCCAAACCTGTTTCGGCTGTTGTCTTTAATAACAGAGGAGAGGAGTCACTGCAATAACGCTGGAGGAACCCCCCACCCCCACCCCAATGCGCCTGGCCTTACAGATCAGGAAGAGCAGTGGCTCTCGGACACCCAGGGCTGCTCCGGGCATCCCAGAGCCCGGGGCTGCACCGGGAGGGGTCTCCACTCGGGGCGCAGGGCTTTGGGGGCACCTGCTTCATTGCAGCTGACTCAGACAGCCGCTCCGAAACGGTGCTTTCCAGAGTCACTGACCCGGTGTTCGCCTCTCCACCACCTCAGACACATCTGGCCCGTCTCCGAGGGCCCGTCAGAGCGGGACGGCCGTGCGGACAGGACAGCTCTCTGCCTCACACGCTGTGCGCCTCCTGCTTCCCAGGGAGACGGCTCGGGTGTCCGCAGGCAGGCATCTCATCCTTCTCTGACGGCAAAAGCAACGTATGTTCCTCATAAAAGCCTGGGGAACACAGAGAAGGACGAGAAGGAAATGAAAAGCCACCCGTAGTCTGGGGGCTATAGAGCTGCCAGCGTTTCTATAGATACAAACAGGATTTTAACACAGGTGAATGGGCAGTGTTTATGGTACGTGTTACATGTATGTACAATGCCTGTGTTATGTGTGTGTAGGGGCACCTACACACGTGGGAAGACATTTTTAAAAGGGAACGACAGGATAACTAAGGGTCGTGACTCATTCTGGGGCCGGGGTGGAGAGGGACTCCAGTGAACAGGCGGCAGGTTTTCTTTAAGCCGGGTAGCGGGCAGTTGGGTGTGCGTTGCTCTTTAAACGGTATATATAAGGGTTGTGCACACCTTTTGAGATCTGATAGAGTTGGCAATGAACGCGTGTGTTTTTATGGCATTTTTCCTACTCTGTTTATTGACAATCGTTCACCGAGAGCCTCCTCTATCCCAGGCATCGGGACCCCCTGGGATGAACATAGAAAAAGTTCCCGCTGGGGACGGCTGTTTGAGGGAGAACAGAGGCCACCGTGACCAGAAGGAGGGCCCTGGGCCTCGTGTGACCGTCACAGCTGGTCAGGGGGTGCTCAGGGAGGTGACATGGAGCGAAGACTCGGAGGAGGTGAGGGGGGGCCGCTTGGGGATCTGGAGAAAGACCATCCGGGGAAGGAGGGAAGGCGGAGCAGAGGCCTGTGTGTGTGTGTGTGTGTGTGTGTGTATGTAGGGGGGGGGGTTGGGGGGTGGGAGGGGGCGTGGGGGGGGGTGCTGGCTTCTCTAAGTGAGATGGCATCCCGGGAGGATTGTGAGTGGAGAGCTGGTGTGAGCTGCCTTGGGTTTTCACGGGCCACTTGGCTGCCGACGAGAGTGGACTTTTGTGGGGCAGCAGGAGGGAGACAACTTGGGGGGCTCGGGTCGCACCAAGGACACCGACAGCAATGGGATTTCAAGCCGCCAGCTCTTCCTGGCAACACCCTCGCGTAGTTGTTTAAACTTGCAGACTGTAACCATCACGCGTGACATAAAGATGAGAGGGCTGGGGAGAGGCACAGGAAAATACTGTCAGTGCGTGGCCCACGGGCCCCAGCTTGCGGTGGGACGTGTGTTAGCTTCCGTGGCTGGGCAGAGTGGCTTCTGGCATTTGAGCCAATTGCTTTGTGCAGCCGGCACCTGAGCACTAGCCAGCCCATTGCTCCGTCCCTCTGGGCACAGCCAGGACGTGGGACTGGCCTGCTGGGTGCAAAGCCAGCCCTTCGGAGAGACGATACGAGGTTCCCAGGGGGCTCCGGGAACGTGGCCATGAGTCCTGCCACGGGACAATTGTCCTGCTTCTCTCTGACCCGTGGTGCCGGTTCCCTGGCAGTTCTGACTACACACGTGCTTGGCTGGCAAGACCAGCTCACCACCCTGAGAAAGCGAGGCGCCCTTGCACCCGTTAACCCCCTCATTCCACCATCTGTTAGGCATTCGCCAACACCTGCCCTGCGCCAGGCGCTCTGCTTAGGAGTAAATAAAGCCATCCATTTCCAAACACTGTGTCCGCCCCAGGCCGGCGATTGGGCAATCAGCCAGAGGGCGCGGAGTCCCCGTGGGTTAGCGGTCCTTGTGCAGAGACACTCACGCGGAGGGTTCAGCCTCGGCTGACATCAGCTTTCACTGTGGCTTCTCGAGGACTCAGGGACCCCTCCGTCAGTTCTGCACACCCGCAGAGCCACTTCCTGGGGGGCTGCCGAGCAGAATCCATCCTCCCAGGACCCAGGTAATCAGTGCTGCACCCAGCTTCTCCCCAAGGCCGGCAGCTGCACCAGCGCGCCAGCCTCCCCATCGCCTGTGGCTCTAGGTTTCTGGCGAGGCTGCCCGCTAGCAGAAATCCATCCGGCTCCATGTCCTCGCCTTCCCCTCTACGCGCCCACTGCTTTCCTGGCTTGTCCCGGGGGGCAGTCCTAATGGCACACTTGCCTGCCTGGCAGCAGGGAAGCCACCGGCTCTTATTAACAGGGAATGCTGTTTGGATCTTCCAGGGCATCGCGGAGGACAGCTCCCCACACATTTAAAATAATATCTTACCTCTGGCCTGGCTGGTGTGGCTCAGCGGTTGAGCGTCGACCTCGGAACCAGGAAGTCACAGTTTAATTCCCAGTCAGGCTCCTGCCTGGGTTGGGGGCTCCATCCACAGTAGGAGGAGGCAGCCCATCCATGACTCTCTCTCATCATTGATGTTATTTTTTTCTCTCTCTCTCTCCTTCATTTCTGAAACCAATAAAAATATTTTTTAAAACGTCATATATCTGAACAAGAGGTTGCCAAAGGGAGATGGACATGACCAGCCGCCTTTTTATTACAATGGCAGGGAACGTGCCTGGGCTGAGGGTTTGATTGGATGCTGTCATGAGGCCACAGAACGGCTCGCAAAGAGGATCCTCCATCCGCCATCACGGCTCAGCGGAGCCTTTCCCACCGCCCCACACGTTTTCCGAGGATGGATTGCGTGAGAGCCGCGTGTCCGGGGCAATCTCTCCATCCCACTTATAAATCACGTGATATATAAGGGTATATCTTATACATCCCCCTGTACCCACTGTACCCAATGCTCTGGGGACCCCCCCCATTTCATGGTTCCATGTGACCCTCACCCCTTCTAGACGCTCAACAGAGTTTCTCCTTCGCCAATAACCCTCCGTGGAGGGGCCTGTCATGTAGCAACAGCAGAGGGAATGTGTCGTTCATCTTTCAGCACTTCCCTGCTGTCAGACCGCGCTCATCGGAGTCGGAGTCCACTGTCCCCCGTGTACCCCCATGTCAGGCCGTGGAGGGGCGGGGGCGGGCAGGGGCGGCGGGGACCTGCCCGGGTTTCTGTGGGAGGCAGGGCCACGGACAGGCATGCTGGCCACTTAGAGGACAGGGCGGCGGCGGCCCTGTCATTCGTGAGTGTGGGAAACCGCGTGGCTTCCCGGCACTTCCAGCCGAACGTCCCTGCCATTAATATTAAACGAGAGTGTTCTTGGCCGTTAAGCAAACACCGCTCGGAAACTCGAGCGTATAATGACCTCCTGGGCGGCGAGGAGGGCTCCTCGATGGGGAGCGGGCGCTTCCACGCTCGCTCTGGATCGAACGCGAGTGTGATGGGCAATGAGAGCATCCGTCACCACGGAATAATAAAAACGAAATTTACTGCACCGTCCCGACACTCACGTCGGCTCGGAATGCAGCCTGCCCCTCTCCTCCCGGAGATTAATGGTGGCTCTCTGTCCCCACCTGACAGATGGCTTCCAGAGTCTCCTTATGAGGGCCTGGCGGAGTCGGTGTGTGCTGGCCGGCCGGTTGGCAGGGCAGGAGGCCCGGGCGGCAGGTGGCCGGTTCCCGAGCACTACCGGGCCTTTGGGGGGAGAGGCGGGCGGGGCAGATCTTGCCTGAGCCGAGCGTGAAAGCATTGGTGGTTCTGCCCCGCCCGCCATCCATCTAGAAGGCAAGCGTGGGAGGGATGGGCGGGAGGAAACAGGCCAACGTACGTCTTTGTCAGGACAGGAGCTGGCAGGGCCAGGAGTGCTGTCTTCCTCTGGGTGAGCGGCTATCACGGTCGGCACAGCGTGGAGGTGGTGCTGGAACTGCCTGCCACCCAGCAGGTCTACACAGTCGAGGGACAACACTGTCTGTCACCAGCCGGCGATCCTGGTCCTGCCTGAATAATTGCCACGATTACATCTAATAACCGTGATGCCGATACGGACAGCTTCATTTATGAGGAGCATTCATTCCATGGGCCGAAGAGCAAGCTAGTCAACGCTGCTGGTGCCCCTGTACTCACTCCTCTGGGACCCGCCTCCCTCCCCCACTTCATAGTTCCATGTCGCCCATCCCCTCCCCCTCACCTTCTAGACGCCTGACAGAGCTTCCCCTTCACCAATAACCCTGCCTCGAGGGGGCATTCCTCCCCCGTGTCCATCCTTGACTCGGGCTGTCTCTTCAGCGGGAAAACCACATCAGCCTTCTAACGGGCCCGTGACGCCCCGCGGGGCCTGAGCGTGGCTGTCGGTGCTGCCCCGGGCGGACGCTCTGCAGAGAGAGCCGGGCAGCATCTCCCGCTGATGGCCGGCTGGGGCCTTCCGAGGCTCCCTTTATAGATGTTCCAGACAATCCCGGCCACACGGAACTTCCTCGAGGCTTTTCACCAACGGCTCACCCCGGGGCCGTCTGGGGAGTGTCCAGTTGTCTGTGAAATGATGGAGGTGAACCGGCTGTGGGGCCAAAGCAACACGGTCCTCCGACTCCCGCAGACAGTCTCTGCCACGGGCAGACGCCTCCAGCCGGCGGGCCATTCCCAGGAGCTGGGCGAGAGTTTTGAATGATTCCAAAGTCTCTGCGAGGACTTTCCGTCTGCGAGGCTCACGGAAACCCCACGAGGCTGTTGTTCCACTTCCCAATGCAGAGCGGGGTGCAGGGGCGCCTGGGCTCACCCCAGGAGTCAGTCAGAGTTGGGTTTCCAGCCAGGTCCGGCTCCATTGTCATGAGCAACTGGAGAGCTACCCCCGAGCCTCCCCCTGCAGCCCACCCCCACTCATGGGTGTCCTGGTCACATCACTCATTTCCACCCATCCATCGCTGTGGACTAAATCTGTGACTGCCACACGGTGCCAGGACCCGGCAGCCACTGTGACTGGTGCCCCAGAAGGCCTGGGAGGGCCCTGTGCAGGCTGGGGACTCTCCTCCCAGGAGCAGGCTCCTCTCCTGCGTGAGCTGGATTCTTGGGTAAAATCCCCAGAACGGGGCATCACCGGCTCTGGTTTACTTTCAGTTTTTCCAAAGAGCTTTAATCTTTAAAGACTCTAATAGAATAAAAAACGGTCCAAGTGTAGCCAGGGCCCAAACTGAGGGACCACAACCAAGCTGGACCCAGGCTGGGAAAAGCCAAGCTTGGACAAGAGATGCCTCAGAAGCACAGAGGATCTGCCGGGCCTTGAAAGGGGAGGGCTCAGAGTGAGGTGGGCGGGGCCTGGATTAGAGTGAATGGAGTTCTGGACCCAGCAGCAGAGGGTGCAAGAGGGGTAACTGGAGGGCAAGCTGGAGGGCAAACATGAGAGCAGGTGTGATTGAGGGGGAGACCATGGCCTTGGGACTGGAGACCCAGCTCTGAGCAGCCGCATTAGCCCCCAGTTGGGTGCAATCATCACACACAAAGCCCATTTTATCATACAGCGTTTACTTTGTGTGTAATTTATATGATTGTGGCCTGCCACCGTGGTGGGCAATTATCATGTCCTCTCAAGAACAGTTGCCTTCCTCCTCCTCTCTCCAGAAGCAGGAGAAACTGATGGGCGTTTTGTAGACGTGGTGGCACGTAAAATGCAAAACACGGAGTCACCGTGCTTCCCCGGCCCTGGAAGGGGGGGAGGTGGGTGCTGACTGAAGCAGAGGCTCTCTGCCCAGCATATCCAGAGCCCAGGAAACGATCAGAATTCAAAGTTCGAAGAATGGTTTCCACTGAGTGATGTCACTTTGGCAGCCTCATAAAGTCCATCGTGAGTCGGAGGCCGTTGTATCTGGAAACAGGGTCTTTGCAGATGATGAAATGAGGCCATTAGGGTGACCCCCCCGTCCATAGGATGGGTCCTAACACAAAGGGGAATGTGGACACAGACACACAGCGGGGAGATGACGTGGAGACAGGCGCACGGGGAGAAGACCGCCTCCACAGGCCACGGGGAGGGCCGGGAGCAGACCCTCCCTCCCGGCCTCTGGAGGACCGGCCCTGCCCACACGGTCCAGCTCTGCTGTGGGAGCCCTGGGCCTGCGGGATCCAGAACAGCGGCCCCAGGAACCTGATCCGGGCTCTCAGCAGGAAGCTCATGTCTTTGCATTTCCTTGCTTTGAGGGTTTCCCAGAAAGCATACGGGAAGCTGTAGTATCGCTCTCTTTGTAAAAGCTGATGACAGGAAAGACGGTACTTGAAAGAAGAGGAGAGAGCCCCTTCCTGTCACTTCCCAGATGGCTTCTGAGTGTCTCTTCACTCCTCCCCCCAACCTCCCCACTCCAGGCCTCCAGCCACCTGGAGTGACTGCCAGCTAACGCCCCTCTGGCCCAGGGGCCTCCCGGCCAGGGGCGGAGGGCCAGCCGCTGGAACCGGCCATCTGGGCTGGTGACAGTCATCGGGTCCGATCGGAAAGCCCGGCTTTTGAAACGAGGCTGCTTACTGTTCCTGACCACGTCCTCCCCGCTTTCTTGAATCACTAGGAAAATTCTTGCTGGAGAAAACAGGGTTTCCACCTGCCCCTGCATTGTTCTGGGGGAGCATTTACCCGCCGTGGCCAGCAGGGAGCAGCAGCATGCACCAAAGGCAATAGCCGGGTCCAAGGGCGGGCTGGGAGGAGGAACCCTCGGCACAGCTGGAGTCTAGGCCAGACTCACCCTCCCCTGTGTCCCCCACAGCCCTCTGACCCCAAAGCAACTAGAAACGAGCCCAGCATTGTTCCTCCCGATGCCTCGGGCCCCTCAGGAGGGCAGGCGCGCGGAGAGACTAAGGGGTGGGGGCCGCTTCATCCATCCAATCTGAGGGCCACGGGGCCTCCCACGGGGCACAGACTCCCACCCAGGCGGCTCCTGGCTTCGCCCGGTGGGAGGTTTGTCACCCGTGCTCTCTGAAGGGACCCGGAAGTCCCTCCTCTGCCCTCCGGGGACAGCCCACGGGGAGGATCAACCCTTTGGGGAGAGGCCGTCACCCAGTCTCCGGTTGCATGAGGATGTTCTTTCTTTCTGGTCTTCGAGTGTGTGTGTGTGTGTGTGTGTGTGTGTATTTTATGAGATAAGGGCTGCCAGCTGTTCCCAAATCTCATGCCAGGTGCACAGACCTGCCAGGTTAATTAGGCCAGGACCTTACCGGCTTGCAAGCTGCCCGGATGGCATCTTGGACAAGGGCATGTTGCTCTGAGATTAAATTCTCCCTTCCTCAGAGACAGGGCCTATCTTTCCTGGTAAAATATGATCTTCTGGCGACACCGGTGCCTTGCGCTCTGATTGGACCTGATCACCGGTGCCTTGCGCTCTGATTGGATCTGACCGCCGGGGCTCTGCACCGGGCCTGGGGGAACGTGGCCATGGTGTCCAGAGATGACTCCAACAAGTGCCTTCAGAGGGGCCGAGGGCAAGCCCCCTCTGAGGGGCTAAGATTGGACCTGACCGGTTTGGCTCAGTGGATAGAGTGTCGGCCTGTGGACTGAAGGGTCCCAGGTTCGATTCCGGTCAAGGGCATGTACCTTGGTTGTGGGCACATCCCCAGTAGCGGGTGTGCAGGAGGCAGCTGATTGATGTTTCACTCCCGCCTTTGCCCACTCTTTAAAGCAAACAAGCAGCTCACCCCCGAGAGCTCGCAGATCAGGGGTGGGGGGTGGGGTGGAGACACAGCCGCTGGTCTGACACCGTTGGAGAGAAAGAGGGCGTTCTTCAGCTGCCAGGGGCTGACACACGGTGCGGAGGTATCAACCCCCTCTGAGGGTCAAATGTAACTTTAGAGTCGAGTTGGCATGATTCGTGATAGAACTGTTACACTCATGGAAAAGAAAAAGGAAAAAAGAGGGAAAATTCAGTGCTGAGCCAGGAAAATGGCTCTTTTTATGTTAGGTTTTCCAACGCATTGAAGAGGGGGGTGTTTTGAGGTCCCAAGAATCTGAAATCACCTCTTCCCGTTAAGCATGTCTTGGTTCCTAATGTCTAAGTCAGTGGTTGGTAAACTCATTCGTCGACAGAGCCAAATATCAACAGGACAACAATTGACATTTCTTTGGAGAGCTAGATTTTTTAAATTTAAACTTCTTCTAACGCCACTTCTTCAACATAGACTTGCCCAGGCCGTGGTATTTTGTGGAAGAACCACACTCAAGGGGCCAAAGAGCCGCATGTGACTCCAGAGCCGCAGTTTGCCGACCATGGGTCTAGGTCACATGTGTCAAACACAAGGCCCGCGGGCCAAATCCAGCCCGCCAGGCCTTGCAATGTGGCCTGCACCGCGCTGTCATCACTGCACTCCGCTGTCAGTTTATGACATTGTCAGTTTATGACTGTTCAGTAAACCATTCGGCCCGCGATTTAGGCTGGATTTTAGATTTTGGCCCCTTCTCTGATTGAGTTCGACACCCCTAGTCTAGGTCATGGTCATGGGCGTGCTCCACGGTTCATGCAGCAGATTCAACGTGCCCCGGGTTCCATTCGGTTCCTCCCATTTTCTCGCCGTTTCATTTGAGGAAGTGGATTGGACAACGTCCGGTCAGGACAAACGGACTTACAGGAAGTGCTGAGGGGGTGGCCCCCAGGGATTATCTGAAGGACTTTAAGCCACACACACCGTGTGTGCTATCATGAAGGAGAAATAGCCCCTTTGGTGGAGTTCAGTGGCTTAGCATTGACTTATGAATCAGGAGGTCATGGTTCAATTCCACGTCAGGGCACATGCCTGGGTTGTGGTCTCCATCCCCAGTGTGGGGTGTGCAGGAGGCAGCCGATCAACGATCCTCTCTCATCATTGATGTTTCTCTCTCTCTCCTGTCTCTCTGAAATTAATAAAAATATTTTAAAAATAAAGGAGAAATAAAACTCAGAAGTTCTTAGCCACGGTTTCCTCGTCTGTCCAATGAGGCTGCCTGTCTGGCGGACATCTCGGGGGTAAAGTGAGGACCGAGGCTTTGGGAATGTCAAGGCCGCCCACAGAGCCATGGGGCTCCACAAAGGCTCCTTTGGAAGAAGCACCAGCTGAACCCGGGCCAGGTGCCTCTTTCTTGGCCTGTTTTTGGGAGAAGGGAAGTTTAGAATCAATAACCAGAGGCTTGAACCAGTTCAAGTTTATTTTTCAAAATAACCGAGAGTAGGATGGAAGCCCCCCCACCCCTCCCCTCATTCCCAAAGAGGAGCCCTTACACCCCTCATTCCAACTCCCTCCGGCCTGCACGGTTCTCCGCTCCCGGCCTCGGTCTCCGGGCAGCTCCCTGGCCTTTGTGGGGTGAGCCCTCACCCCCATATCGTTTGCTGTTGAAGGAAGGCGGTGCCCGCACCGGACCCTGCTCAGCAGCATCCGCACACGGGGTGAGCCGGGAGCACAGTGTTTCTGGGTGAGCTTGAAGGTCCTCGGCGCAGATTTATTTCACGTGTGGACTGCGCCTCTCCCCCGCGGGCTACCAGTCGGGTACGGACTTAATTTGCGAGGTAATTTGTCCTCCTTTGGCCCGGGCGAGCCGCCGCCGGGAGAGACACGGAATCATCCGTTTGGGAAGGAGTGTAAATTCCGTGCCCGCCGGCGGGAGGTCCCGGGGGAAGGCGGGGAAGAATTCCATAAAGCTTTAATAGCCCGAGGCCCAAGGTCGCAAGGAGAAACGCCAGCTCGGGGATCGACGCTCCTCTTGAAGGTCTGATGTGGGGAAACTCTCTCAAGCAGCAGCTCCTGGCCTGGGCAGGAGGTGGCGCTTTTTTTTTTAAATGTATATTTTATTGACTTAAAAAATATATATATATATTTTATTGATTTTCTACAGAGAGGAAGAGAGAGGGATAGAGAATTAGAAACATCAATGAGAGAGGATCATCGATCAGCTGCCTCTTGCACACCCCCTACTGGGGATGTGCCTGCAACCAAGGCACATGCCCTTGACGGGAATCGAACCCGGACCTTTCAGTCCACAGGCCGACATTCTATTCACTGAGCCAAACCGGTTTTGGCAGGAGGTGGGCGCTTTGGAAAGTCAAGGCGCCAGGGAGTCCCTGGAGCTCATGGAGATGGAGCCCTCGGCTGGGAGCACCCAAGCGTGTGCTTGGCCTGCAGCCCGAAGGGGGAGAATGTGACCTCCCAGGGAGGCACACGGTGGGGGGCAGCTGGGGAGGGGACCCTCACGCTGTGTCATGCCCATGAGCCGTCAGAAGGGTGTGTTCTCCCCCTTTCGGATGCCTCTCGGGGCCATGCCATTGAATGCGGCCTCATGCCCTTGGCAGCCCTGCTGCCTGCCTGCCAGCCTTCTAAAGCGTCCCCTCAGCCTTTCTGCGCTCTGGCTTCACGCAGGGAACCCGTGCCGCAGTGCGTTCAGAACTCGGGCTTGTTGTTCCTGCAGAGAAACAGAGTCCAGAGCCAAGGGCAGGGGCCACAGGCCAGGGGCCACAGGCCACGGGCCACGCGTTTCCTGGAGTCTCTGTCCTGACTCGGGCGAGGGAAGTAAAAGTCTCACCTTTGATTGCGCCAAAGTCCTAACACAGCGCCACCGCTGGGCGGAGTTCCTGGCAGTGAGGGATTGGTAGGGTCCCTATTTTTTTTTTTAATTTTATTGATTATGGTATCACATAATTGTCCTCACCCCCCCCTCCCATTCCCATCCCAAATCCCTCCCTACATATGCCCTCACCCCCTTATTGTCCATGGCCACTGGCTAGGCCCATATGCATGCACACAAGTCCTTTGGTTGATCCCTCCTCCTTACCCCCATCCACCCTTACTTTCCCTCTGAGGTTTGAGAGTCTGATCGCTGCTTCTCTTTCTCTGGGTCTGTTTTTGTTCATCAGTCTATGTTGTTCATTATTTCCTCTAGATGTGTGGGATCATGTGATCCAAGAAATACCCTTGTAAGAACCTAAACTGCAACAAGCCATAATGGTTACGCTGAGAGGCCAATGAATCAGCCTGTAGTGAGTTCCTTTCTGGGCCAACAGTTCTTTTGAGTCCCAATTTCAATGCCAGATAGTTCCTTATGTGTACATGTCAGCCATGATATTTCAGATCTGATTGGTGGACAAGGTAGGTCCGTATTTAAGGGGTGGGGAGGGGTGGCTGGGGGACTTGCTTTGGCAGCTGCTGAGAGCTCGGGAGAAGGCTCCAGCCTCATCTGGCAGCTACTCAGCTTGCGGGAAGAGAAAGGGAAATTCTGATTCCTTTCAGCTGCGCTGCAGAGCGTGGCAGTGGGGGGAAGGGCCATACGCTCCCCTTCAGAGCGTGCTGTACCCCGAGGGTTTGCACCCACTCTGAAAGGGAAACACACAGCTTTCAGGGGTCAGCACACTCATCAGTCAGCAGAGCCAAATAGCAACAGCACAACGATTGACATTTCTTTGGAGAGCCACATTTTTTAAATTTAAACTTCTTCTAACGCCACTTCTTCAACATAGACTCGCCCAGGCCGTGGAATTTTGTGAAAGAGCCACACTCAAGGGGCCAAAGAGCTGCATGTGGCTCAGGAGCCGCAGTTTGCCGACCATGGGGGTAGGCAATGGGTCTGAATCGCTTTGAACGGCCTGATCTCACCGTTTTCACGGTCGGCTGGAGTAAAGCCAGCCGCCCAGGTGACCAGCTCCCGCTTCTGGCAGCCTCCTCGTTTGTTCTCTTTACGACACCTCGCCACACCTGTCTCCCACGATCACTGGAGAACCGGAGCCCTGGGCAGGCAGGGATCAGCCTGTCTTTTCTCTGTCGACCTCCAGACCTGGATGACGTTCTTAAGAAATGAAACTGACCAGAAAACAACCCTGACCCCTCTTTAGGCTCATTCTGATGAATCCACACATTGAGGGACACACCTAAAAGCTGATGACTGTGAAGACCCGCCCCTGGGACCTCCCCTGGGACTTCCCGCCACAGAGCGATCAAAAGCCTCAAAGTAAAGGCCCCTCGGAGGGGCTCCAGCTGGAGCCCACACCTGCCTGGTATCTCTGTTCCCTTTCCCCTAGCTCTAAGGGTCCCCGCAGACTGGCAGCCAGGGGAGCAGTGAGCAGTGCAGCCTGTCCAGGCCTTATCCCCTGAACCTCTCTCCGGGGCCCCCTGTCCCCTAACTTCCCAGTGAGCTCACTTCTTTCCCTCGGACTTTATTTCTTAGGAAGCTGGGCCTCTCCTGTGCTTCTCCTTCCTGTGCTCCACTGTCCTCAGCTTTTTGTTTTTTTAATCTTTACCTGAGGGTATTTTTTCCATTGGTTCTCAGGGGGGGAGGCAGGGGAGGAGCGAGAGAAATACACACACACACACACACACACACACAATGCATGGCCAGATTATTATGATTTCTGAAGGCATAATAATCTGGCCACTCATTTTATGTATAGTCAGGGGGAGGGGACATGGGCAGTTGGCCAGCCTGCCTGCTGGTCGAACTCCTGGTTGGTGGGACAATTTGCACATTAGCCTTTTATTATATGGGATATACACTGAGTGGCCAGATTATTATGCGTTCAGAGATCATAATCATCTGGCCACTCAGTGTGTGTGTGTGTGTGTGTTTAAAGAGAGAAAGAGAGAGAGAGAGAGAGAGAGAGAGAGAGAGAGAGAGAGAGAAATATTGATATGAGAGAGACACATCAATTGGTTGCCTCCCCCACAGCCCAACAGCCCAATCACAGCCAAGATAGAACTTACAACCCAGGTACATGCCCTTAACTGGGAATTGAACCGGAGACTCTGTGGTCTGTGGGCCGATGCTCTAACCATTGGTCCACAGCTTTAATAAACTATACTCTCAAAATCACCTGGACTCGTGTTGTGAAATCTTTCCTGCAGGAAGTCAGGAACTCACACCCCCTGGCAGGCTCTAAGCAGACCCCCTCTGGGCCCAGATCCCTCCCGGCAACATGAACTGCCTCCTGCCTCTGGCCTTTCCGTTCCACCTGCCTCCTCAGCCCACCGCCTGAGCTGCCGCTTGGGTGACAGGGGACCAGAGAGGACATTTCCTGCCGGCCCCACACACAGCCTGCCTGCAGGAGCACCGGCCCTGTTCACACAGGACGAGGCCCTCTCCCTGACCCGGCCGGGCCCTCGGCTGCCCTCCTGGGCACAGACTTCGTGGTGTCCTCCGCCTAGCACGCCCGGACCCTCTCCTTGCCTGCAAGTCTTCCTTCTTCATGGGGTTCCTTTTCAGCCCAGCCCCCGGGTGCCAGGCACAAAACGGGGCTCGGTCACTCCTGAGCAGCAGCGTCGGCCGCCCTGTGTCCTCCAGGCCGGGCCCTGGCCAGCGGGGCCTGCTCTGTGAGGACCCCCCGAGCGTACAACACGCCCCGGATGTTCTTTTCTTTTCTTTTTAAAATATATTTTATTGATTTTTCACAGAGAGGAAGAGAGAGGGATAGAGAGTTAGAAACATCGATGAGAGAGAATCATTGATCAGCTGCCTCTTGCACACCCCCTACTGGTGATGTGCCCTCAATCAAAGTACATGCCCTTGCCCTAATCGAACCTGGGACCTTTCAGTCCGCAGGCCGACGCTCTATCCACTGAGCCATCCCGGCCGGATGTTCTTTTCGTTACGGCTTGAATGGAGCTGCAGCCGGTTTGACAAAAACACACCCCGCCTGTCATCGCGCGGAAACAGCAATCCAGTGCCAGGAACGCAGCCATTGGCACATCCGGATCCTCTCACCACAAATAGCTTCCGCGCCCAGACGCACGCCGGCCCCTCGCGATGGTCTTGGGGCCGCAGCCAAGCAAGACGCCAGGCGGCGGGAGCTCTCGGGCGCTTCCTGGAAGTGTGGTGGCTGATGAGACGAGATGTCAGCAGCGGCTGCAAATGGCCAGGCACCTGGCAGTTGCTCAGCAGAGCTGGGCGGGCAGCTGGGCGGGCATCCAGAGGTCCCACCGTGCCCAGCAGTGGCCGCCCGGGTGCCAGGAGGGGGGCGGGGCTGGGCGGGCGATTAGCGGCGACAGGAAAGGGCCTGCCTTGCAGATTTGACAGTTCACAGGTGACTGGAAACTCACTCATCCTTCTCTCCTCAGGTTTGCCTTTTTTGGGGGAGGAAGAGGAGGGAAGGCAGGCAAATAAACGCCATGCTAATGAAAAGCCTGCTAGAGTTACATCCAAAAGCCGGGGCCGGATCCCTGTGAGCCCCGACTCATGGAGCCTGTTCCTTATTCATGAACTTGGGAGAACGAGCGGTTTCTGTCCTCCTAGGTCTGTGGTCAGCAAACTGCAGCTCACGAGCCACATGCGGCTCTTTGGCCCCTTGAGTGTGGCTCTTCCACAAAACACCACGGCCTGGGCGAGTCTGTGTGGAACAAGTGGCATTAGAAGAAGTTTAAGTTTAAAAACTTTGGCTCTCCAAAGAAATGTCCATCGCTGTCCTGTCGATATTTGGCTCTGTGGACGGATGAGTTTGCTGACCACTGGGTTAACCCTTCGTGGCGGCCACCTGCCCCTGTGTTTGTGCCAATGACGACCTCTCCTTATGTGACAAGGATGGTGAGGACAGTCCCGGCTGCTCATGCTGATGCGACGGGTCAGAGGGCAGTGTGGTCAGGAGGCCTCGGGGAGGGGCAGGGAGGGGCAGGACGAACCTCCTGGTTGCCCCTGGAATCTCCCTGGGTTATCCCATCAGCGAGGTGACCGTGGGCATTTTCTCGCCGTTGAACATCCCCAGAGGCCCCCAATTCTCAGCTGCCGCAGGTTCAGAGGAGTCATGACTCACTGCACCCCAAGGGCCAGGGGACCCCGACTGAGCCTTCCTAGCAGGAGGTTTACACTGCTCAGGCGCCCTCGCCGAGCCCTGGTCACCCGAGACAGTCACTACGGCACAGGGGATGTCGGCGCTCCCTGGGCACACAGGTGGGCAGCCGGTGCCGTGTGAGGAGGGGGAGCCTTGTAGGGGGGCAGCCAGCCGGGCCCCAGGGATGCGGAGCCTAGTCTCTGTGTCCTCAGGACTGAACACACAGCTTGGTCCTCACGGAAGCCGGAGGGCCTGATGGGGCGCCTGGGTGTGCGCCTGGCCCCTCGGCGGGGAGGTCAGACGCAGAGGCTCTCAGAGGCCTGGGCCCGTGCTGGCTCCTGGGGAGGGTTTTCCATGAGCCCCGCCGACCGGATCACCAAGCACTGGCAGAAGGAAGCCACAGCAGGGCCTGTCCTTTCTCGTTAATTCAGCGCCCTAGGCAGGTGGGAGGAGAGCACCGGCCTGGGCAGGCGTGGCGGGGGTCAGCTCATGGGGGGGGGTGGGACGGAGACTCAGGCCCCCAGCATGTTTGCCAAGGGGCTGGCCTTGGTGCCTGGCCTCCTCCCCTCCAGCGGGCTCATCGACACCACTCCTATCAGGTGCCCATGGAGGGAAGGCTGCTAGTTAATAACAAGCCCCAGGCATCTGCATGTTCTCCGTTACTGCCCAGATCTGGTTCAATTCACCCCTCAGGTTCCTCCTGACGCAGGAGTGCCCTGGGGTTCTTCCTGACTGCTATGTTTGCTGATCCAGCAGGCACTCTCTGAGCCGGACACTGGGGGAGGGAGCACTGGGGAAGGGAGCTCAGGGTCGAGTGGGGAGGGCAGACCAGTAGGAGGGGGAGTCTCAGGGCACCTGTTTGCTTGGTGCAGGGGAGGAGTCTGTCCTGGGAGGGGTGTGGGCGGTGCGAGCTCTGAAGGGGCCAGGCATGTTTGGGGACTGGTTGTGAGTGCAGGAGGGAGCAGTGGTGGTAGCAAATGAGGCCACAGAGTTCACTGCGGCTGGAGAGAGAAGGCCTTGGCAGAGACCTCTTCCTGGGGCGGGACAGGAGAGCCGGGCCTGCAGGCAGAGGGGTTTATGAGACCAGGTGCACCTGGCGGGCTGGGGCGCCGAGACACAGAGGGGGTGGGAAGGTGATAAGCGCTGTTTGCTCTTTCTCAGCCTGAGTCCTGGTTTTAGACAATGAGGTGCACAGGGGCCCGGGGGAGCCACTGGTCCAGGTGGGAATAAGGAGCAGAGACAGACCCGGGGCTCATGGACTTCGGCTGCAGGGCCTCCTGGAGTCCTGCCTGAGGGCCTCCCTGTGTCCACAGCATCAGCATCGGTGTAGCCCAATCCCAGCCAGACCCCGAAGGCTGTTCCAGGAAGACCATCCAGAATGGAAGGGGTAGACGGGATCAGCGGCGGGAAGCGGGAACTTTCCAATGAAAAACTCAGTTGCGTCCTGTTTGCTCACTTATGTTCCCCACCGTTTCTCTGGTAGAGGGGACACTAAGGAGAGGGTGTAGTTGTACACCCCCAAGCATGCCAGTAACACAAGAGGAATGCGTTGGAGAATCTGTGGGACCCTGCAAGCAGGACGGCCACAGTGCATTTGATAGTTTCTTTGTTCACCAGAGTAACTGAGCTCCTACGGTGGACTCACACTATGCCGATTGCTTTGAGAGCTAAATGAAACAGGCATCCTGTGCGGATGGATGGATGAATAGGTGGAAGGTTTGATAGATGGATGATGAATGGATGGGTGGATGGATGGATAGATGGATGGACGGATGGATGGTTGGATAGATGGATGATGAATGATGGATGGATGGATGGATGGATGGATGAATGAATAGATGGATGGGTGGGTAGATGGGTGGGTAGATGGATGGACGGATGGATGGTTGGATAGATGGATGATGAATGATGGATGGATGGATGGATGGATGGATGAATAGGTGGGTGGATGGATAGATGGATGGGTGGGTAGATGGATGGATGGATGGATGGATAGGTGGATGGTTGGGTGGATGAAGAGCCAGACATGTGTTCTGTTCTCATCCTCCTCTGATTCCCTACGGTGCCTTGGCATGTTGCAACTGACAGCCTCTTCATGTACCCATCTCATCTGGTCCTGACTGTAAATCCTTAGGTAGAGTCCGTTACAGTGTGAACATGTGTGTCCTGTGAACATGTATTTCCCTGTGAGTAGCCGTGCTTTCCTGTGTTTTAGTTCAGCTTCTCTAGCAGAAAGCACAGCACGGTGTCTGGGGAGAACGTGCCTCAGATAAGCTTCCCATTCCCTGGGTGAATTAGAGTCTGCCTTACATGGAAGAGTGGGCTGCTCCTCACCCCTGGAGAATGAAAACCCAGGGCGCCCCATTAACCTTCGTTCCTGGGAGAACCAGCAGGGCGAGGTGGAAATAAGGAGCAGACCATCCCCCTCCTTCCCCCCAGGAAGGAAAGTTTCTCTACAATCACGTCTGTGGCCTGGCCAAGACCATAGAGATCCCTGAAGAGGCGGGTCCAAACTGCATTCCTCCCACCATGGTTCTGAGTGTTGGGGAATGAAGACCAGAAAATTCCCCGAAGAACCCACTGGGCAGGCCTGTTCTGTTCAAGGCAGGGAGAGGGGAAGTTCAGTCCAGAGAGGACCCGAGGCCTTGCCAATCGCATTTAAATACCACCGGCTAGCCTAGTGATGTCTGGAGGCCTCCCTGGCTTCCAGAATGTTACCATTCTGAGATCCTCAGTTCCAGAGAGACCACTAATCGGTGGGGGTGTGTGGTCTGGGCTCCCATTTAACTGGGGGGAGGGGGGGAGGGGGAGAGGGGTGTGTGTGTTTAGGTGAACTAATATCAGAAAAAGCAAAACGAGAGAAAAACGTGCGTGTTTGGGAAACTTTGGCCCACAGCGAATGTCCTTTGCTTTGAGATATTTCTGATTGGTATGTAAAAGTCTGTGCTAGTTTATTTTATTCATTGGATTGTGAGAGAGAGAAGGGGGAGGAAGTGGGGGAGATAAGAGAAGGTGAAAGGGGGATAAAGGGCGATGGAAGGAGACTAGACTTGGGGTGATAAACACACAATACAATACAATGATGTACTGGAGAATTGTACACCCGAAACCTGTGTGATTTTATTAACCAATGTCACCCCATTTTTTTAAAAAAAAGTCTGTGCTAATTGCCATCTGTCTTTTCCTCCGTGCAGGCTGCCTTCCCTGTGGCATTAGGACATGGAGGCCACAACTATTTCCATGCTAAGCTATGGCTCCTAGGAGGGCCAGGTGCTGCCACAATTATCAGAAGAAAAAAATAGTCAGGTAAGGAACTTGCTTCGTAGGCCTCACGAAATTAACGAGTCTTGTGACCAGACAGACTTCCTTTTGTGGCTGGAAACCTGTCTGTCTGCCCCGAACAAAAGGAGCCGGGGTCTCTTTATTCCCGTCCAACTCCCTTCCCCGGAACCCACTCCCCGTGAGACAAGACACACTCGACAGGAACACAACAAGCCCCGACAAAGGCGGCCGGAGCCAGGGTGGCGCCGGAGAAGACGCGGTGAAGGGCTCATTTTCCTGATTCCATTACGGGCACCGTTGGCCGGAGAAGTGCTTAAAAAAAATGTTCCATCTTCACGCAGGGTAAGGTTTCCAAGTGCTCGCCCCTAATTACCGCGGCGACGGCAGGATATGGATTAATGTGGAACCAGGGAGAGACGGCAGCTGAGGCGGAGGGGGGGGGGGGGGGGGACGAAGGGCCCAGGCGGCAGAGGGAACGGGGTTAATGAGCTGCGGGAGCGGAATAATCAGCTGTGCCCTCGGCAAGCAGCCCTCACGCGACTTCATGGAGCCAGGACCCCTCGCTGCCCTGCCGAGCTGAGGCCTTGTCCCCAGCCACCCCTCGCCCGTCATGGCCGGCCAGGCCGACGCCGCCCAGATCGTGGCAGCATGGGTGGTGCGGGCCCTCAGCTCACAGCCTGGAGGAGCCGCCCCGCGTGGCCGGGATGGATGGCCACTGTCTCACCGTCACAGCATCACCCTCCCTCTTCCTTCGGCCCCAGGGACAGTGGAAAGGACCGCTTGGGATGGGCTGGCCCAAGACCAAGTGGGGCCATGGCTTCACTGCTCATTGGCCGGTTGGCCTTGGGCAGGTCTTTCCACCTCCGTGAGCCTCCGTTTTCTCATCTGTAAAATGGGCGCGGCGCTGGCTCCCACATCACGGGGTAGTGCGGATCAATGGGTAACACACGGGAGACCGGAAGCTGTCCAGCGCTCTCGCATCGCAGTGTTGTTCCCGGCTGCCGCCCACTCGCCGTGTCCTGGGCCGCTCTGGTGTGTTTTTGTTTGTTTTTACAAGGTCAGCTCTGGAGAAAGAAGAGAAAGGAGCAGCGATGGCCCAACAGGAGCAGAGATTCCTTCTGCCCTGCCCCCCAACACTCCCTTCTCCTCCTGTTGCCCTCGCCCCAACCCAATCACCAGGGCCCCGAGGGTGCTCTGCCAGCCATTCTCCACTGGAACGAGAGAATCCTAATTCCAGAATTAGGGAAACTAAACGCAAAGGGACCCCCTAATTCCTCGTGGGCTCCATCCAGTGCTCCCACCTGGGGGCAGTGAATGGTCTGTGTCCCGTCCCCCTCCCAGCCATGGACCAGGAGCTGCTGGATGGCAGCTCAGCCTGGGCCTGGCATGCGGTGGGCCCTGGGCCGGCTTGCTGGCGGAGCTGTTTCTCATTTCGATCTGATTTCCTATGATCAGTCAAGACCCCGGATCCTAAGTGCTGTTTCCAAAGGCCCCAGCCGGGTCTGGTGGACCCCAATGAACCCCAGGAACAAGGGGGAAATGGGGGGGGCGGGGACGCTGCGGCAGGCGGCCCCTCCCCTCCCCCGCGCGGCTGCTGGGAGCCTGGGAGACGGGAGCGGAAGGCGCCTTTTTCTCACTTATCGAATGAGGAGCAGAAAATGAGAACGCGCTGAACAGAACAGCGGAGATTCAAGTGTTCGCTCTGAATGGTCCTCAGGCCGCAGGCACGGTGCCTGCTCTGCGGGGAGGAACAGGCCTGGGGGTGCTGATCGGAGCCGCAGGGAGGCCGAGGGCGGGAGCCAGGAGCGCGGGGGCGTCAGCAGATCTGTTTCTGGGTTGGTCTCCACGCAAGCGGAGTCCGTGGGTGTGATCCGGGTGATGTCCGTGCAGCAGCCCCTGTTCACATGCAGCCATCGTGACTCACGGCCTTGAAGCCGCGGCGGCCTTGTCGGGGCCTCGTCGGGGGAGGCCGCGGGGAAGGCACGGGGACAGGCGCTGAGGGAACGCTCTGTTCTGTCCCCGGGAGCGGGCCCGTGTGGCAGAGTCACGGCAGGGACCGTGACACAGAGGGCATCCTGGGAAAGTCCAAGGCTGCCAGGCCGAGAGGCAGAGGGTGGGGAGGGCCCTGGTGGAGGGCGGTGGGAGGAGCCGAGCAGGAAATCATTCATTCACTCATTCATTCACTCACTCACCGTTATTTGTCCCAGTTCCCTCTGTGACAAGCTCCGTCCTAGGCACCGCAGACGCCCTGGGACCGGGACGTCATCCCCGTCACGGACCTCCGTGGGGACACAGACCATGAACACGGGTTCGGCCACGTCAGTTTTCCGGAAGCTCCCGGGCGCCAATCCTCAAGGCTGAGACGCGCTGAGAGAGCGGGGGGAACGTTGTCTCCGTCCATGCGGCTGTCGTAACCGGACTCCACAGACTGGGTGGCTTAGCAACAGCAAACCTTGTTTCTCGCGGCTCTGCAGTCTGGGGGCCCGGGGCCGTGGCCCGGCAGACTCAGGGTTTAGGGAGGACGTGGAGGCTTACAGAGGCGCCTTCTCACTGTGCCTCCCAAAGGCCCTCCCTCCAACACTATCACCTTTTCAGAACGCCACACCTCAGGGAAGGCAGGGGACAGTGGCGGTAAAGGGGAGAGATCAACCAAAGGACCTGTATGCATGCATATAAGCCTAATCAATGGACACAGACAACAGGGGGGTGGGGGACATGAATGGGAGGTGGGGGGTAATAGGGGAATAAGGACACATATGTAATACCTTAATCAATAAAGACATTTAAAAAAAAGATACTTATCTTTTCTTAAATATTGCCTGACGCCTTAAAAACAAAACAAAACAAAACAAAGACTGTCACTTTTGGGGGTTCAGAGGATACAAACATTCACACCAGAGCAAATTCTAAACACACAGGCCTGCCCGGAGGAGTGGCCTTCTCTTGGCTGGGCCTGGGGGTGGGGAGAGGCCTGTCCGAGGCATTCCAAAGGGACAGGGGGAGGAAAGGAGACTCACCTTGCAGAGCTGAATTATGGACTCGACCTCCTTCCTGTCTCAGAGCCAAGTGGGCAAAGTCACCTTCGGAGAGCGCCTCCCTCAGCAGGCTGTAATTGGATTTAATCGTAACTTATACGAAGGAAGACTGTGCGGAGCGGAAAGGAGGTCATGGAAGAGGACCCTGCCCCCCACCTGCCCCAGCATCGCCTGGAGATTTGGCATCCTGGCCGTCCCCACCAGGAGACGCTACCTGTGGGCGCCAGGAGAACCAGAATTCTTCTCCCTGCCTTTGCCATGGCTCCCCCCAGGGCGAGTTCGTCCCCCACCCCCATGTCTTTGGCCTGGGTTTGCTTCGGTCGGAGGAAGGTCAGTGGCTGAGGCGTGAGCAGGTTGGCATGGTGTGCCTGCCTCTTCTGCCATTTGCATGAAGAGTTTGCCCCAGTAACCCTTCCAGTCTGAGAATGAGACCCATGTGAAGCCGACCCGAACCCCACCCTGCAAACTAGTGAATGGAACGTGAGTGCCAATGAGGTGTCGGGTTGTCACGCGGCAGCATCGTTGTAGAAAGCTGACAGATACACAGAACCCAACGCAGACAAGCGGTCCAGTCACAGAAGCGGCTCAATAGCTGCCCTCCATTCCGGTTCCTGGCGAATAAGCCACCTTATCCCTTAGCTTCCCACCCAGTGTGCCCATCGGGGAGAAGAAGCTAGTTGGGCCGGTTAACGCTATTTCACAGTTTGATTTCTCCTCATAAATTATCCCATTGGTTTCACATATCAGTCTCTTATGAGAGGTTCAGAGGAGACAGGCCTGAGGCCGATCCTCTCTGAGACCCCAGCAAGGTCCATTGGGTGGGGCTACAGGATGTGGCTGACCGCTGCCCCACAGCGAGGGCTCTGAGGCCAGGTCCATGGGGCCTCTGTGTGGCCAGCCAATCAGCCAGCCTTTCCTAAGCCATATGACCCAGGATATGTTTGGCGAAGAGCAAGGCCAAGCCAACCAGGACACAGTTGAGATGAGGGAGACACAAGGCTGGGAAATCAAGCCTGCATGTCCGGGAGTCCAGATGCCCGGGGAGGCATGATAGCTCAGAAGGGCCAGGCAATGGCAAGACATGGGCCTGGAAACCCTGCACTAGTCCAGCCCCTGCCAGCCGGGCCGGGGAGCAGACCAAGGTGTCAGGGGCCTGGTGTGATTGGCTGCTCCGAGGACCTGCACTGCTCCAGGGGCTGCGGCTCCTGGAGGAACACCCCAATCTCCAAGGAAAACCACACTGGGAGTCCTGACTGGTTTGGCTCAGTGGATAGAGTGTCGGCCTGCGGACTGAAGGGTTCCTGGTTCGATTCCAGGCAGGGGCATGTACCTTGGTTGCGGGCACAACCCCAGTGGGGGGGGTGCAGGAGGCAGCTGGTCAATGTTTCTCTCTCATCGATGTTTCTAACTCTCTATCCCTCTTCCTTCCTCTCTGTAAAAAAATCAATAAAATATGTTTAAAAAAAATAAAACCACAATGGGAGTTAGAGCTTCAACACACAAATTTGGGTGTGCAGGGACCCCAATTCAGTGAATAGCCATTTCCTTCTGGAATGCTGAGATTTTGAAGAAGACTCTAAATCATGGGTATTTTGGGTCCCAGTGAGATTTTATCTACTGGCTTGCACACCCATTCTTACCTGACGTCTGTGGGACAAACTGGACTAAGGACGTTTATACTACCAAACACACGAGCTGGGTCCCCACAGGAATCACACCCACGGGGCCACTCATAGACCTGTAGGCAGGGAGTCATTCCAACAGCCCGGCAGAGACCCCCTAACCCTCTTCGTGTGGTGCCCTGCGCATAGTAGGCACTCCATCCAAGTGGGTTGAATGAATGAATGAATGAATGAGTGGACAAAAATGATTGCCACTGAGTACGGTAAATACCAAACCGATGGGATTTCTGTGACAAGAGACTTGCTGACCCCCTCCTGTCCGTCATTCACATCTCATTTCTCAGCTCCGGGCTGGTTTTGCTCCATGTCTCCCTCTAAGTCTCTGTGCAGTGAGCCCGGGATAAACCTCAGAGGTGGGAAAGCGCTGTCCGGGAAGCCCTGGCCGCCGGCTCCCTCCGGTCTGCAGTCCCGTCCCTCCCGGGCGCGTGGCGTTGGCAGTTCGGGAAGTTCGATCACACGCGGCCAAGGGGGCATGGTTTGCTCGTCACGCAGCCGGCTGGCTACCCGGGGCTTTCCTTCCTTTCCTCTTGCTTTGCGGTGCTCGCACACGGACTCTGAGCTCCGTTTGAGGTGGCCAGGACTTCAGGGACCAGACTGACGGTGCTTGATGACCAAGGGGAACTCACTGGGAAGAGGCTGAAGGATCCTCCCTGTGTAACTTTCCATCCCAGCTGGGCCACGGGGAGAAACGCCGCCGGGCCCACCTCCTGATGACTTACTGACAAAATATTTCACCATGTTTTGAGTTAATTAAGCAAATGAAGTCTACCCTGAGAGCTCGGACTGGGAAAAAGCTAGGAGAGTAGGCGGCCTCCTCTAGCAAAACTATACCATTCGGTGTAGGAGACAATGAATGTTTGGCAAACTCACCTTACACTGGCTGGATGCCTACTGTGTACGTATGAGGCTGACTGAGGTTGACACAATAATGTAAAATATGCCGTGTTTTGTTGTTTTACAATAAAACCAGCTTATGCTACGTCCACAGGAGGAGAGCCAGAACAAAGGGAGGACATGCATCGGAGGGCTCGGCCAGGGCGTGTGTGGGTGTGGTCACTGCCGATCTAATTCTCTCTTCAGCAGCTCCGGTTATGTGGTCACTGAGCGGCGTGCAGGCGTGAAAAGGGACAGCTCGAAAGGATGGGAAGGCCGGTCACTTGCGTTGAAGACACGGGCCCTTCCCACTCGGCAGGGCCTCTGGGGGCCACACGGGTGCTGGCACTGCGATCTCGGAGTGGCCTCCATGCTCACAGCCGGCAGCCGGCTTCCCGTCCCCAGTAAGAAGTTAGTTTGAATCAGGCAGTGAGACCTCGTAACTATGACAACCACAGACAGCCAAAGGGAGCAGGGAGCTGGCTCTGTCAAGGCCGAATCCGCCAAGGCTGACACTAGCGCCGTCAAGGCCGCTTTGCACCCAGAGGACGGGGTTCGGCCTCACCCGCTTTGAAGACCGGCAGATCCTGCCTCCCCTGTGGGCACCTGGGCAGCTGCAGAGGCTCCTGCCCCGGGTGGGCGCCCCAACCATGGCTCACCTCTGTGATTGACAGCGCACCCGCCCCGCCTTCCCAGCGCGGCCCCCTTGGCCCTGGTGTTGGGGTCCCGGGACCCCGAGAAAGTGCAGGGCCAGCAGCCATTCATTTCCTCTGCCCTCGGAGGCTCCAGTGTCTCCTTGATTCAAGTGGCCCCGGTAGAAATGAACCCTCTCCCCTCTGATGGTCCCAGAGAGAATTTACCCCCCAATTTGCAACCTCAAAAGCCTAGAGGGACCCAGCAAGTACATGCCTGTGTGAGTCAGACGTGTTTCAGACCATGAGGAGCCATTTCACATTGAATGCAGCCCCCTGCACAAGTGAACAAATCAAAACATGCAGCCTCAGCAAGACACATGGGGAGGGGGCGGTCCAGGGTCCCTCGGGCCACCCCTCGGCAGCTCCTGTTCTGGTCTCTGCCTTCATTTTACAGGCGGAGAGTCTGGGTCCGGGGGGGAGTTCCCGGGACAGGACAGAACCCCGGGCACACAAATGCCCACCCTCCGCTGGCACCGCAAACGGCCCGTCTCCTTCTTTGTCTGGGGAGGCAGTGGGTATTGGGGGCTTCCGAGCCCCAGACCTACAGGCCTCACCCGCTTTGACCCCGAGGCCCACCCTCCAGGGCTTCCTGGGAATGGCTGAGCCATCAGGAGAGCTCAAACCCAGGGTGGACGGCTTCTGTGGCTCAGTTTCCCCATTTGCCACCTGGAGGCGAAGCTTCCAGTTTGTCTGCCTTGTAGCATGACAGGCTCCTCAGCCTCTGGGTCTCCTGCCGATGAGGCTGCGGTGGGGACAAAGGTACTGACCACGGCCGGCCCCTCGCGGAGTGAGCGCCTGCTAGTGTCGCTCGGCATCAGGGAGGAGGTGTGTCAGGCTCTGGTCTGGTCTGAAGCGGCGTGGGCCACATTGAGGCTCTGGTCAGCGTGGGCCACATTGAGGCGCTGCCGGGAAGCCTGGCCCCCAGGGAGTGCCTGGAGCGAGCTCAGCGTGTGCTCCACGAGGCTCAGCGGGGACGCAGGACAATGGGACCGAGCGGGAAGGTGAGGGGAAGGGAGCAATTTGTTCTGGAGAAGGAGGCGGCGGAGAGCTTTCTCCGAAAGAGACAGTGAGCAGTGTGTGTGCTGAGGCCTCTTCAGAAAGAACATTTCCTTCGGTGAGAGCCTCCTGTTCAAAGCCACACGGCATCTTCCTCCAGGAACTGAGAAAGCTTCCTGTAAATGGAAGCCTTCTTTTCTCTTTTCTTTTTCTTTTTTTTTTTTTTAAGCAAGTGATCCTTTCTCTTTTTTGGAATATATATTTTTTATAAATACATTTTTATTGATTTCAGAGAGGAAGGGAGAGGGAGATAGAAACATCAATGATGAGAAAGAGTCATTGATTGGCTGCCTCCCGCACGCCCCCCGCTGAGGATGGAGCCTGCCTGTGACTCCATGGCCCTAACTGTGAGCTCCTGGTTCATAGTCTGATGCTCAAGCACGGAGCCACTCCGGCCTGGCATGAAAAACTTTAAAAAAAAGAAAAAAGAAAAAGAAAAAGAAAAAGTGGGGATCTGGAGGGAATCTTAAAGACCCACGAGCTCGATAAGGAGTTGAAGGGCTTCCTCAGAAAGAAAGCAAGTCGGGACCCCGGATTGGGCCCGAGCACAGGGGCAGGGAGCCTCCGACGTAGGGCAGATGTGAGCGAGGGGGCGCGTGGCTGGAACACTGGAGGTGGCGGTGTCCCGGGCCTGAGGACGTGGGCACGTGAACATGCGGACACTCTGGACACGGCAGGAAGCAGATGTGGACTCCACTTCCCAGAAGTCCGGGGGGAGGGAGATGGGCACATCCGTCACTTTGGTGTCCCATCATCACCTCTCCTCACCAACCAAGTGGGGGCCCTGAACAGAGGGCTCACCCTTCCTTGGCGGGAGTGCTCCCCATCACGGCCCACAGAGCAGACACCCAGTGGGTGTGTGCCCCGGGGCCTCGGCACTGAAAGGGCACCCATGCTGTGGGAAAGGCCCTGACGGAGTGAAAAGAAAGGAATGCAGGGGAGCCTCGGAGAGCACCGGCCCCTCTGACCGCCACAGCCGCTCTGGGATAAAGCGTGTTCCCCCTGCTCAGGTGGCCTCCTCTGTACACCGGGTTGTCATGAGGATCAGCTGACTTAGTGGAAGTGCTTCATGGACCTTTGCTATTGTGATTGTGTTAGGAGGAGCAGCGGGGTAACAATCCGAACAGTAAAGATTTATTACATTTAAAAAATGTTTTAAATTAGAAAAAGAAAAAGAAAAGGAGCAGCGGGGCATCAGGGAAAAGTTATGTCACTTCTAGTCAAGAACTGGGGCTTCAAATGACTAATGAGGCAGTCCTGGCCGGCGCTGAGCTCTTTGGCCGCCTCACCTGTAAGGGAGAACCTGGGGGATACTCCACACACTGGGTGTTATTTGTTTCAAACGACAAAGCGCCTGAGAAAATTCTGCATGTGTGTTAAGGTGCTGTCTGTGAGTTCAAAGAGCTGTGTGTGTGTGTGTGTGTGTGTGTGCTCACGTGTGTTCCTTTCAGAAGTTTATATTGTGTCTGTGTCTTTTAAGAATAATAAAATGCCAAAACAGGTTTGGCTCAGTGGATAGGACTGGAAAGGTCCCAGGTTCGATTCTGGTCAGAGGCATGTACTTTGGTTGCGGGCACATCCCCGGTGGGGGGTGTGCAGGAGGCAGCTGGTTGATGTTTCTCTCTCATCCATGTTTCTCGCTCTCTATCCCTCTCCCTTTCTCTTTGTAAAAAAATCAATAAAATATATATTTTTAAAAAGAGTAATCCCCGAGACTGGGAGGGTACCTGGTGGGATGAGAGGGGGTGTGTGTGGGTGGTGGGGATGCCAAACAGGTGGACGAGCCCATGCACAGACCCCCTCCCCCCTCCACAGAGTAAGGGCGTGGGGGGATCAGCTCTCCTGTGCGTAGCCATTCCCAGTCTCTCAGGCGCTGAGGGACCCGGAGGACAGCAGCCATAACCTGACTGCCACACGGTCCTTGGACAAGCGCCCGAGGCCTGGCTGACGCAGGGCCCCTCTCTGCCGATGCCCGGGCACCAGAGGCTGAGCCCGGAGAGAACCACATGCCTCACCATGCTCACGCTTCCTCCACGTGTTGTGTTCCCTCTGGACCACAGACTTGTATCTGAGCTGCCCCCACACTCACGAGGGTTTGTGTGAGAGGCTTTTTCAGCTTTGCAACACAGTCAAGGCCACCTTTTCCAAAACCCTGAATTGCCTGAATGCATTAGCTCCGCCTCTACACCCGCCCCCTCCCCTCTTGATAGGCCTAATTTGGGCAAATCTCACCTCTAAAAGGTAGCCGGAAATCTCCTCCGGATCCCTTACATACGACACTAACCTTGAGAAGCAGGGAAGAGAAGGCTCTCAGACCCGAAGCAGCGTCTCAGGGACCCTTATAGATCGAGACACAAGCCATGAGGCCCTTTCCTGAAAGAACACGATTGGAGCGAAAAATCCATCTTGGCGTGGATGAAAGAAAAGTTAAAAAAAAAAAAAAAAAAAAAAAAAAGCCGAAACCGGTTTGGCTCAGTGGTAGAACGTCAGTCTGCGGACTGAAAGGTCCCGGGTTCGATTCCGGTCAAGGGCATGTACCTTGGTTGCGGGCACATCCCCAGTGGGGGGTGTGCAGGAGGCAGCTGGTCGATGTTTCTCTCTCATTGACGTTTCTAGCTCTCTATCCCTCTCCCTTCCTCTCTGTAAAAAAATCAATAAAATATAAAATTAAATTAAAAAGTTAAAAAAAAAAAATGGGCATCTTTTTGGGCTGAGTGTTTGTGAAAGGGCGAAGGGAACTCGAGCGTGTGTGTGACTTTGACATTTACGAGCCACCACGTTGATCAGCGGCGTTGCTTCCTGAGGCCTCTTCGTTTTTACAGCCCCCGCGGTGTCAGTCCTGGGAGCACGGCTGCTGCTGAGGAGCGGGGCTGGCTCCGGACCTTAACAAACAAGGCCCTTCATCTCTTCTTCGCCGCGACCCGACGAGAAGGTGTTACTAGTTCTGTCTCCCAGGAAGGATGTTCAGTCTCAGTGGTTTGGTCATCGGTCCCGAGTTGCAAGGCTGGTCATGATGGATGAAGCCTGGGCCACAGGTTTGCTTATTCTAAAGCCTGAATTCTTAAATGCTGTACAACACCCCGCTGGCTGTGGCTTTCTCTCTTTCTCTCTTTTTTGTTAATTCTCACCTGAGGGTATTTTTTCCATTGATTTTTAGAAAGAGTGGAAGGAAGGGAGACAGAGAGAAAGAGAGAGGGATAGAGAAAGAGAGAGAGAGAGGCTGGTGTGAGACACATTGATTAGTTGTCTCTCATGCACACCCTCTGGTGGGCCGGAGCTGGCCACGGCTTTCTCTTGCAGAACAGGGAGGGGTACCCCAGGGTCCAGGAGCTGCTGTGCAGATGCTCAGCCCGCCACCCAGTGTCCAGCGGCCCCTGCATCCCCACTTCTGGAAGTGCCCGGGTCCCCAGTTCCGCAGCCTGAGGTTCCGTGTTGGGAAGCAGCGGCTGGGGGTCTTTCTCGGGGGCCTGGTTTCGCTCCCCTGGTTCCCCAGAACGGTCTCCGCGCTTCCGAGTGCTTCTTTCCAGCTCCCAGACCTCATGGTTCTCGTCCCCTCGCTGGCGGCCTCCTCACCCATGCGGGGCGTGTCCTCCCCCGGCCTCTGCTGCCGGTTCAGAGAGGTTACAGGAGGGCACGGGGTCCTCGTCCCCCCGAACTCTCGGGATGCGGATGAAGTGACTGAGGCATCGGCAGGAAGAAAGAGAAGAACAAAGTCGTGACATACGAGTCCGCATATCTGTGTGCGCGTAGACCTCGGTGTGGAAGCAGCATGCTCTCAGCGCTGACGTCGCCTGTCACCCGGGGCCTTGCGTGAGAGATGGGGGTGCAGAGGGAGGAACACAGCCATTTTCAAATGCATTTACCCCGGAATTGTTTGCACGAGTACACAGCATTACTTTGGTTTTTTTATGTTGAAACTGTATGTGCTTTGCCCAGACTCACGTTTTAAAGATTTGTGACCTCTGTGACCGCCCCCCCAGGGGTTGGGGGTGCCGGCTTTGGGGGGAAGAAATAGCCCGAGCTCCCAGGAGTTGCCTCAGGTTTCGGCGGGGCCTACCCACAGCCAGCAGCTCCGAATCTGCAAGTACCAGGAGTCGGACAGGCCTGCTTTTGCCCGGAGGTCTGGTGCTGTGTGAAGGCAGGTCCCCTCCTGGGCTGGGGTGAGACACGCGGGGCGCTCGGGAACACTGGCAGCAGCAGCAACAACAATGGACACCTGCTCCCGCACCCAGGACTAATGCATCCCGGCGATGCTCACGGACAGGAAGGTCAACTCACTCACCTAGCGGTGATCCCATCCCTTTTTCAAACCCGTTAAACCAGCTCTCCGATGTCACTGGATCTTAAACCACAGGCTGCATTCTAGCTTTTTACAATTGTTTAATTTTCTCAAGCTTCTAGTCTGCCTTAAAATACGGCCTCGTTCGGGCTGTGCTGGGCCCGCGGTGACCCACCGAGCCGTATATCTCAGCCTCTCCGAGCCGATGCGCTCCCGTGGGCCTCCGAGGCCGGCAACTCTTCATCTCGCAGGTGGGGCGATGCTGCCAGAGGTAATCCCTGGCAGATTTACTGCATTGGGGGTTGGGGGTGGGACAGAGAGGGAGACAGGGAGTGTGTGTGTGTGTGTGTGTGTGAGAGAGAGAGAGAGAGAGAGAGAGAGAGGAAGGGGGAGGGAGAGGGAGGAAGATTAAATGTTGTAAGACTTGTATTACTTTTTCAATTTTATGGAACTGGCTCATTCTGTGTTTTGTCGGAGCGTTCTCTGAGGACCAGTTTTACTTAACCTTGGGGGGGAAAACCGGTCAAGGTCCTAGTAAATGATGGAGAATTGCTCATCTCTGCTTCCTTGTGGGTTTGTGCTCACGCGAATCCTGGCCTTGGCGTCTTGCAGAAAACAAAGCATCGTTGTTGTTGTTTTTTTAAAAAAATGTCTACATCTTTACCCAGGGGGCTTCTCTACGAGACGCTGCTTTCTTCTTTGCAGCTTTATGGAAAGTGGTTGGTTTCGGAGGGAAACCCTCCGGGCTGAACCTGCCAGGCCCCGGAGCAAATGGCGGGCAGGGCGAGCGAGGGTGAGCCACCAGCGCCGGCGCCTCCGTGTGTTCCTCTTACTGAGGTCGCCGTGAGGGATGAGACATGGCGCTCACAGCGGGAAAACAGGTCACGCCTGTCAGGAGCGGGTCTGTGAGTTCAGGCAGGAGGATGGGAGTGAACGCTCACTGGATGAACATTTATCCTTGGGCTTCTCTCCGTTCCAATCACATCGTGTTTCCATGCGAGGCCATTGCAGATGTCAGAGCATGGGATGCGTGGTCTCAAATGCGCATTGATGGTTTTGCAGGTGCATGGGTTAACCTGTATGTACAGACCTAGCATGTGCTTGCATTCTTTAGGTTTGTACAAAAGCGTGGCCTCATGTCCATGATCTCAGGTGTGCAATCACTTATGCATGTGACAGCACATGGGTGCATGATCACTGGTAGATGTTTTTTTTTCTATTTTTTTTTAAATTTAAATTTTTTTATTGTTGAAAGTATTACATATGTCTCCTTTTTCTCCCCATTGACCTTTCCCTGGCCACTCCCACCCCCAGCACATGCCCTCACCCCCCTACTGTTGGTTATGCTTATATGCATGCATACAAGTCCTTTGGTTGATCTCTTACCCCCCTCTCCCCACCTCCTCCTGCCTTCCCTCTGAGGTTGGATGGTCTGATCTATGTTTCTCTGTCTCTGGATCTATTTTTTGTTCATCAGTTTATGTTGTTCATTATATTCCACAAATGAGTGGGATCATGTGATACGTATTCTTCTCTGACTGGCTTATTTCACTTTGCATAATGCTCTCCAGGTCCCTCCAAGAGGCAGTCAATATTGGGAGGGCTATTCCTATTCTTTTTCCTGTACTTATATATTCCCAAGGTATAATTAAAACCGCAAATGGTAAGAGTTCTTTCTTTTTTTATAGCATCGTGGTATTCCATTGTGTAGATGTACCACAGTTATTTAATCCACTCATCTGCTGATGGACATTTAGGCTGTTTCCAAATCTTAGCGATTGTAAAGTGTGCTGCTGTGAACATAGGGGTGCATATATCCTTTCTGACTGGTGTTTCTGTGTTCTTGGGTCTATTTTCAAAATTAAGCTTTATTGGGGTACAACTGACATGAAATAAACCTCACATATTGGAAGTGTACCGTTTGGTAAGATATATATATATATATATATATATATATATATACACACACACACACACACACACACACATACACACACACACCCATGTAGCCATCGCCACAATCAAGACCATGAATTCATCCACTGTTCCCCAAACTTTCCCTCGGGCCGTCTGCGATTCCTCCCGGTCCCTCTGCAGATCAGCTCTAACTCTGAATTCTGTAGAATTTTGTAGAAACGGAACCATGAGCATTCCTCTTTGTTCCCTGGCTCCAGTCCTTCAGCATCATTATTTTTGAGATTCATCCGTACCGTTACACATACTGATCACTCATTCCATTGCCTTATCTTTAACTACAATTTACTTATCCGCCCACTTATGGACGAGTATTTGGATCGATCCCACTCTCTGGCTCTTGAGATAAACATTTGTGTGCAACCCGGACATGAGCCATGCTGGCTGCCAGCGGACGCTCTCCTCCTTTCGCTTTGACTTTCCATTGGCAATGTCTGTGTGTGTGTCTGTGCATATGGCTCGGATGGTGGCTGACGCTCCATGAGGCGAGTTCATTGCAATGACATGTCGAGAATAGCTGAGGCTTAACTCAGCAGAAAAGCCCTTCCTGTTCCAGAAAAGCCTGTTCTCTGTTTGGGGCTCCTCCTCAAAGAATGCCCTTTTACGGGTTCCATCCTCTGGGCGAGGTCTTGCCTCCATTCTCTTTCCCCAAGGGGCAGTCCACACTGGGAGGGCTGCTCCTGTTCTCCTTCCCGGACTCACACATTCCCAAGGTATAACTACACCTGCAATGTGCCGGCCTCGCCTGTCCATTTTAGAAGGTCAGGCTATCGAGTCACTTTCCGGGCCAAGAAGTTAGGAGCCTGCTCCTCCGCGTCAGCGTGCCAGCTGCTCACAGGAGCGAGTTTGTGAAGCACACACCCCTCTCCACAGCAGCACCCCTTTACAACAGACATCTCTGGGCACTCACAGGGTGCCAGGCTCTCTACGTAAGACACAGAAAGAAACAAAAACAAATCTTTATCCTGGTCAGCGAGGTATTACAGGGCCAGCTTACTTTTTAAGCACAGCCTTCCTCAAGATGGGAAGCATCAGGACTTGCACTTTTGTCACAGTTTGAAGGTTTGTGTTGATTTCAGTCGCAAAGAAACCAGCGGTCTCTCCGCCTCTCTCCCCGCCTCTGCCCTCGCCCCCAGCAAACACACATCCGTTATGGCTATTCCCCAGCCCTGGCGGTGTTCATACTGGAACTCGTGATCTGCTTATCTGCTTAAGAGTAAAGATTAAACATCAAAACATTAGCTGCCGTTTCAAGAGGCATACTCCATGCATATTTATTTTTGTTGCAGGGTTTGGAAGTTGAGAGAGTTGTTTTCAGGGCCAAAGTGGCAAAGAAAAATATGAGGCAGCATCAAAAGGAGTGAAGCCTGAGCTTTGACCTAAAAGACCACACACTGACTCCAATTCTATTGTTTTCAGATGCCATGAGAGGGTGTGTGTGTGTGTGTGTGTGTGTTCTGGCATCAAATTGACCTTCTCTGTCAAACCCGGAGGCTCCAGGCAGCAATACAGCATTATGGCTTTGTTCTCATAATCCCTTTACTACCTTGTTTGGTTTGCAGGAAGCTAGGCTTAACAACCAATCGTAGTACAAGTATCTCTTTCCACAAAAGATTTTTCCTCCCTCCTAAGGGTTTTGACGTCGTTTCCACTGAGCCCCAGCTGGGATTCATTGGTGCTGGGGAGTGAAAGACAGATTGCTTAACTGGCTCTGGTTGAAGAGGAGAGAACATGTGAGTTGGGGAATGTATTCACTTAGGCTGCTTATAGTTCAGGGACATGTCCTCTACTCCTTTCCATCCAGAATGGGCTGAATCACAGAGCAGAGGGGGGGAAGAGTCGGGATGGAGTCAGCTGCCGCCTCTCTGACAAAAGCAGCGATGGACGTGACTGGTTCACTCCCTCCCCGAGGCTCAGGGCTGGGTGGAGATGGCCACGACGCCCCCGGGGACAGAGGAGCCGGCCCTCCTGGTGCCAGTCCTCTCTGGTTAGCCATCTAAAATGCGCAGACTCTTTGCACCTTTCATTCAGCTTAAGAAAGGCGGCGGCAGGCACGGTCATCAAGATTCCAGGGGGAACGAGTAATTCAAATGAGATAAAAGAGCAAACAGGAATTTTTTAGCGCCAAGTTCAAGGCTGCACTGAACTTAATGTGTTGAGAGGATAAATGTCACCGGAGAACTCGTGTTGGCTCTGACCCCCTCATTTCAATTGCTCTTCGGGCTCAGCACCTTGGACAGGGCTGGGCGAGAGGTTTATTCCTTATCATTTCGCCGGCCACCAAGCAGTGTTCCAGAGGCAGCAGAAACATCATGTGAACGCCCCTCCGCCATTTCTGTGACATTTCAGGTATCCAGATGGGGGGGTTTCAGAAAGACTGGAATACAGAGACATTTCCAGCAAGTTCCCTCTTTCCTTAGCTCAAGGACATTGTTACGACTCATGCTTTGTTCATTCCTGCAAGTACATAGCTGGCTGGTCCCCTGGCCAAAGTAATATCCCCGTCTTTCCATATGGATGCTGGGAGGGTGATATCGACAGGAAATGAGATAAATTTATCTTAAGGTATCCTTGGAAACGGCGAACAGATCTGGAACAGAGGGCTAAGAGTCAGAGATTGTTAGCCACCTATTTAGTTTTTCTCCAACAGCTTCAACCTTCCCTTCTCCTGCTTGCTCCTGAAGGGAGCCAACGCTTCCCATCTAGCGTGCCCTCCATTATCCCTTTCAAAGGCTAATTCAATTCCCAACTTCTCCTTGAACATGCCCCCTGCCATTCTAACACAGGGGCTCTCTTCCTGCAAAACTATAGGACAGATTCTCTCCTGAGCAAAAACCTTTGTTTCTCTCCCACAGCACTATCACAGTTATGCACAAAGACATTCCAAAGGATAATTGCTGAAAGGAGAAAGCGCATCAGACCTGGGCATTGCCCTTAAGAAGTTCACTGTCCAGTGCAGAAGAACACTGTGATCCAGGCTGAGAGTAGTCAGAGATAAAGAATGCAGAGAGTCTGGCTGGTGTGGTTCAGGAGGTCAGGGTTGGATTCTCAGTCAGGGCTCATGCCTGGGCTGCAGCTCGGTTGCCAGAAGGGGGTGTGCAGGAGGCAGCCAATCAATGATTTTTTTCTTATCATTGCTATTTCTATATCTCTCTCGCTCTCCCTTTCTCTCTGGAATCAATAAAGATATATATATATATTTTTTTAAAGGTTGTTTAAAGAGTGTCAAGATAAACTACTGTCCTTTATAGTATCACTTCAGGCTGAGGAAAATCAGGGTAAACCTTGTGGGAAAGGCAACAGGTGTGTAGAGCTGTGAAGCATGGATGAGTTTGTGGTTCTAGAACCGGTGGAGAGGTCATTCCAGACGTAGGAAACACCTCAACTTCAAATCTGAAGAGTGGGGAGTGCAGGCTATGTATGAAAAGCATCAAATAGGTTACTGTGGTTGGAGTGAACGGTAGATCAAGGAATATAGTGGAAAACAGGATTGCATAGGAAGTTGGGAGGCCGGTGATGGAGACTAAAGAGTCTACAAGTTTGCACAGAGAAACACGGAAGGTTTCTGAGCATAGGAGTTAAAGGCTTTAGAGTTGTGTTTCAGGAAAACAGGCCTGGCAATAGACTACTGAAGGAGCTGAAATGCAGATGGCGGAGCTGGAGAATTCAGTTAGGATGCAATTGTATAGTTTAGAACAGCAGTCATGAGGCTGTAGCAGCAAACGTAGAGTTGCCATATTGTAAAAGTATAACTAGAACTTAGAAACTCATGAGAATTGGAATGGATTTGAGGGGTTCGAGAGGAGACACAGTAACTCTGAAGTATTCAATTCGGATGACTTGGAAAGCATTAATACATCAGGAATCAGGACTACAGAAGGGAGGAAAGTGGAGATGTGGGAAGAGAACAATGAATTTAGTTGGGGACCCATTGAGTTAGAGGTGCTAACAGTACATCCTTGAGATGTCTCTCATGCCATTCGGAGCTCTGTGCCGATGAGCGGTAGAGACACTAACATAGAAATCATAGCTAAGAGCATGAGCTGCTCATGTAGAGACTGGTGATAGGAAGGAGAGCGCTATGACACCTCAACTTTGGACACATGTATTCAGAAGGTAGGTAATGGGGGAGAGACAGAGAGAGAGGGAGAGAGAGAGAGAGAGGAAAAAAGAAAGAAATTGCTCAGAAAGCAAGAAGGAAAACCAAAAGAATACAATGCTGTATAAACCAGTAATGGAAAGTTTTAATAATAAAAATGACTTAGCCAACAATGTTCCAGGAGAGTTATAGAAAAATGATCATTGGGTTTGGTGTGGAAAACTACTGGTTTATAAGAAAGCCGTTTTTGAGTAAGCCAAGCATTGGAAAAGGTATAATGAGGAAGTTAGGGAGTAGTACAGAGACGACAGGGAACTAGAGGCCCTCAGTCCAGCCTGGCCCTGTTGTTAAGTAGCCAGATAACCTTTTAACCTTTCTGAAACTATCTCCTAGTCTTCAAAATTCTATACTCATATCTCTTCCAACTCATATATATATAGTATATATATATATATCCATGCACCAGGCCTCTAATATACATATTAGAGGCCTGGTGCATGGATTTGTGCATGAGTGGGATCCCTCAGCCTGGCCTGAGCCCTCTTGCAATCCAGGACCCCTCGGCCCAATCCCCACAGCTCAGGGGGCGGAGCCTGAACCTGGGCCAGCACTGCTCCTGCTCATCTCAGCCCACTGCACTGCACCTGCCACTGCTGTGGAGGCAGGAGAGGCTCTCGCCATGGCAGCTGTGCTTGCCAACTGTGCCTGGCATTTGGCACCTGCAGGTCAGCCAAGTGGTGCTCCCGCTGTGGGAGTGCACTGACCACCAGGGGGCAGCTCCTGTGTTGAGCGTCTGCCCCCTGGTGGTCAGTGCAGATCACAGTGACTGGTCGACTAGTTCAGTGGCTTAGGTTTTTATATACAGAGAGATGCATATATATATTTCAATCTTTATTGTTGAAAGTATTACAAATATCCCCCTTTGATCTTTTCTAACCTGCCTCCCCCACCTCTGCCCCAGGCCTTCACAACACTATTGTCTGTGTCCATGGGTTATGCATACATGTATAACTTCTCACTTTACAAGATTCAAGCAAGCTACCTGTGTGCCTGAACTATACAGAGCTATTAAGCTAATAACTTAAAAAATGTTTTGTTGATTTTAGAGAGAGAGGAAAGGAGAGGGATAGAGAGTTAGAAACATTGATGAGAGAGACATGTTGATCGGCTGTCTCCTGCACATCCCCTACAGGGGATTGTGCACACAACCCCTGACCGGGAATTGAACTAAGGACTTCTCAGTGGGTTGACACGCAGCCACTGAACCCACACTGCCTGGGCTTAGGCTACAAATTTTTTATTAGATACAGGCCAAATTCACTACTTGTAACTTGTGTGAAAGAGATGCAGTTTTTCAGAGTTTCCTGATACAGAGAAACTGAGGCTTGGAGTATTTTCTCCACGCAAACTCAGTCGATGAGGCCCTTTCCTACAGCTTCCTCTCATCCCAAGTCTACTATCCTCTTCTTTTAAAAAACAGAACCAATATGTTACAACTGATCTATCAAGCCACTTGTTCTATTGCTTGAAATCAGAGGATGCCACCAAAAAGCCTTTTTTGTTTGTTTGCTTGTTTATTAAAAACAGTTGGGTAATATTAACAACAAACCCCCCAAATCATATCTTTACATCCACATGTGATCATACACTGGTACAGGAAACCTTCCTGAAACTCAGTGTCTCATGCTCCCAAAATTAAGCCTGAAATATGTTCATCAGGAAGAAACCAGGTGAGCTGGAGACAGAACATTTGCTTTATTGTGGGGGGGGGGGGGGAGGGGATAGGGGGGGTGTCTTCTATCTGTTGGTATCCCATAGCAACACAAACTCAGGATCACTGAAATGTTTAAGGACCACAAAGCTTTTAGTTGGATCTGGGCACACAGTCTGGTGATATCCGCTGAGTGAGTGTAGGTGTGAAATAGTTTAATTGAATCCTGTAATTAAAGCTTAAAAAACACAATTTTATCTTTTAACCCCCCCCCACACACACACACACACACAAAGTAGGATAACTTCCCCTTGTTAAGACACCAGTAAGTTTTCCTGAAATTCTCATTCGCTGTCTCTCCTCCAAAGATGTTAGCTTGCTCTTTTTTTTTTTTTAAAGAATTCGTGCTTTAATGAATTTCAAATGAATTTTGTAGAAAATAAAGTAAAATGTCTAACTTTTTTTTTAAAAAAAGAATTTATATAATTTAGCTCTGAACACAGTGAAGAAAAGGGGACAATTAACATCTACTGTGCACCTGCTATATGCCAGACATGTCACATTCATTCTCACGGCAGCTTGACAATAATACTTCATAGTAAATTTAGCTCTGATGTTAGCGACAAGAAAACCAAAGCTCAGAGAGGTTAAGCTAGCCACTCTAGGCCAAATGGCAAGTTATAAAACTAGGGTTGAAACTAGAGCTGCCTGGTTCCAAAGCTCAAGCACTTTCTACTCTACCAGTGGAGTTCAGTCTAGGGGGGGGGGGGGAAATCCACTCCTGAAAGGGCCTTTCCATTTTAGGCATAAAAGAGTTTTAGTTACAAGTCTCTGGAGCCTCTACATTTCATTTGGTATTTGCACTGAATGCCACCCCGCCCCCTACAAACACACACACACACACACACACACACACACACACACACACACACACACACACACACCTCCACCCCACACTCTTTCAGTCAGCCCAATTGAAATTCAGCACCGAGGACAGCTCCCAAATTCCATTCGCAGGGAGCTGTCCTTGATGGCTGTTCTGGAGCTCACACCGCCTTCCTGACTTCCCAAGAGGCACCGAGACAGAGGAGGAGATGGAAGAAAGTGTAAGATGGGGTCCTCTGGCACCATGGTGGAAATTAGCATGTTTCCCGGAAGATCGAGATAAAAAAAAAAAATGCATGTGAGAAGAAAAATGGAACCAGACAGATGGGGCACTCAAATGGAGTCAGAATGAGCTCCTCAGGATTCCCAGAACACGGCGTGCGTCCACCTGGGGCTCTCAGCGGACCTGGGAGCCCGGAGACAAAGGGGATGAGTGGGTGGCTGCGAGGCGGCTGCGTCAGTTACACGAACAGACTGGGTGGCGCTGATTCACTGCTGCAGAGCTGCACGACTTTCCGAGCAGAGGGAAACCTGTGGGCCCTGGTCTCTGCCACTCATCGCCACCCTCGCCGGGAGCGTGAGTCAGACCGGCGGGATCCTTCAGGCAGAGAAGATTGCTGTGCGGTGAGTCGACCGAGGGTGAGCTTTCCTGTTGTGGAGAGCAGGTGTCAATCACGGCCGCAGCATCCCCGGAGGTGGGCGCTGACCTGTTGTGTGCACACACACTCACCCTGCCTGCCTTCCCATGCTCACCCTGGACACAGGTGGTTCATCACACAAACAGGAAGAACAAAGTCCTGGGACCTTCATCTCCCTGAACAGTGATTCTTGCTCAAACTTAGCAGCTTTTGAGCTGAACCGGGGGACGGCAGGGGGGAGGGGGGACAGGAGGGGTATTTTTGGAGAGCCCAGTCTAATGCCCAAGTCTTCTACACAGCAAACAGATGTCCAGAGAGGGTGCCTGACTCGCCCCAAACCACTTAGCTAGTGACATTGTTGTTATTAGGCCTCGGTCCCTTGTTCCTAAGCCATCAGGAAGACAAAATAAAACCCCCAATAGCATCCGCCCTTTTACCCAAGGGCCTCTCATTGTACCGTGTTCAAACCAAACAACATCTTAAATGCCTCCGTCTTTCCATCCGGGCTTTGGTGTTGTCCCTGATTGGGTCTCACATAGCAATCTCTTTTGAGAAATGTAATTATTTGGGGATATACGCTTGGTTATTTTTTTTTTGTTTTGTGCTTTCTTTGTGCAGGGGGAAATTAGAATTCTGGAAACACTCGGTTTTATTTAATTATTTAAGGAACCAGCCTGTATTTCAAGTAGCTGCAAATATAAATGCTTCGGTCTGTCAAGAAAGGATATATGGAGCAACAGAGGCTGTGGTACTCTATTGTCACATGCGATTAAGATCCACTGTGGCCTAAAAAATAAAAATAAAGATCAGCCCAGTGAGTTGAAAATTGAAAGTGAAATCCTTATCTGGGTAATTCTGAACCTGTCTGGATTTTGGTGCCTCATGGAATCATCTAAAATGTAGCGTTTTATAAAAGTGCTTTGCAACCTCGTTACCTCCATGATTGCAATTTGTGTATGTGGGAAGCTCCTTTAAACGTTTGGAGTTTTCAAGTGGCTGGAGTCAGAAAGATGCAGAAGAGATGAATCTATTCAAGGTCAAAGGTACAATGTGAAGCTGATATCCGCTCTGCTGGTGAGGCAGACTGAAAGAGACATTAGCCCAATACCTCCACCCCCACCCCCAGGCCCACCCCACACCTTTTCCACTAACGAGTGCCCTTACCTGAGCCATCACCCCGCTCTTTGTCCTCTGCTTCGGGTGTTATTAGACCAGACTTCCTGTCTCTAATTTTCATCCATGAAGAGATTTTCATGAATAGGACTTTCCTTATAACTTAGCAACACTGTCCTTGAATATCCAAGAACTCTTTCCATCACAGAAGCTATTGTTTGAAGTGCAAAGCAGATCAAAATCGGGTTGCTGAGGATTAATCACTGCAGCCTACTTTATATCATCATCACAACTTCATCTATTTCGATACAGTTTGACACAGCATCAACCTCCGCTTCTGTGCGCAAGTGACAAAACCATTTGTTTCTGGCGTAACGGATAATGTGATTAATGGCCTTGCAACGGGGTTTCTTAAAAAACAGAGAGAGAAAAATAAGGATTTCCATTTATAACATGCAGTAAACCAGCTCAGCCTACTGCTGTGCATTGGAAAATCTCTTGGAACTTGTGTGTAAACCACAGGCAAGATTTTGAAACAAATGTGCGCCTGCCTTCTGGGGTTTCTGCCCATATCTGTTCTCTCCAAGAATCTGAGGACAGGGGGCCTCAAAAGGAGACACTGGACCTGTGCGCACCCCATATACTAGTGCATGGGCGGGGCCCGGTTTTCCTCGGAGGCACCATGATGATGACTGCGGTGGAATGAACCCCAGCCCGCCCAGTTATTGCTGAATACGGTCACCATCTGCTGGACTGTGGAGAGCTCTGCGCGTGGCCTTGACCCTGGCCCCACTCCATCCATGCCTGTTGCACGCAGGTGTCCCCTCTTCACAGCGCCTGCAGCCTCTGTCCATCCCCGCGGACCTGAGGATCTCCCCGAGGCGGGGACAGGGACGCGGATGCGAAGGGTGTCTAGGGAGCCTCCTGCGTCTCCTTCCCGCTTTCAGGGCCAAGTGGCAGCAGCCCACACCAGCCACGGTGCCCCCAGGCCACAGCCCTGGGACCCAGACCCTCCTGGGATTGCTCACCTTTCTCCCTCGGGAAGTGGGCGTCAGCCCCCCTCCAGCTTCGGGGCTGCGGCGCCCGCTAAGCGGGTCCTCCTGCCGCGCCCGGAGCCCAGCAACCTCGCCTGGGGCGCCGGGCACCCGGGGGCTCCCAGCTTCTCTCCGGGCGCGAAGTCGGCCTCCTCGGGTGGGTCCAAGGGGCACCCACTCGCCGGCCAAGGTTCCTAAGGGCACCCGGGGATTTTTTAAAAATCCAGCCCCTTCTTTCCTGGGGGGAGAGCTTCTGGAGCCCGCGCCCCCGCGCCGGCCCGCGGGAGAAGGCACCCCGGCCCCGCCCCTCGCGTGACGCGCGCCCGGCCGGGCCAATCAGCGCTCGCGGCGCCGGCCCCACGCGCCGCCGCCCCCCGGCTTAAGAAAGGGCGCGCGGGCGGCCGGGCCAGAGCGGGCGTGCGGCGGCGGCTCCGCGAACTCCGGCTCCACTGCCCTCGAGCTCCGCGCCCGGAGGAGGCTCCCGGCCGCCCCGAGGGCTCCCGGCCGCGCGCCCCGACGGCGCCAACCCGCCGGTGCCCGAGCGAGCGCCGCGGCGCCGGGGCGATGCTGGCGCTGCTGGCCGCCGGGCTGGCGCTCGCCGTGGCCGCGGCGGCGGCGCAGGACGTCCCGGCGCCCGGCAGCCGCTTCGTGTGCACCGCGCTGCCCCCGGAGGCCGCGCGCGCCGGCTGCCCGCTGCCCGCGGCGCCCGAGGAGGAGCTGCGCGCGGCGGTGCTGCAGCTGCGGGAGACCGTCGTGCGGCAGAAGGAGACGCTGGGCGCGCAGCGCGAGGCCATCCGCGAGCTCACGGCCAAGCTGGCGCGCTGCGAGGGGCTGGCGGGCGGCAAGGACACCATGGGCGACCTGCCCCGGGACCCCGGGCACCTGGTGGAGCAGCTCGGCCGCTCGCTGCAGGCCCTCAAGGACCGCCTGGAGAGCCTCGAGGTAGCGGGGCGCCGGGGGCCTGAGGGCGGGTGGGGTGTGGGGGACAGCTGGGCGGGGGTGGGGCGCTCGGTCCTGCCCGCGATGCCACGCGGGAATGGAACGGAGCCGGGTTTGGGGCGGGAGTTCTAGATCCCACCGGCGCGGCTCGAACCCTCCACCCTGGAAGTCCCCCCCCCCCCGCGCGCGCGCCAGGGCAGCCCACGGGGCGGCCATTCACTTCGTGAGGTTCGGGCTGGCCGACCCGGACGGCCTGCTCTCTCCTTGCAAGTCTCCTCGTCTCCCGGGGCGGGGCGGGGGGGGGGGCGCTCCCGGAGGCTGTTTCGGGGTGACCTGAGGCTGCTGCTGTGTGAGGTCAGCGGCCCCTGGCCCCCCGCATTTCCGTTATTCAGTCAGGTCGGGGTGGTCCGGAGCGGGCAGGGGCCTGAGGGGGTGGGGGGAGGGCGCTTGGCGGGGCGCGAGCGCAGCGCTGGTGGCGGGTCACCGGCCGCACCGCCCGGGACTCACCTTGGAGGCAGGAGGCAGCCGGTTAACTTCAAAGGCAGCCGCTGGAGAGCCGTGCGGTCCGAAGGTGCCCTCCCGCGTGCCTGGTGGGAAAGGACCTTACCCAGCCTCTCTCGGAAGGCGGTGCCCTTTGGAACTTAGAGAGAGAAATCTCCCTTTCATCCCCGTCTCTGCTACCAAGTGGGGACGTTTCTGTGCAACACGTTTACCCAAATCCTCCTCCCAAAGCCAGGTTTCAATGATGAGCGGTGATTAGTGCAGCGCTGTTGGAGGGTTTCCTGGGGTGATGGGTACAGACAGCATCTCCAGCGTCTGCCTGTCCCCGGACTCACTGTGATGGGTGACAGCTAGCCTTTGGGAGCACTGAAGTGTAGACAGAGTATCTAACGGTAACCAGACACACACACACACACACACACACACACACACACACAGGGAGAGAGAGAGAGAGAGAGAGAGAGAGAGAGAGAGAGAGAGAGAGAGAGAGAGAGATGGTTTGGTTAGGACTCGGGGCTGGGTAGCAGCAGGCTCCTCCCGAGCCCTATGGGAATCGGGGAGAGACAGGGACAGGCAGGAGGCGGTAGCCGGTCCCTGGATCTCAGGATGTCCGTGCCTGGATCTCCTGTGTCCAGGGATGACTCCACACGCAGCCTTTGGCCACACCGGGTGTTCCCATTTCTAGATGAAAGTGCATCCACGTTGAGGACCGTTTGACTAACTCAAAAAAAAAAAAAAAAAAAAAAAAGATCCTGGCTGTGCTTGGGGTTTTGCTGGAAGATGATAGAAGTCGGTTGACATTTTCTAGTTAGAGGTGCCAAAATCGATTTTTTTTTGGGGGGGGGGCGAAAAATGAGATTCCCAAGTTCCAAATACTGCCGCAAAGTAATTGTCTGACTTTGAAATCCTTTCCAAACCAAAAAAAAAAAGCCTCTGAAATGCTTGGAAGCAGCTCCCTCGGTGCGGGCCGTCAGAGCTGGTCCCCGTTTCTCTCTGACCGGCCTTTAATGCCCCCCCCCACCCTCCCCCCAGCACCAGCTCCGAGGGAACGTGTCTAGCGCCGCGCTGCCACCCGGCGACTTCCGAGAGCTGCTCCAGCGGCGGCTGGGGGAGCTGGAGAGGCAGCTGCTGCGCAAGGTCGCGGAGCTGGAGGACGAGAAGTCCCTGCTGCACAACGAGACCTCAGCGCACCGGCAGAAGACCGAGAGCACCCTGAGCGCACTGCTGCAGAGGGTGAGCGAGCTGGAGCGAGGTGGGTGCCCTGCTGCCCGCGTCCCTGTGGCCGCTGCCTCGCGCTCCTCCACCCCCCCAGCCACCGCCTCCCCCCCCCCCCCCCCCCCGCCTTGGTTCTCGGCTGCAGTGTCCGGGAAGCTGGGCTCAGAGCAGGGAGGGCAGGCAGAGAGGGGCCAGTCCAGGGTGCTCTTGTCCATTGACGGACAGGCCACCTGGGGGAGGGCGTGGCTGCTCCCGGACCCCCACCTGCTGACTCTGTTCCCTGGTGGTCCGCTGAGATAGGCTCAGAGGCCGTGCCTCGTTGGCCCCAGGGCTGCTTAGCCTTGTCTGCCACCCGCAGCCTCTGATGCATTGGCCAGGCCCTGTAATGCCTTCGTTGGTTTTAGCTAAGTTTCTTCTGGACGTCCCAGCTATGTAGTATAAACGGAGGGCACTGGCTCTGGTAGGACGGACACCCCCCCCCCCCCCCGCCCTAGGCTCTCCTGGCTCTAATTAAACCCATCTGCCGTTCCCACGCCCACGGTGTTACCAACACGCAGCCTGCCCACCTGCAAGGGCCGAAGCTATTTCTCTTTATTAGATCATCACGCCTTCGTGAGGCACAGGGGCACCTGCAGGTCACAAACTTGGTGACTGCACAGAGTAGAAAGAGGGGCTGCTGTTCGCCGCTCTGCCATTCCTTCCTGAGGGCCCTGAGCTGTGGTGCAAGCCAGGGGTTGGGGCTTCCTGGTTCTCTGAGTTTTGTCTCAGCCTCTTGTGGGGCCTTAGAGCCTGGCCTCACCCTTGGCTCCCGCAGGTGACCTGGTCTTCTCAGCCCTCGCCAGGTGGCCAGCAGCCCTGCAGCCCTGCAGCCTGGGTGGAAGGCGCCCTGCGGGGGAGGTCAGGGGGCATCAGGCAAGACTACACAATCAGCCCTAACCGGCTTGGCTCAGTGGCTAGAGTATCAGCCTGCGGACTGAAAGGTCCCAGGTTCAATTCCGGTCAAGGGCATACATTGGTTGCAGGCATATACCCATAGGGGGTGTGCAGGAGGCAGCTGATCCATGTTTCTCTCTCATCGATGTTTCTGACTCTCTATCCCTCTCCCTTCCTCTCTATAAAAAAAATAAAATAAAAAATATTTTTAAAAAAAGACTCCACAATCAGCAGAGAGGAGTGAGACCACACGTGGAGCCCAGATTCAGGCACTTCTCTGCTGCCTGCTCCCAAGAGGTGGGGAGGGTAACGCTGGGCCTCAGCTTTGCCTTCAGAAGCTCTTCCCTGGCCGGCGTGTTATTGCTGTGACAGAGAAGGAGTTTGGGGGTCACGGTGGAGAAAGGTCGATCATTCTGGCTCCCGTTCTGCAGGAGGGAGGAAGGGACTGGCTTGGTTCTGGGTCCTGGGAGCCGGCCCGTCCCTGGTGGCACATGGGGACCATCTGGCCTCGTGGTGCCGAACGAACACTTGTCCACGGAGGGCATTTAGGCTCCTCCCCTGACAGCAGCTGGTCCCCAGATCAGAGGGGAGCTTTTGGCCTGACAGCTCACAGAATCAGGGGGTACCCTGCAAACGTTTGAACCTGGTGACCAGAGGCAGGTCCTGCGTCCTATGTGTTTATTTTTTGTTGTTAATTTTGAACTTAAATCCAGGCTGCACTGAAAATTGCTTAGGCCCATGTGAGAGTACCTGTCACTTTAAAGGATTTTGAAAGCACCGTTTACATGGGGACAGCCAAGCAGATTCTCACCAGTCCCAGGTGGGCCCAGGGGAGGGTCTAGGCTCTGGTCAGGTTGTTACCCAAGTGGAGAGGAAAGGGCAGATCCTGAGCCACGCCACGCCACGAGCCAATCCCTGTCAGGATTTATGCAAAGGCCACGTCTGAGCTAAGTTGTGGAGTCAGGACACAATCACCTGACTCTGTTGCCCTGGCAGCGGTGGCTCATTCCTGGGAGAAGTGACAAAGGCTTGCTGCTGGCTTCACACGTGTCTGTCGAGTGCCTGGGACGCTGTCACGTGTCCTGCCTCCATGCCCATCAAGTGGTTCCCGACTCCGCCCTCGCTGGGGGAGCTGAGGGTGCAAGGACCTAGTGAGACCTGGCTGAGAAAGGGCTTTCTGGCTTAATTCAACCAGGAAACGAGGTCCAGCTTGTCTGTGCCTGCTGCCTCGAGGGTTGAAGAGGGAGGTCACTCTGGGTTCCCGCTGGAGTTTCAGCACCTTGGACAGTGGCTGTCCTGCAGCAGATGCTCCATGGATGGGAGGATTGACTTGGGGATGGGGGATGGGGGGAGGGTCTAGGTGAGTTGGGACACGGTCCTTGCTGGATTGGGTGGGCTCACAGGCTGCGGGCCTCTCTTCCCCCCCAGGCAACAGTGCATTCAAGTCGCCCGATGCATTCAAAGTGTCCCTCCCGCTCCGCACAAACTACCTGTACGGCAAGGTCAAGAAGACGCTGCCCGAGCTGTACGCCTTCACCATCTGCCTGTGGCTGCGGTCCAGCGCCTCGCCCGGCATCGGCACCCCCTTCTCCTACGCCGTGCCCGGCCAGGCCAACGAGATCGTGCTGATCGAGTGGGGCAACAACCCCATCGAGCTGCTCATCAACGACAAGGTGAGGCCGGCCTGGGCGCCCCTTCCTCGTCATAGTCAGGGAATCGCAGGGACTCTGACGGCGGGCTGTCCTCCCCATGGTGGGGACCGCCCTGCACCGACTCCGTCCTGCTTTGGACAGCTGACTCGCAGGGGGCTGGCCGCTGCAGCTCGTGGAGATCTGAGCTGTGAGGCTGGGGAGAAACAGCCGAGGGTCCAGGCCAGAGGTCAGGGAGGCAGGGAATGAGCTGGGACGCCTGCCTGCCAGTTTGAGTTGTCATGGGCCCTGAGGCCTGGCCAGGAGGGCGTTTCCCAGGACTGCTCTGATAAGAGGACAGTGTGTACATGTGTGTGTACGTGTGTGTGTGTGTGTGTGTGTGTGTGTATGTGTGTGTGTGTGTGTGTGATAGTTCTCGTGAGCATATTTTGTTGGGGGGGGGGGTGTTGAGGTATAACTTACATGCAGTAACTAACATTTACACTTTTTACTGAGCGGACCAGCGTTCACAGATGCAGCCCATTGCACACCCATCCCTGCAATGAGAACCCAAGGGTTGCGTCACCTCCCCGATTCCCTCATTTCCCTGGTGGTCAGCTCCTCTTTCTAGCCCAGCCCGTGGCCACTGCTGACCTGATCCTCATCCCTACGGTCTTGCCTTTCTCAGAGCAAACGTCCCCTTTGGATAGACGGGCTGGTTTTCTGGAGTGTGATCTCCCCAAGAGACAAGCTCTGGGCGTCTGTGGGACCCTCCAGCAGCCCCACTCAGACATTCATTCTGGGGTCCGACCCCACGTGGCCAGAGCTGCGCCCTCGCAGCCTCCTTGCTGGAGCTGAGCGTCGGGATGGCTGTGGGAGCCGGGGCGGCTCCACCCAGCCCCTCGCTCTGTCCGCCTTGGGTGGAGCTTGCTTAAGTGGAAAATGCAGTGTCATCCACCTGGCGGGCTCCTCCCCGCAGTGGCCACGTCTCTGAGCCCGGAGCTCCGGAGCCAGGCACTAATGGTTTTAAACGGCTCCTTGGACACTGCCCTGAGGGCCAAGAGCCTTAGTTTTCCTCTCCAGTGAGACGCCCTGTGAACAGCCAGGTGCGGGAAGGGAGAGGCGGGGTTGCTAGGACACCAGCAGTAACAACAGCTGGCAGAGGAGCTGGTCTGCAGAGCACTCCCAGGGCGAGAGGGGGTGCGGGCAGCACGCCCCTCCCCCACACTCATGCAGGCGCAGCCTTTGTGCTCCGCTCAGCAGGCGCCCCCACGCAGTCCCCGGCGGGCACTGCAGGGGCGCTGGGACCTCCCCTGTGAGTGCAGGCGCCTGGTCTGACTCCTGTCTGGAGACGTTTGCCCAGGGTGCCCTCGCTGCCCGGTTGCTTCTCCAGCCCGGGCGTCCATGGCCAGCGTGGGGCACTGTCTGTCACACCCGCTGGTTCGGCACAGTGTCCTGGCCCCTCGGCCATGCCAGGCCCAGGCGTGTCCTGTTGAAAGCAGGGCTGTCCCGGGGCCCGGGACCTGGTCCCCTTTTTCTCGAGTGTCTGCCGGCACCTGGTGTTCCCAGCCCGAAGGTCTCTCTGAGGCGGGCGGGCCAGGCATGTCACCAACAGAGAAGAGAAGGGGCGACCAGGAGGGACCCCGTGGCTCCGTCCCCCCAGCTTGGACGCCCGGGACACCCGCAGGGCCTCACCTGCCCGTTGCCCCCGCAGGTGGCACAGCTGCCCCTGTTCGTCGGCGACGGCAAGTGGCACCACATCTGCGTCACCTGGACCACGCGGGACGGCCTGTGGGAGGCCTTCCAGGACGGGGAGAAGCTCGGCACCGGGGAGAACCTGGCCCCCTGGCACCCCATCAAGCCGGGGGGCGTGCTGATCCTCGGGCAGGAGCAGGTGGGTCCGGGGGCTGAAAGATGGGAGCGGCTGGGCCTGCAGGCCGCCCCTCGCCCCGCCCGGCTGTCTGCCTGCTGGAGGGGACCCCGTAGCATGACAGCTACCTGAAGGGGTGAGGCATGCCGTCCCCCCTCCCCCCGCAGCTCTGCTCACACCGTCTTGCTCTCTGGGGGTGGGGGACCAGGCTGGTGCGGTGGGTTCACACAGTTTCCAGAACGGAGTGCCCGGGGGTCCCAGGTTGGCACCTGGTCGTGGGTGGATGAGCTGTTGACTTCAAAGCTGAGCAGGAGGCTGATGGGAAGGGAGGGGGCAGGCGCCGAGGGCCTTGGGGGCTAAGTCCCTGCCCTTCCTTGGCCCACACCCTGCTCTCCTCCCTGTCACCTCTCCCTGGGGAGGGCTGAGCTGTGAGACCAGGTCTAGACCTGGTTTTGGGACTTTGCCCAAATGTCTCCCCATGTACACTGGGCGGTGGAGTAAAGATATGTCCCCGGCCCCAGTCCCTGCACCCCGTCCCCCAGCTCTGTCTCTCTCGAGCTGGCATCCTCTCCCCAAAGCCAGCCCACACCCCTGCCAGGGGAGAGAGAACCGTGGGGCCAGGCGGGGTGGGGGCTCCTTGCTACATGCTCAGGGGGCAGCTACGCGCCTCAGGGCAGCTCTGACATGGCTCTGTGTCCTCCGCAGGACGCCATCGGGGGCCGGTTTGACGCCACCCAGGCTTTCGTGGGGGAGCTCAGCCAGTTCAACATCTGGGACCGCGTGCTGCGCGCCCAGGAGATCGCCAACATCGCCAACTGCTCCACCAACCTGCCGGGCAACGTCATCCCCTGGGTGGACGGCAACGTGGACGTGTTCGGGGGCGCCTCCAAGTGGCCGGCCGAGACCTGCGAGGAGCGGCTGCTGGACTTGTAGCCGCTCCTGGTCGGGGGCCGGCTCTGCTCAGGCCCCGGCTGCCCCACCAGCACCTCCTGCCTGACCAGCCCGAGGCTCTATGGCAGCACTGCCTCTGGCTTCTCTGTTCCGTACCCCGGGTTTGCTGTTTTGGGGGTCAGGTCAGAGTCCCCGGGGAAAGCCCTGAGCCGCCGGGCTGTGATCTGACTTCCTCCTCGGGGGATTGTAGACCCCCAGGCGCTGTTCAGAACCCCTGAAAATGCTAGTGCACCCCACCCTGCCCACCCCTGGGTCCTTGGTGTCTCGTGAGCTTCTCTGTGTGTCCCCTTCGCAGGCTGTGCAGCCATCCCGTCCGAGTGGCCGTGTCCTTTGTGTGTTGAGTGCATCCTGCTGCCCCCTGAGCACGTAGCACGCAGCCCCACCCGTCCTGCCCCCCAGTCCTCTATGCCACGAACCAGGAGGGCGGGCAGCCAGACGTGCCCTGCCCCTGCCAAGGTAGAGGGGGGTCTGTGGCTCCGGAGAGGGAGCTGGGAGGGGTGCTCAGGCCACGTCTTGTCCCCTCTGTCGCCTCTCCCTCGGGTCAGTGCTTTGTCACCGCTTGTGGCTTTCCAAGGCCTCTCTCTCCTCTCCATGGTGCCAACGGTCCAGGCAGCTCGCCAGCCCCTCGGAGTGCTCTGGGGGATGTATGTTCCCGGTGACAGAAAAGGCGATGTCTCCCTGGTGGCGAGCGGTCGGCGCGTTTTAATCCACGCTGGTTCCTGGGCGCACCTGACTGTCCCCGGCGCTGCCCCCGGAGCGTCCCCGGGGCCTGGGCGTCATCGGGCTCAGAACTTGCCTCCGGGCTCCGGGCTGCCGCGTGCGTGGATTGGACGGAGGGGGTCGTGGCTATTGTAAAGACAGAGCGATGGCCTGGGGAGATTTATAAAGCGAAATACCATATATTTTATTTTTCATACGTGTTCGAAGTGCAAATCTGTGGAGATCCCATGTGTAGGGCCACTAGGACCTGCCATGCTGACCTTGTGTGGATGCGCTCTGTGGCCGGTACCCAGCGCCGGCCGTGGAGTGGTGATTAAAGCTCACAGGAAGAGGCCTGGGCGTTGGCTTTCTTTGTGTCCGGGGTGAGGGCAGGGCGGGAGGAGGCAGAATAGCCACCCTGCTTGGCCTGAGCCTGGCCACCTGGGGCACGGCTGGGCCCGGTGTCTGGTGGACCCAGGGAGCTGAGGGCGCTGGCAGGAGGGAGCGGTGCCCTTCCCTACTCATTCCAGGCCCAGGCGGCGGATGCCCTGCCCCATAGGCTCTGCCGGCCTCCCTGTCCCCCGCCCAGCCCTGTCTTCCCAGCCGGGAATCGGATTCAGCAACACAACCTAGGGCTCCCTGCCCCAGGCTTGACCCCTGTTGGGGCCCCTCTGTGCTCTGCCATCCACCTCCCCCCCTCCTCCCCCGGTAATCCCGGTCCCCAGGTGAACACGGGATCGGTGAGGCAGGGATGTTTGCAACGTGCAGCTTGATCGGGAAGCTTGTCAAGGCCAGGCTGTGCATGTGTGGTGACGTGACCTTGGCCTTGACAGGCGGCCGGCTGCCCGCTGTTTTCTCAGGGAGGCGTGAGGCAAATTTACCAGGCGGCTCCACCTCTCTCTCCGGAGCTGCCAGCGCCAATGTTCACGGGCACGTCTGAAAGCCTTGCTCAAGCAGAAGTAAGACACAGCAGATTGCCTCTCGCGGGGAGATTGACATTTCCTTGTCACTCATTATCCGACGCAGGAGAACATGTCCCCGGGGAGAGACGCAGCCCAGCCCTGGCTCTCTGTGGTGAAGGGCAAGGTGTGTGGGTGGGGGATAACCCATCATGCAGGGTCTGTGTCTTGGCTCAACACTCAGGTCTGACAAGAAATACACCTATTTTCTTTCTTTTATTTTTTAAATATATTTTATTGATTTTTTACAGAGAGGAAGGGAGGGGGATAGAGAGTTAGAAACATGGACCAGCTGCCTCCTGCACACTCCCTACTGGGGATGTGCCTGAAACCAAGGTACCTGCCCTTGACCGGAATTGAACCTGAGACCTTTCAGTCCGCAGGCCAACACTCTACCCACTGAGCCAAACTGGTTAGGGCTACATCTATTTTCTTCAAAGGCTACTTATTGGGAGACATCACGTATACAACAGATTGGGTGTGACACGTACACACAGCTTTACAATAACCATCCATGAAGATTTGCGTACCGACCACGCGGTTTTAGGAATATTTGTTCAGTGCCTGCTGTGTGCCAGGTTCGATTGTAGGTACGTTGTTTTATCAATGAACAAAAGGGAACAGGTTCTGCCCTTGTGTAGCCAACATTCTGGAGGTTGACAGTAAGTACTATCCACGGGAGTAAGAAAATTACGCTGATTTGTTAGAAGCTGGATCTGGGCTGAGGGAAAGGACGGGTAGGGTAGGAGAAGGAGGAATAGAGTGTGGTGGTGGGGATGGATTTGCAACTTAAATGACGTCTGAGCGGACTTGAAGGAGGGGAGAGAACTGTAAGCTCTTGGATGGTGTGTATCTACCAGTACAGTCTGTCAGAATGTTCTCTGCGGCCGGTGCCCGGGATGCAATGGCTGGGCAGAAAGATAGGAGCATCTTCACACTGAACCAGGTATGATGGGCTGGACTGTGGCTCCCTCAGAGGTGGAAGCCCTAACCCCCTGCAGCTATGCACGTGAGTGTATCTGGAAATAGGGTCTTCGCAGATGGTCACGTTGAGATGAGGTCATTAAGGCGTGTCCTAGTCCAATATGACTGGTGTCCTCATAAGAAGGGGAAATCCGGACAGAGACCACCAAGTATGGAGGGAAGAACATGTGAAGACACAGAGAATGCCATCTACAGGCCACGGAAACCTGAGACCACCAGAGCGGAGTCCCCATGGCAAGAAGCAGGAAAGCAGAATAAATAAACATATGTGTGCTTCCCGCAGAGAGAGGGGAGTGCGCGGAGGAGACTTTCAGAAGAGCGTCCCCGAGAGCGGCAGACTCACTCCCAGACGGGGGGGGGGGACGGGTGGACGCTGGGACCACCCCGTCTCCATCGGGGGACCTGAGGCCCCAGAGTTCTGATGAACCAAGGCTCACCCCCAGGCTTCTCCTCATGCTTGCCCCGCACCCCTTATTCTCTTACCGGTGGGATGGAATCGGTTTTATTCCCTGGCATGTAATTTAAAAATAAATTCAGCGTTTGGCCTATTTACAAATCGAGGTGTGTACGTGACTGATGAACCCGGAGCCAGGGGGGTGGGGAAGGCCAGCGGGAGAGCCCAGCGCCCCGGCCTCGGGCTCCTGCAGGAACGGGGAGCCCCTGCTCGGCAGCTCGGGGCCACGGGCTCTGCCTCCCCAGCTTCTCTCCGCTGGGACCCCCCTGGCAGACACTGTCCACGTGCCTGGCATGCCCGGCCCTGACCCAGATTGTGGCTAAGCCCCAAGCATGCCCACAGGGCAGCACAGCCCTGATGCCCAGCCGCTCAGCGGCTGACAGCTGGTCAGGGAGGCCTGGTGGCTGAGGTGACAGCTGACTGGGTCTGGCCCTGCTGCACTTGCTGTGTGGCCTCAAACAAGTTACACACACACCCTCCCCTCGCCGGGCCATCTGGCGAGGCCTGGAGCTTTTGGCATCCCTTGTCCCGAAATCCAGCCAGGGGGTCTTGAGAGCAATTTCTAAAATGTGCTCCAGGGGGCTGGCATTCATTTTAGCAACGTGACAGCTCAGAAAAGGCAGGCAGGCGTGTGGTTCCCATTTCACAGATGAGGAAACTGAGGCTCGTGGAGAAGAAGGGACTTCCTCGTGCAGAGGAGGCTCGCTCAGGATCTGGCCTGGCCTTGCAGTCCTGAGGGCACACGTCACACAGAGACCTGGGCAAAGGGCAGGAGGTGGGGTTACTGCTCCTCTGAGGCCCCTGGTGGGAACCTGGGGCAGCCGTTGGCAGGTGCCCAGGACAGAGCCCGGTTCCCATGTCCTCGGGGCTCCCCTCACCCCTGCCGGGTTCTTTCTCTCTCCTTAGCAAATATTTGCCATTCCTGGGTGAGCTGCTGCCATGGAGACAGCATCCTGGGAGCTGAGGGTCCACGTTGGACCTCAAACCGCTTTAACATCCAAGACCCAGAGTCAGCAGCCGCTTCTTGGAACGGGTCTGCGGGGGACAGCGGCCCAGCGCCCTGGCCCAGGGGTCGGCAGACTCATCAGTCCACAGAGCCAAACTTCAACAGTGCAGCGACTGACATGTCTTTGGAGAGCCACATGTTTTAAACTTAAACTTCTTCTAACGCCACTTCTTCAACATAGACTCGCCCAGGCCGTGGTATTTTGTGGAAGAGCCACACTCAAGGGGCCAAAGAGCCGCCTGTGGCTCGAGAGCCGCAGTGTGCCAACCACGGCTCTAGGCTTACAGCCCTTTGCTGGTGGAGAGCTGGGGAGGCTGGAGGAGGCTTCAGGGATCCCCAGACCCTGCAGCCCTGGGCGGGAAGAACAGCCCGAGACCACGCAGGCGCCCTGGGGAGAACCCCCCTGAGCGCAGGCAGCAGCAGCCCCGCCGGGCTCCCGGAGAAGCATCTGCAGAAAAACTGAACGAAGAAGGGCAGAGGCTGGCACTCAGGCCGGGAGCACCTGCCCCCCCCCTCCCGCCCCCTCCTGCCCCGGAGACTCGGACAAAGCCGTGAGACCGGCCCAGCCCCTACGGGACCGTTGGCTTTTCCCAGGACAGCGGCCGGCCATGGCCCCGTTTCCATCTCCGCTGGCCCGGATCGCTCCGGATTCATAACCAAACTCCGACAACCGGCAGGGGAACCGAATATTAAATTCCAATTAGCTGGAAGCCGAGAAAGAAATGACACGCCACCCAGCTGGAATGCAAATCGTGTTTCCTGCATTAACGTGGAGATTTTAACATCTTCTCTCGGAGCGCCGGCTGCTTCCGGGCGCCTCCGCTGGGTGGGTGTGGGCGATCAACTGTAAACTGGGAGGGGGCGGGGGTGGGGGACCTGACCAGCAGGAGGGACGAGGGGTTGGTCCACCCGCCTGCCCGCTAAGGGGGGGCCATGGCCAGCGGCAGGATTATGAACCCCTGCTGTGCTGGTGCTCAGGGCGGTTCCCAAAATGCCAGCCCCATAGTAATGCCTTTTCTTTCCATCTCTGCTCTGCCCGTCCTCAGGCCCAGCTCCCTCCCCCTGCACCCCCTGCTCCAGAAGTGGCCCTGGCCACACCTGACTTCTCCCCTGCCTTCGAACTGCAGCTAACGGACTGTGTGCTGGATACTGGGGTCTCCAGCCTTCTTAACACCCCTCCCTTCTCCACTGTGTCGGGGGGGGGGGGGCACTGAGCCCACACCCATCTCCCTTATGGGCCCTGGCTGTTCTAAACCCCTTAGGGTAACCCCACTGTTAGGGGCTGAATTGTGTTCCCCAAATTCATAGGACGAGGCCCCAGCCCCCGGTGCTGGGATGGTGACCTTAGTGGGAGAGAGGGCCCTCGAGGTATTTATTGGATTGATAGGACGAAGTTTGCTAGCATGGCGTAATGAAGGCATTGCATCAGATCTGATTTTAAATCCTGCATTTCCACTGAAATTGTGGCGTGACCGTGGGCAAGCGGCCTCACCTCACTCAGCTGGGAAAATGAGGAGCACCTGGAGGTGATCTGATGATTAAATGTGAGCTCAGCTTCCCTTGTCCTTTACCATTTTGAGAAGGTTTCTGGCTCCTTCTCTGTTCTGACATCCCTCAAACGACAAACAAGGTGAACCCACCCCTCTGTATTTTGTAAATTCAATCAAAGAATTGTAATGTAACTGTTATCCTGACCTTCCCTCCCAAGTTTCAGCCATCTAGATCTCTAGAGCACTACCATATTCCGGGAGATAGGTCAATGATTAAAAATCAATCTTTTCTTGTTAATCCTCCTATCTAACAAAAAAGTAATACGCAGATTGGACAGAATAATCTGGCTACTATAATAGATTCAGGGGCATAGGAAGGGAGTGGACTGACAATCCTCGAGGGGAAATGGGTGTGGGGGTTTGGGAAGAGACTGGACAAAAATCATGCACCTATGGATGAGGGCCTTTTTCAGAGGCCTGATAAATAAATCACCGCTCATGCTTAATGCAAAGCCCCGCTGCGGCCCAGCTCACCGGGAGGAAGCGCTCTCAATTAAACAGCTCTGCCGAAACCGGTGTGGCTCAGTGGATAGAGCGTCGGCCAGTGGACTGAAAGGTCCCAGATTCGATTCTGGTCAAGGGCATGTACCTTGGTTGTGGGCACATCCCCAGTTGGGGTGTGCAAGAGGCAGCTGATCAATGATTCTCTTTGATCAATGTTTCTAGCTCTCTATCCCTCTCTCTTCCTCTCTGTAAAAAAATCAATAAAATATATTTTAAAAAATAAAATAAAACAGCTCTGAGGGGCTTCTCCCCTCCCAGGGGCCTGCAGCCTCCCCCCAGCTCCCCAAGGGGGCCCTGCGGGAAGGCCGGTGGACCCCAGCTCCCCGGACACCCACACGCTGAGACTGGAGTGCAGACTCCTCCCCGGGGCACCCAGAGTCACCGCCTCCAATCTCACGACCAAAGCATCCCTCTCTCCGGACACCCAGGTGTCTCTTCCCCACGGCTCTTGCGGGGGCAGGGCGTTTCTATGGGTGCCACTGGCTTCCTGCTTGTCCGGCCCCCTGTTGGAATGCCACTTCCATGGCGCTGGGCTCTCCTGGTTCCCTCTGAGTCCCCAGCCTCCCCACCCCGGGCCGAGCTCAGCACGGAGCAGGTGCTCAGTACACTGTTCACGGGTGTGCCTTTTCCTGACCCCCCGCTCCTCCGGGGCCACCCAGGGCCGCAGGCCGAGCGCCCCTCACCCACGCTGCTGTCCTCAGGGCCCAGCACGAAGGTGAGAGGAGCGTGGGGACCCAGGCGGGCAGGGCCGGAGCCTTTACCTGGATGGACCGTGCCAACCTCACCAGGGCCCGCTTTCCAGACGCACAAACCAGGCCCGTGGCGATAAAGTCACCTTTGCCGGTGGCACCGTCAGTAAGTGCAGTGGAGGCAGGAGGGGGAGCCAGGCCGGAGGCTCCCGGGTCAGGCCCCCTGCTCGCGCCCCCTACCTCCCCCCCAGAGGAGAGAGCTTGTATGGCCACCCGGTGCTGAGCAGTCTGAGTCCCCGCTCCCCTGAGGGGCCTGGCGGCCTGGCATCCCCGTGGCCAGCGATGGAAGGAGAGCAGCCGCCTCCCTGCGGGGTTAGATGGAAATCAGCGCTCGATCGAGGTCTGGGACTAGATTTGCTACAGACCCTTCTGTGCCCAGCACCGCATGTGCCTCCCCCCGGCGGCCCCTCCCAGCAGCCCTGTGAGCTGACCGTCAGCCTCCATTTCCTACGAGGAAACGGAGGCCCGAAGGCCGCGTCACCCTCTGTCTGTTCCTCCCGATTCCCAGGAGGAGGGGCGCACCGTGCCCCCCCCCCCCCCCCCCCCGGGCAGCACCACGCCGGCAGGAAGCAAAGGGAGAGGGGAGACAGGACCAGAGCCGCCCTGGGGGTCCCGCAGAGGCAGGCGTGAGCCTGGCAGGTTTGGGGCCTCAGGGTCCTTTAGAGCACGCCCTGGTCTGGACGTGGCTGGGGAGGGGTGGGCAGGGGGAGGGTGGCCACGTGGGGAGGGTTGGGATGTGGCCTCTGGATGAGTTGGTTTGTGTAGGAAAGACACCCCCACCACCACCAAGGCAGAGTCCTCCGCGGTCTCTAAGAGCCGCCGGCGGTGGGAGGGCAGTCTCTCGGGGTCAGGCAGCTCCAGACACCACAAGGTCAGAAACACAGGTCACCCGAGGCCGCTCAGAGCAGGGCCCCCGCCCTTGGCCGCTCTGCAGCGAGATTTCCTCTCTGCAGCACATCGCTGAGAGCAGGGACAGTTCCTGCAAAACCGGCCTCTGAGCAGAGATGGCTGCAGGGCGGGGGGGGGGGGGGGGGGGGGGGCTGAGGGCTGCAGGTGGAGGGGGCGGGGGGGGGGCTGAGGGCTGCAGGTGGAAGGGGCGGGGGGGGCTGAGGGCTGCAGGTGAAGGGGGCGGGGGGGGGCTGAGGGCTGCAGGTGGAGGGGGGGGTGGGGGCTGAGGGCTGCAGGTGGAAGGGGCGGGGGGGGGGCTGAGGGCTGCAGGTGGAGGGGGCGGGGGGGCTGAGGGCTGCAGGTGGAGGGGGGTGGGTGGGGGCTGAGGGCTGCAGGTGGAGGGGGGTGGGTGGGGGCTGAGGGCTGCAGGTGGAGGGGGGTGGGTGGGGGCTGAGGGCTGCAGGTGAAGGGGGCGGGGGGGCTGAGGGCTGCAGGTGGAGGGGGGTGGGCGGGGCTGAGGGCTGCAGGTGAAAGGGGCGGGGGGGGGCTGAGGGCTGCAGGTGGAGGGGGGTGGGTGGGGGCTGAGGGCTGCAGGTGAAGGGGGCGGGGGGGCTGAGGGCTGCAGGTGGAGGGGGCGGGGGGGGCTGAGGGCTGCAGGTGGAGGGGGCAGGGGGGGGGGCTGAGGGCTACAGGTGGAGGGGAAGCTGAGGGCTGCAGGTGGAGGGGGCGGGGGGAGGAGGAAGGCTGCAGGTGGGCGGGCAGGAGCCAGTCTGGGGCTCTCTGCAGGCAGGTGGAGAGCCCCAAGAGAGTGGCTATGAGCTGGCATCGTGGTGATTAAATCGTCTTTTCATTTTGGGAAAAAAGCAGCAACTTCAATCTGCACCCCCCCCATACACACCCACCCACGCACACCCACACACACAAACCCCATCAGAAAGAACCCAGATTGATCATCTGCCTCACTGCTGCCGGGCCACATCCTGCCTCTGTGACTCAGGGGAGGGGGTGGGGGCGGGGGCCCTTCCTGCGTCACATGATTGGGGCAGGCAGCTGGACCGGGAAGCACAGCCTGGACGGAAACAGCAACATCTGCTGGAACCTCCCAGGAGGAAAACTCCCCTTTTGTTGCTTATTAAGTGATTAAAACACACAAAAAAGAAAAAGGCCCTCATTTCCCCTCCAGATGCAGGCAATGTTTCACTGCAGAGCTGCCCAGGGAAACGCCCTGCCCGCAGCGGAGAGGCTGTGGGAGGGGCGTCAGGCCTGGGGGTACCGGAGCCAGTGTGTCCCCTGCAGGGAGCATCTCAGGGGCCTGGGCTGGACCTGCTCAAACCCGCATCCCAGGCTTCTCTCTGCTTCCAGGCCTGGCCCAGAGCCCTGGGACCACACTGGGGTTTCAGACTCGTGCCTAAACCGCTGCCCCAGACCCTTGCCCAGATTTCTTCTGGGGTCACGGTCATGTCCCTGAACCTGCTGTCAGCCTCCTGGGCCACTAGGCGTTTCCTGCCAGCTGCCCAGCCTGGTGCTGTGTCCATCAGTCAGACCTCCCTGGGTTGGCTCCTGGGAGGGGAAAGGGCTCTGGGGTCCGCAGTCCTGGGCTTGAAACCGGCACCAACCACTTACTTGGCCACGTGACCTTGGTTAGAACCTGGCACCTCTGGGCCTTGGTGTCCTCATCTGTAAAATGGGTGCAGGAACGTGTCGTAGCTCCGTTGTGGGTCTGAAGCCAGCGCTGGGCACCCCACGCTGGGGAGCAGGGTGGTGGTGGTGCTGCTGGGACCCTCTGCAGCAACGTCCTTGCAAACACCACACGGAGAGAACTCGGGGCAAGTCACTGCAGAACCAGCCTCTCGCAGAGATGGCTGCAGGTGGGAGGGCAGGATGAGCCAATGAAACAGGGGCAGGAGTGTGGTCCCAGGGCTCTGGGCCAGGCCTGGTCCTGGAAGCAGAGAGAAGCCTGGGTTACGGGATTGAGCAGGTCCAGCCCAGGCTCCTGAGACCCTCCCTGCAGGGACACACTGGCTCCCGGTACCCGCAGGCCAGACGCCCCTCCCACAGCTGCAGGCTGGCATTTCGCTGATGAATAGCGGGCGGGCGATGCCTGTCCCATCTGCATGTGGCAGCATCACCCGAGCCGGCTCACGAAGGTGCGTGTCACCCGTTTGTGTCTCCTCGTTGCAGGGCTTTATGGCCGCACTCCCTCCAATCCCCGAAGCCTCTGCATGGAGACGCTGCCCCTGCTTCTCCTGGGCCAGCAAACTGCCTCCTGTCTTCCCCGACCTCCTCGGCCCACACAGCGCATCCCTCTGGCTCCGGCTCCCAGGCCCGGGGGCTCCATCTCTGTCTGAGCATGAAGCCAGGGTCTTGGAGAAGACAGCCCACCGGCATCATCAAAACCCCAGGTTACTGCTCCCCTTCCTGTCTGCCGGGCTTGGCAGGTGGGCCTGACCGCCTGGCTGCACCGTGGCTGCGGTGCCCCCAGGTGCCACCTCTGTACTCCGGGCAGAAGGAAAGGAGACATCTGTGTGGATGCCGCTATCCTAGCATCCTCTGTCCGGTCCTTTTATTTTATTACTTACTTACTTACTTACTTACTTATTTATTTTTTGTCGGGTCCTTTTAAAGGACATCGTGGAGGCCAAAACTGGCCACGTGGCCACGTTCCGCTGCAAGAAAGTCTGGCGAGAGGAGCGTTTTAGCTTTCTGTCCTCTTAGGAGGAGGAAGGCGAAGGGAAGAGGGCGGAGAGTGGCTTTGGGCACCTGGTCCTCGCGATCTGCCAGTGGCAGGCCGGGCTGGCGGCCTCGCTGAAAGTGCGACCTTGCGGGAGGCACTTGCTGGGACTCCTGCCTGTCCCCCTTGGAAAGCGCGCACCGTCGCTGCGGGAGCCGCGGCGCCTGGAGCACGGTGCGTGTCTAACACACCGTAAACAGCATTATCATTATTATAATGGGGAGACCGCATTTACATACAAGGCAGGCAGCAGCCCAGCTCCTGCGTTTCTGGAAATTACTGAACCATCCCCAATTATACAGAAACCGCTCCCGAAAATCCCTGCAGAGGCAGCTCAGAGCTCTGCCTTGAACAGGCCTGAGGCTGAGGAGGGTGGAAACTGCTAACCTGTTTTCCTTCGGAGCCGGGGGGTGGGGGGTATGGGAGGAGGGCAAACAGAGGAGGGATGTGAGCAGCAGGCTGCCAAGGCCGCAGCTCAGAGCCCGCCTGGCCCTGAGGGACACCAGGCCAGACAGACGAGGCCTGGAGGTCCAGAGCAGGCTGACCCGGAGGTATGCCGGGCCCTGGCCTTCTCCATGGTGGAGCTGGGCCCCACCTCACCCACTCACTGGGAGGCATTTTATTTTAAACAACAGGGAGAAGAAAGCTGGGCTGCAGGTCCTGCCAATGGAACAGCTCCCTTCTGCGCTGAGGTTCACGGCAGGCGCTGAGAGCTGGCGGCAGCAGGTGAACCGGCCTCGGGTGGAGCTGGGGGCTCGGCCTGGGCTGCCCCAGCTCCTGGGGTCCCCCGGGGATGAGAACCAGGGAATAAGAAGAGCAGACACAGCCCGGCCCGTATGCTCCATGGTTGAGCATCGACCTACAAACCAGGAGGTTACAGTTCCATTCCCAGTCTGGGCACCTGCCCAGGTTGTGTGCAGGCTGGATCCCCAGTGTGGGACGTGCAGGAAGCAGCCGATCAGTGATTCTCTTTCATCTTTGATGTTTCTATCTCGGCTTCTCCCTTCCTCTCTGAAATCAATAGAAAAAAATATATTTTATTGAAGAGGAAGAAGAAGAAAGAAGAAGAAGAAGAAGAAGAAGAAGAAGAAGAAGAAGAAGAGGCAGACACACAGAATTCCTTGCTTATCTGGCCTAGGTGCCTCAAGGCCCCCAAGGGGCCGTGGACCAAACTAGGGAGAGTGGATGACTCTGACCAGTGGGCAACCCAGCCCGTTGGGGTTGGAGCTGATCTCTAAGCAGTCAGTCTCTGGTCCCGGGGGAGTAACATGGGCTTGTCCCCGGGTCCTGTGCACACACCCCGTGGCCCGAGTGGCGTGAGCAGGAGCCGGGGACAGGTAGGTGCTCCAGAAACTCACGGCAGGTGGAGGTGGCCGGCACCCTCCGGAACATCCTACCGAGTTGTCCTGATGGCCGACCCAGCAGGCACCGGGCAGCCGGCTCTCCTGGGGACGGGCTGCCCGCCGTGGGGTGGGAGTCGGGCAGGAAATCAGAGGCTGTTGCCTGACCGGGTGTCCCCCTGAGGCCGCGGGCTGAGCTGGGCCCAGGAGTAGCTGTCCACCCTCCCAGCCCCTCCCCTGCCGGCCGCCCCACCCCCACGGCCTGACCTGCAGGCAGATTTGCCTTGTTCCTCCGGTCATTTGTCCTCCTCAGGGAAGGTCACTGACCTGGCTCTCCAGGGCCCGTGGTGCCTCTGCAGGGACCTTGCCTTGGACTCCGGTCCTTCAGCCCCAGGAGCCTGGCCCCGCCCATTTCTCCTACAGGCCTCACCCTTCCCACCTACACCCCCCACCCCCCCGCCCCGGGCCCAAAGACTGCCTCCTGGATCCAGGCTGAGGGTCAGCACCTGAGGGGGCTACCACCGTCATCAGACCCCTGCCTTCATCCCGCTCAGGCGCTCCCCGAACCCCCTGTCCCAGCAGAAAGCTGCCCCAGGATTGCCGCATCCTCCTCCGCCCCCACACTGCTGCGGGGAAAACATCTCCCGCGATGGATCACTTCTCAAATGCGTGCAGACGCCGTGATAAATAACCTCCCAAAATTCTTTTTAAAAACGCGCCCGAATGCATGCTCAGAGTGTCTCCACGGCTAATCCTCGGCCCCCACCCCCACCCTGGCTCCGTGGCGTTTTCAAAGGGTCCCTCCTCCTGAATAAGGTCAGTCGGTTCAACATAGACCGTTAACCCAGGACAGCATGGCGGGACAGCGTGGCCAGGGAGGGGCCTGGAGGGAATCCGGGGCAGGGAGTTTCCTCTGGGCCCAGCCCTTCCCGGCGATGTCTGGGTTCCGGAGAGCTGAGGCCGCACTGAGCCTCTCACCTGCCAGGAAGGTGTGGTGGTGAGAAAGCTGGTGGAGGGCGTGAGGCCGGGAGCTCGGGGAGCAGGCCTCGGGTTGGGGGGAGGGCTGTTGGTGTGAAATACTGAGAACAAGCAGAGGCTCCTGATTCAGGGCCCCTCCAGCCCCTCAGCCCCTGCGTCATTGCATTTGGCAAGAGACCTGACTAGGGGCGGGGGGGGGGGGGGGCTGTCCGTGAGCCAAGGGGGGCCGGCGCCCTGGAAGCGGGGCGCCCGGTGACTGGTTAGGGGCGCACTGGCTTTCTGTGGGGTCTCAGTGGGACGCGGGAGCGGGAACTGGGGAGCTGCCGCGGTCCCTGGAGTCCCCGCTGCCGGGGCGATGCCCGGGGCTGTGGGTCAGTTGTTTTCATGCCCATCCGGCCGTTTGCATGTCAGTCTCCTCAGCGCGGAGTGCCCGTCCCTCCCGGGATGAGCTCTTCTCCCCGTGGATTTAGTCGCGTCCGGACAGTGTCACAGTGTGGACACAGGAGCTGAGTCTGGAAGAAAAAGAGAGGGTGAGTTGTCCCTGGGAAAGGGCGTTCCAGGCCACGGAAGCAGCTTCCGGAAGGAACACGGGCCCAGGAAATCCTGAGATACTGCAGGGAGGGTACAGGGAGGGGCAGGGAGGAGCAGGAGGGGCAGGGAGGGGCGGGGAGGGGGCAGGGAGGGGGGTTAGGAGGGGCAGGGAAGGGCAGGGAGGAGCAGGGAGGGGCAGGGAGGGGCAGGGTGCGTGAGTGAGGACAGAGGTAGCAAGCACCAGGTCACACCAGGTGTGTGGACGGAACCTTGGGCGATGGGAGCCCCCGAAGGGGTGTAACAAGGGCAGGCCTCTCCGGAGTGACTCCGGCAGGACGGGTGTGAGCGTGTGGGGACCGAGCACTGCGGGGCTCTGAGGGGAGGCGGGAAGGCCTGCCATCACAGGAGGCCGGGGCCTGAGCCACAGGGACAGTCAGCTGGACGGCGAGCTGTCCCCGGGAACCCAGGCATCGGGTCACAGGGAGACGCTCCCGGCTCCACACGACAGTCCGGTGTCCCCAGGGACAGCGGTCCAGACGTGTGAGGCTGAGTCTCCACCCAGGCTTCCGACTCGCCCTGGCCAACGTTTGCGACCACACATCTCCAATGGAGCTGACATCGGACTCAGAACTCACTTGGCTGAAGGCAGGGCAGGCTGGGCTGGGCTGGCCCTCGAACGAAATGTTGCAGAGAGTCACCCTGTCAGTTTGCACACATGACCGGGGAGGCTGTGGCCAGCCGCCGAGCATCTCTCCATCTGGTGTTGTAGGAATGAACGAATGAAAGAATGAATGAATGAGTGAATGAATGATACAGCAAAGCGCCTGCAGCCAACCACCGTGCTCCCTTGCAGAACGAGAAGTAAGCTTCCCTGGAGACCAGGATGTAATTGAGGTTCCTAATGAGCCTCTGAGTGCGTGTTGTAATTACAGACCTGCGGCCAGCTGCTACGGTACTTAGAGAACAGACCACTTCTCTGCTGAGTAGAATGAGGCCACCGAACCCTGGAGTAAGCACAGGTATGCATCCATAAATCGGACGCAGGGTGAAAAGCATGCCTCCCCAGCAAATGCAAAAGAATAAGAAAGCCATAGAAACACACGGTGCCCAGTGTGTGTGTGTGTGTGTGTGTGTGTTGTGTGTGTGGAGAGAGAGAGAGAGAGAGCAAGCGAGCGAGCAGGCGTGATGGGGCGAGTTCCCATGGACAGTCGGCGGGGTCCCCGCCGTCACTCCCCAAGCTCGGCCTTCCTCCCCGCGCCGGGCAGGGCCCATCGGGCAGTCTCCCCGCGTCTCCCGGCTTCAATGCCGCGGGGGCTCCGTGCTGGCGAGGGGCAGGTCTTGTCCTTTGCGTGGCTTCAGCCCCGCTGGCAGCTCATCACGGAGCCTTAGCCTGTGATCAGACAAGATCTCACGTTAGCCCTTCTAATCTGGCGGTTTTGCGGAGACCCACGGAAGGGCATTCATTACATCAACGACGAAACCCTTTCGCTGCCGGTGCTGGCTGCAGACAGGAGCCGCGGGGCCTGGCCGATAGGCACAGGCAGGAAGCCGGCTCCTTCTCCTGAGCCAGCTTCTGCGTCTGTAAACCAGGGGTTCGGTCTGGGTTCTCCCCTTGTCAGGTCCCGAGAGTTCTCAGACCCTGGTTTCCTCCCTGGGACGTGCCGTCTGTGGCTGTCCCGGGCCCACGATCTGTAACTAACCCCCAAGCCGTCCCCAAAACAGACCCTCTCTCCTCCGTGTTTGAAGATCCCGCTCAAGTGCCAGGCCGAGTGCCCCCCTGACTGGGCAAGTGAAGAAGTGGCTCCTGGGCCCTGAGCACAAAGGACCCCGATGTCCCGGGTGTGTTTCCCCTGGTGTCAGGAGAGAGGGTGGTCTGGGGACTGTTCCCCTAACTTTGCAAACAGCAGCCCCGGAGGACATGAGAGAAGGCGGGAGTGGAGGTAGTCCCTGGGTGGCCCAGTCCAGCAGCCGCTCCTCCGCAGAAGCTCAGGTCATGGCCACCTGGTCCCTCACAGGAAACTCCGCTCCGATGCCAGCAGACAAGCAGGCCCATTTCTGAGCCTGAGTTACAGCCCCTCCTGGGGACGTGGCCCTCGGAGCCTCATCCTTGGGCTGTGCCCCTGTGTCTCCCGCCCCGGTCACGTGTCCGGGGAAAACTAACCCTTCCTGAGAAGCTGCGGACCCTCCAAATCCATCTTCTTAGATCCCACCGGACATTCATCCTCCGTGCCCAGAGACTCTGAAAAACGCAAATAGGACGGAAGATAATTTATTGGGAGAACTGTAGATAGCACGCAATCATGTGTATCTGTTGGTTTGTTTCCCACATCTGGTCACCGGGCCAAAGAAACATAATTAATTTTTTGGTTCCAAAGAGACAATTCCACCCGTGATACACATCTTTAATTAGCCCGACTCCGCAATCCTGCTCCGGTACTCCATCTGAGGGGCCGCGGTGCTGACACATTAATGGGAGATGGTGCCAGACGCCGGGTGAGAATGAACGTGATTGTAAAGGCCTGGGATGAGAGAGGTCGCTTCAACCAGATAGGCGCTGGGTTTTTATTCTAGACGTGATCTCATAAGTTGCATATCTAAGAGAGAAATGCAAATGTGTGGAGAGCAGAGTAGAATCCATTAGGGGGGAAAAGAGAGAAGAGAGGTAAAGGGGCTTGGGGCCTCTTTAGGAAATCGCACCAGCAGCCGCAGGGGGCATCCTTCTCATGGGGAGGGGGATGAGAGAGGATGGGGCGGGTAAGAGATCAGCTTCCCACACCATCGAAGATTCCTGCCCTCTGCTCTGATTGGACTAACCTGAGTGTTCACCTTGACTTTTCTAGGAAAGGTAAATTGTCTGAAAGTAGGCCCTGCATTTTTCCTACAGCTTCTTTAAAATCACTTTCATCGAGGTACAATTTACATACAATAAAAGCACACATTTTTGTTTGATGATATCTGACTGGACATCCTATATAATAAAAGGCTAATGTGCAAATCAAACGAGTGGTGGAAAGACCAGTTGCTATGATGCACACTGACCACCAGGGGCAGACACTCAATGCAGGAGGTGTCCCCTGGTGGTCAGTGCATCCCACAGGGAGAGCTGCTCAGCCAGAAGCTGGTCTCTTGGGGAAGGGCCTAAGCCATCAGTCAATAAAGATTCATTTAAAAAAATAGTAGATAGGAAATGAAAAAAAAATTTTTTTTAGATTAAAATAAAATAAAAAAGATGCAGATCATTTCTAACACCACTAAAGGTTCCCTTTTTGAACTCTTTCCCAGACTAAACACACTCATTACTCCAGGCTGCAGCCAACCACCAACCTACTTTCTATCACAACTCTCCCCTGGAGTTTCATGAAAATAAAACCATACTGCCCTAATCAGTTTGGCTCAGTGGATAGAGCATCAGCCTGCAGACTAAAGGGTCCCAGGTTCGATTCTGGTCAAGGGCATGTAACCTTAGTTGTGGCACATCCCCAGTAGGGTGCATGCAGGAGGCAGGTGATCAATGTTTCTCATTCATCGATGTTTCTAACTCTCTATCCCTCTCCCCTTCCTTTCTGTAAAAAATCAAGAAAATATGTTTTAAAAAAAGAAAAATAAAACCATACTGTAGGTACCCTATGGGACTGGCTTCTTTCACTCACCTTCCTGTTTTTAGTCTGTCCATGTGGCTGCTTCCTTTTTTAAGACCGAGTAGCTTTCCATTTCATCCCTACCACATTTGTAATTTGTTTGTCCATTCACTTGTTGGTGGATGTTTGAGCTTTTATGAACAATGCTTTCAGGAACATTTGTGTACACGTCTTTGTGTGGGCATATACTCTCATTTCTCGGGTAAATACCTGAGTGGAACCCTCGAGCTGTGTGGTGAGTGTGTGTGTAACTTTATAAGAGACCGCCCAATGGTTCCCAAAGTGGGTGTGCTCTTTCACACGCTGACCCACAGCATCTGAGAGTTCTAATTGCTCCAGGTCCTTGCCAGCGTTTGTCACTGTCACAGGTACATTTAGCCACCTGAGTAGATATGTGGTAGCATCTCACCCGGGTTTTAATTTGCAGTGTCCTGGCGAGTGGCGATGGTCACCATCTTTTTGTATGCTTATTGACCTTTCACGCGTCTGCTGTTCAAATCTTTCGTCTATCCTAATGCTATTTAAGCCTGCCTCTCATGTAAACCAAAAAAGCCTGGTAGTCACTGTTCAAGTGTCCCTTGCCACTAACCTGGGGTCATGTGATCTGGTCTTGGTCAATCCAGCTCATTCTGCCTATTGGAAGCTTGTGATTGGAATCAGAGGCGCCAGTAGAGTTCACCGTGGCATCAGCGATAGCACCCACAGACCGGGGACCTGTGTCCAGTGTTTCAGTGAAGGCCACCCCACTGGATTGTTTGAGGGGTCAGCATCAGGGGCCTCCCCAAGCCAGGCCGGCGGCTGACCCGGAACCAGCCTCCCCAGTTCCTGCCTGTGATCCCGGAGTCACCCCCAACCTCCTGTCCTGTTTGCATCAGCCACACCCACCACATCCGTGTCTTCCCTTGCGTGCGTGGTGGGTGGGTTTGCTGAGTAGGTCCTTGTGGAGAAATAAAGGTGCTGAATTCCTGCTGTATGGGGAACAGCCACGATGGAGACTTTCTCGGTCAGGACGAGAAGCAATGGATTAGCATGCCGCTTGTCACTGTGGCCATTTCAGGCTTGGCTTGCTTTCAACGTCTTTGCCAGAGGGCTTGACAATAAAAGACGCTGTTGAAAATGAAATCTTATAATTGGCTTTTTAAAAGAGGGCCGGATTCCAAGGCCTGGATCTCTGCCCTCATTTGCATTTGGATTCGGGAAGTCAATATCACTGTATACCTATTTATTTTTAATAATCTGATAGCATGCAAATGCCTTTTCCATTTCCCCGCTTCTGTCCCTTCGCTGGCCTGGGCGCCCCCGGGAGATAAGAAGCTGACAAAGGCTCCCGGCTGAGGTGCGGCCGTGGGTTCCTCCCCGATGTGTCCTCTGGGGATCGCTAGAAGTTTCAAAGTCACCGACGGGGCACTTGACACTCTGCCTTCGGAACCTGACAGGACAGCGCTTCCCTGGGTGGGTCCAGGGTTTGCAGGCCCCTAGCTCATCTGATGTAGGGCCCTCCTTAGGAGGAAGGTACAAAGTTGCCACGAAACGCTAGGAGCAGGCGTTGGAACGGCCTTGCAAAGGAGAGGGCGGAAGCCTGAATTCCGTTAGCTCTGCTGTGCACCTGCTTCTGCTGCCGCTGCTCTTCTGCAGACAGCGGTACCAAATCCCAGGGTCCGATGAGGGGCCAGCATTCCCCTTTCAGTGAATCAAGGCGGACTTTCCACTCCTCGATTGGGAGGAAATTCGGAGCTCTCTGGCCATCTTCTGACCAGCTGTGTGTTTTTGCCATCATCCTATATAATAAAGATGTAATATGCAAATTGACCATCACTCTACCACACAAGATGGCCACCACAAGATGGCCAGCAATAAAGAATACTGTTGAAAATAAAATCTTATAATTGGCTTTTTAAAAGAGGGTCGGATTCCAAGAGCAGTTAGGGGTGACCAGGATGGCAGGGGAGGGCAGTTAGTGGTGACCAGGTTGGCAAGGGACACCAGTTATGGGTGACCAGGCCAGCAGGGGAGGGCAGTTAGAGGCAATCAGGCTGGCCAGGGGAGCAGTATATGTCAATTAGGCTGGCAGGGGAGTGGTTAGGGGTGATCAGGCTGGAAAGGCAGAAGCAGTTAGGGGCAATCAGGCAGTCAGGTGAGCGGTTGGGAGACAGCAGTCTGGATTGTGAGAGGGATGTCGACTGCCCAGTGGGATTGGGCCTAAATGGGCAGTCAGACATCCCTCAAGGGGTCCCAGATTGGAAAGGGTGCAGGGCTGGGCTGAGGATACACACACCATGCACGAATTTTGTGCACTGGGCCTCTAGTGTCTATATATTATTGATTTCAGAGAGAAGGAACACACACACACACGCTTTGCTTACATTGTGCAGCGCAGGCCTGGTCTGTAGGATGTAAGGAGGCATGAGCTTCACTGAGGATCCTACCAGATGCTGTGGCTATGAGCAGCTGACAGTATGTACCACCTCCTCACCATGGGCGCCATGTGCAGAGGAAGGACCTTCTGTTTAGCCACAGACACAGTTCACACTGTGTTCCAATGATGGCGGCGACATTCTCTTCCATCCCACCAGCTCTTCTGCAGGGTGGCCTTGCCTGTCCCTGAACTTGAACTTGGACTGGCCTTAGGACTCGCTTCTTAGCCATAGAATGGGGAGGAAAGTTCCAGCTGAGCCCAGCCTTCAAGACACCCCTGCCGGGACAGCAGCCGTGCGAGCGAGAAGCCGCAGGTGACCGCTCAGCCCCCACTGCTGAGTGTTCCCACTGAGCCTCCAGACACCTGGCAACAATCCATGGGCCCTGCCTGGACCTCAGACCCTCGGGAGCCAGGAGCTTCCTCAGGTGACTGTGTCTCGTGCTGCGCAGCATGGGTGGCTTGTTCTGCAGCAATGCACACCGAATAAGCAGTTATCTGTCTGCTCACTAATGAGCTCCGAAGGGTCTGTATTGAGACGTACACCAGGCTGTTAACATCAATCAGAGGTGAGGGAAGAGGGGGGCAGGAGGGAATGGCAATAAAAAACACACGTCTGTGATATACAGTGCGTGTACACAAGCCCATGGATGAACCTGTGTGTGTGTGTGTGTGTGTGTGTGTGTGTGTGTGTAAATGCTTGTAGAGATGCACGAAATAATGGTCCTTAAAATGTTAACAGTGGCACTTAGGCCATTTTCTGTTTGATAATTTTCTATCTTGTTGCAACTTCTTTTACATGAGCATGTGTTTTTATATAACCGGGAAAGCGGGACAAAGCTGTATTTATTGAAAACATTTACGCCGTCCTGGCTAAGCAAAGCACCGCACTGCAGCCAGTCAGCCGTCCCGAGCTCACGGCCGATTGCAACTTTTCAGCTACTGGCCCTTCCCTGGGCTTGGTTTCCTGGGGCTCTGCGGTGGCCTCCAGGATCATGGCCTTCGAGGGGGGCCTCCACCCACTTCGGAAGGGACCCTCTGGACGTCCCAAAGTTTGCCCAGACTGGCCAGTGTCTGCTGGATGTGGCAGCTGCCACCAGCATGCCCCTTGCCTTCCACAGCACCGGCTTTCCCTCCAGGAATGGCGGGAGGAGGCCAGCTGAGGCAGGAGGTGGGGCCTTCCTGCTGAGCTCACACCCTGCCCCTGGGGTTTTTTGTTTTGTTTTTTTTTTTGTTGTTTTTTTTTTTAATATATATTTTATTCATTTTTTACAGAGAGAAAGGGAGAGAGATAGAGAGGCTAGAAACGTTGATGAGAGAGAAACATCTACCAGCTGCTCTGCACATCCTCTACCGGGGATGTGCCCGAAACCAAGGTACATGCCCTTGACCGGAATCGAACCCAGGACCTTTCAGTCCCCAGATCGACACTCTACCACTGAGCCAACCCGGTTTCGGCTGCCCCTGGGTTTTTAAACACTTTACTGAGGTATAATTCACACTCACTACAATGCACCCACTTAGCATGTACAAGCCAAATGATTTTGGTATAGTACATGATTAATTTTTTAAATTATGCTAAAATATCCTATCTAATAAAGAGGGAATATGCTAATTGACCCCCACACCATGGAAAAGATGGGGCACCCACAGCCAGTTAGGAGGGAATATGCTAATTGACCGACACACCTTCAAAGATGGTGGCACACACAGCCACAAGATGGCAGCACCCAGTCCTCTCAGCCTTGCCACATGCCTGCCTCCCCGAGTCCCCCAATCCCCTCAGTCCCCCAGCCACCCAGGGCGGCCCAAGGCTCAGATAACTAGGGCCGGCAAGGCTTGCGCTGCCGCAGTGGCAGCAGTAGATGTGTGATGGGCATCGCCTTCCCCTGATCGCCAGGTCACCTCCTGCCCCCTGAGGGTTCCTGGGCTGTGAGAGTGGGGGCAGACTGGGCTGAGGGACCCTCCTTCAGTGCATGGATTTTCATGCACCGGGCCTCTAGTATATAAATATACAGCTTGCCATCTTAACCACCTTTACGTGTACAGTTCAGTGACATTAAAGACATTTACTATGTTATGCAACCATCACCACCTTCTGGTTCTAAAACATTTTCCACAGCCCAAACTCTGTACCCGATGACCCCCCAGTCTGACCCCTCCCCCAGCCCCTGGCCACCACTAATCTATGCTCTGCCTCCATGGATTTGTCCATTTCCGGTATTTCATGTAAGTAGGTTTGTAAGGTAAGTGGTCTTTAACGTCTGGCTTCTTTCCTTGGCATCCTGTGTTTGAGCTTGCTCCTTTTCTTGGGTGAGTAATACTCCACTGCATGATGGACTTGTTGCATTTACCCGTCATCCACTGATGGGCACTTGGGTTGCTTTCACCTTTTCCTGCCTCTGGCTGTTCTGAGCCCTCAGAGAGTGTGTTTCTCCTTTTAGTTACTGAATTGCTTTTCCTTGACGGGGCCTCAGAGTCTGTGCTGGCGAGATGAGGAGGAGCCGGCGTGGATGGAGAAGGAGGGTGGAGGGCAGCCAGCACACCCCTGTCAGCAGGCCTGGTGGCTCGTACCTGGCTGACATAGCCTCGGGATTAATCCCAGTGTCCCTCCCAGGACCAATCCCGCATCCTCTCTGGGACTCAGTTTCCACGTCAGGGGCTGCCTGGATGGCATGAACGTGCAGGTGAAGCATTAGCCCATGACAGGGACACAGTGCATGGCGGCCACGGGAGCCGGGCCATCCTGCAACTGGCACCTCCCACCCGTGTCCTGCCATCTGGCACCATCTGTGTCCCTCTGCCTGCGGCTTTCCTGGCAGCCAGAGCCTGCTGTGATAGCGCCTGGAGCACAATGGACGTGCAGGGGAGCATGCCAGCCCCTCTCGACAGCCTTCAGCCAGCGGTGTGTGAACACCAGCTCCCTCCACTCGGGTGGGGGGACTCCAGGCTGGCGCTCCACAGCGTGGCCCGGGGCCCCCGTTGTCCACGGTGGAGGCGGCTTGTCATCACTCTCTTATTGGCTGTCTTCTTGTCCCTTTCTCATGTCCTCACTCTCCTATCGGTATTCCCAGTGCCTCCCAAACAAACTACGTTCTCTTGTTCATAGTTTTTGTTTTTGTTTTTAATATATTTTATTGATTTTTTACAGAGAGGAAGGGAGAGAGAGAGAGAGAGAGAGAGAGAGAGAGAGAGAGAGAGAGAGAGAGAGAGAGAGAGAGGGCTAGAAATGTCGAGGAGAAAGAAACATCGACCAGCTGCCTCTTGCACACCCCCTACCGGGGATGTGCCCGCAACCAACATACATGCCCTTGACCGGAATCGAACCTGGGACCCTTCAGTCCGCAGACCGACGCTCTACCACTGAGCCAAACCTGTTTCGGCTCTTGTTCATAGTTTAGTTCTCTTTGTTTTTTGTTTTTATATTTTTATTGATTCAGAGAGGAAGGAAGAGGGAGAGAGAGATAGAAACATCCATGATGAGAGAGAATCATAGATCAGCTGCCTCCTGCAAGTCCCCCCACTGGGGATCGAGCCCACAACCTGAGCATGTGCCCTTGACTGGAATCGAACCTGGGACCCTTCAGTCCGCAGGCTGATGCTCTATCCACTGAGCCAAACCTGCCAGGGCTGAACTACGTTCCCTTGAATCCTTGTCTCAGGGTATGCTATTATTATTATTGTTGTTGTTGTTGCTGCTGAATGCAGTCCCATCTCAACACTTGCCTCTTCCAGGAAGCTCCCCTTGGCTGCACTCCCCACAGGGACCAACCTCACCTCACACGGCCACAGCCCTGTTGACTGCAGCCCTCATTTTCCTCTTCATCATGTCTGCCTTGTTTTATTCCACGTTTCATCAGTTGCATATAGAAGATATTAATTCCGTGGGCGGGCCTCGGGGAGCCCCAGCACTCGCTCTCTGAATGTGTGATGAGGCCCTCCCGCCTTTGATGGCGGCAGGAGATGAAACGCTGGCTGCCTCCAGTCCCGGGGAGAGCGGCCGCCATGCAATATTTAAGCAGCCCTTTCATGAGAGGGAGCGCACCGGGCTCTTAACACCAATGTGCAAGGCAGTCCGACTTAATTTCCAAACTTGGGCTGATGTTTGGGCTTTAAGACTCATTGCTACGGTCTTGATATTTTAATTGGCTTCCTTTTAAGGCTTACAAGCCCCAAGTGCCATCAGCGGGGCTCTGAGGAGAGGCAGGGCATGGTGGGGGGCTCCTGGCGAGTGGGAGGGGCTGTCACTGTCCCTTCCACCTGGAGGTGAGAGAGGCCTGAGGTTGTGTGTGTGCAACAGAGCTGTGTGTTGAAAAGCATAAAGCTGATGGGGACAAGATGACTCTCCTTCCTCCTTCCTTCTGTCTGTCTGTCCACGTTCTACAGACACATGATGTGATCGAGTGGACAGGGCTCAGTGCACAGCTCAGTGGTTTTTTATGCATGTACCCCATTTAACCACCACCAGGTCAAGTTGCTGAATATCTGCCTCCCCAGAGAGACCCCCAAAGGTCACCACTGTCCTGACCTCTATTGCCTAAGATTAATCTTCCCTGGTTTTTTTAAACTTCCTGTAAATGAAACCTACGTATTTTTGTTTCCTTTCCCTCCATGTGTTTTCAGATTCATCCATGAGGTCACACATCTCAATCGTTTGCTCTTCCTTTATGCGTACATGTTACTGTGTTGCATGAACATATGCAACTCATTCATCCACCCGTTCCATGCATCCTGCTCTTGGTGGGCCGGGTCCAGCTTGGGCCACGTCTCAGTCTGCCTGGACTGCCACGCACAGCACAGCTTCATCCACAGAAATTTACTCTCGCCCTGCTGGAGGCTGGAAGTCCAAGATCAAAGTGTCTGCAGGGCTGGCTTCTCCTGAGGCCTCCCTCCTGGGCGTGCAGATGGCCTTTTCTCCCTGTGTCCTCACGTGGCCTTTTCTCTGTGGGTGCATCCTCGGTGTCTCTTTCTCTTCTGATAAGAAGACCGGTCAGATTGGAACCAGGGTCTCATCCTCATGACCTCGTTTAACTTTAAAGACTTCAGTACGGGCCCTCTCTAAATACAGTCATCGCCGAAACCGGTTTGGCTCAGTGGATGGAGCGTCGGTCTGCGGACTGAGGGGTCCCAGGTTCGATTCTGGTCAAGGGCATGTACATTGGTTGCGGGCACATCCCAGGTGGGGGATGTGCAGGAGGCGGCTGGTCGATGTCTCTCTCTCATCGACGTTTCTGGCTCTCTATCCCTCTTCCTTCCGCTCTGTGGGAAATCAATAAAATAAATAAATAAATAAATAAATAAATAAATAAATAAATAAATACAGTCATGGTGAGGGTTAGAGCCTAAACCTATGAATTTTGGGGTGAACACAGTTCGGTTTGTAATAGGCTCTTAGGAACAATGCTGCTGCCCTAGCTGGTTTTGGTTCAGTGGATAAAGCGTAGGCCTTTGGACTCAAGGTTCCCAGGTTTGATTCCGGTCAAGGGCATGTACCTTTGTTGGGGGCACATCCCCACTAGGGGGTGCACAGGAGGCAGCTGATCGATGTTTCTCTCTCATCGATATTTCTCTTTCTATCCTTCTCCCTTCCTTCTCTGTAAAAAATCAATAAATATATTAAAAAATAATAATTCTGCTACCCTAGCTGGTTTGGCTCAATGGGTAGAGCCTGCGGACTGAAGGGTCCCGGGTTTGATTCTAGTCAAGGGCACATGCCCAGGTTGTGGGCTCCATCCCCAGCAGGGGGTGTGCAGGAGGCAGCCGATCAATGATTCTCTCTCATCATGGATGTTTCTTTCTCTCTCTCCCTCTCCCCTCCTCTCTGAAATCAATAAAAATATTATTAAATAATAAAAATAATGCTTCTGTGAACCTTCATGTACAAGTCTGTTCTTGAACATAAGCACTGGTTTTTGTTGGGTAGACACCTGGATTGGCATCTTCAAGGCGCACAACACAAATGACTTCAGTAAAACTAACACTTTTCCAAAATGGCATACCAATTGGCCTTCCCAGCTTTTTTGGGCCCTTGTTACTATCTGATATTGTTCTTTCTTTTAATTTTAGCCAGTCTAATGAGGATGCAGAATAATCTATTTTTTTAATTAACTTTTTAGATTTGAGTAATTACAGACTTACAGAAAAGTAGCAAACGTTCTACAAAGGATTCCCATTATCCTTTTCATGCAGCTTCCATTAATGTTAACAGCAGAAAAGCCTTTTATTAAAAAAAAAAAAAAAATTGTCAACACTAAATCTTTTATGGTTGCCATGATTTCCCCAGGCTGTCAGAGAGCCAGGTTCACTCCCCTGGGAATACGATAAAATACCTCCAATCTTTTATACGCAGTAACTAAACCTTTTCTCATAATTTTATACATGTCAGTATTTCAAATGGCACAGATGGATAACATGTCACTTATCTAACTAAAATATTGCAATTTGACAAGCACCTTAAAAGGAGTTGAAGCTAGCGCTGAAACCGGTGTGGCTCAGTGGATAGAGCATCGGCCTGTAGACTGAGGGGTCCGAGGTTCGATTCCGGTCAAGGGCATGTACCTTGGTTGCGGGCACATCCCCAGTTAGGGAGTGTGCAAGAGGCAGCTGGTTGATGTTTCTCTCTCATCGATGTTTCTAACTCTCTCTTCCTCTCTGTAAAAAAATAAAATATATCAAAAAAAAAGAAAAAAAAAAGGAGTTGAAGCTATACGTTTATTTTAAAAACTAGAGGTCCGGTGCATGAAAATTCATTCACTGGTGGGGGGAGCCCTCAGCTTGACCTGCCCCCTCTCATGGTCTGGGAGCCCTCAGGGGCAGGAGATGGCCCGGCAATCAGGTAAAGGCAACGCCTTATCACACCTCTGCTGCTGCCACTGCTGGCAGTGCAAGCCTTGCCCGGCCCTGGTTACCTGAGCCTCAGGCGGCCCTGGGTGGCTGGGCAGCCACCATCCAAGGCTTGCCTACACCTTGGGCCCACCCAGGGCAGCTGGGGGGCTTATGGGACTGAGGGACTCTGGAGGTAGGCGGGCAGAGTGGCCAAGCCTGCCTGGGGACAAGCCTGGCCTTGCTGCACACCTGCTGCCCTGGTGGGACAGAGGGGACGGGGCACCGCCATCCTGTGGCTGTGGGCATTGCCATCTTTGAAGGCTGGGCAGTCAATTAGCATATTCCCACCTTATTGGCTGTGGGTGCCACCATCTTTGCAACGGCATGAAGACCAATTAGCATATTCCCTCTTTATTAGAATAGGAATATTTGAAATTTTGGGGATGGATGGGTTGTTCAGAATAATGAAAGCCCTCATGCTGCTCCTTATCAAAGGCAAAGAATTAATTATTCTCTGCATACATTGAACATGCTCTTAGTCATCCTTTGCCTCCTTTATTCTCCTCTCCTCCAAAGTCAGAGGAGAAAAATCAAATAAAATCATAAGTTACATAACAAGCCCTGGCCTGGTGACTCCATTGGTTGGAGGATCATCCCATGCATCAGAAGGTTGTGGGTTCAATTTCTGGTCAAGGCACATACCCAGGTTGCGGGTCCAATACCCGGTCTCAGTGCGTACAAGAAGCAGCCGATGGATATTTCTCTCTCTCTCTCTCTCTCCCTCTCTCTCTCTCTCTCTCTCTCTCTCTCTCTCTCTCTCTCTCTCTCTCTTCTTTCTCTCTCTCTCTCATCAGTAAACATACCCAGAGTTGGCGGCTGTCAGAACGCGGCTGAATCGTCGGATTCCCATTCCTCGTGGCCTTCGTTTCCTTCCTTCTGCTTCTGTGGCGTTTGGAACCAGGTGCCCAGCTGCTGCAGGCTGAGCCTGTGGATTCCGTTCTGTCACATTCCCTGGCTGCACCTTCATGGGAGAAGCTACCCATCAACCAAGATGAATGCGTCTAGAAATAAACAATCGTGTCATTTGCGGCATGGCACATGTTGAATTAACCCGATCTGGGAACATTTGGAAGATACCATCGTGAGAGCACCACGCCTTTCTGGAACAAGCTTCACAGACAGGTCCAGGAGACAACCTCACACCGCACGCCAGCAAGCCTGCGTCTCCCGTCTACCTGCAGGGTGACGCCGGCTACACCAAGAGCCTCACACCCCAAAGAGCCTCACGCCTTCGGGTTTGAGCTTCTTTTTCAAAATCAGGAGCCAAATGACGGCTTTGAGTAAGAAAAGATGAATTTTCACACAATTCCAAGGTCGTCCATCTCGGTGGTTCACTGACTAGCTTCCCCGTGTCCACCAGGGCTGGGTCTGTCTGAGTCTCGGACTGTGGCTGTCTTCCGTAGCTGACGGGGCAACGGTGGCCACATGGTTCCCGCTGGCACCCCTGCCCCCGGGCCAGCCTGACAGGTGTCTGCTCTACCCTGAGAGCGCCAGGCACCCCGCCACTCTGAGTCCCAGTTTTCCCGTCTCCTCCCTCCTAACCCGTAGCTATTGTTCCCACCTGGAGGCACCCCTGCGGGCTGTCCCCCATTGTTATTTTATTTTGCCTCTTCTCTCACGTGGGGGCTGGGAAGCTAGATAAGGGAGGCTTCCTAGGCTGTTTGCAAACAAGAGTTAATGATCTCGCCTGGCTGGTGTTGCTCAGTGGATAGGTGTTGGCCTGTGGACTGAAGGGTCCCGGGTTCGATTCCAGGCACAGGGCACATGCCCAGGCTGAGGGGTCATCCCCTAGTAGGGGCCCTGCAGGAGGCAGTCGAGCAATGATTCTCTCTCATCACTGATGTCTCTCTCTCTCCCTCTCTGAAATAAATACAAATATGTCTTTAAAAAAAAGTTAGTGGTCTCAAGGTAAGAGTCTGAGGGGTCCTCTGAGGGTAGAAATTTTTATTATGATTATTAATTATTATTTGCTTATGTGCCTTCTTCCGCCACGACAAAGAATTTTAAAATGCTTTGTACCCTCTCCCATATTTTTAATTAACGTCTAAAAATCTTTCATAAACGAAAGTGGCTGCCCAGGCTCACATTTGCTATGCATTGTAAAACACTGACGCCTGAGAAGTGAAACCGTCACCTTTCGGGAAGGTTTCCAAGGAAACCTAAATGCCACGGCGGTTTGATGGCCTCGTTGTTCGGAGGACCCGGGCACAAGCTCCTTGTTAACGGCCGGAAACTCTGAAACTTTCCAATTCCTTGAACTCGAATTTCCATTCCATTTCCCCCGAGGAACCGTATTCTCCTGCAGTGTATTTTATGCCTGAGGGTACTTTATTAATTACCCCGTCATCATTCTCTCAGCAGAAAGTATCAGTTAAAATTACATTTTTTAATTACCTGTGACCATAAAGCTCTGGAATTAAAATAATAAAAAAATTTTTTCCTGGATTGAGCTAACAGTATAATTATGAGTATCCCATTTATCAAAACCAATTCATCACACGTTTTTATAGGTGATCATTAGCAGAAGAACAAAGGTTGTTAGAATCGCATCTGTCCAGTGGATGGAAACTGTCTCTTTTCCTACGGACGGCTCGGGCCCCGTGGCTGAGCCGCAATGAGCCACCGGGCAGCGCCAGTTCTCCTGTTTTTTAGTGTAAGGTTAAAACCATATCCTGGTTCATGCCCGGCTGGTGTGGCTCAGTTGGTTGAGTGTCATCCCATACACCAAGAATTGGATTCCCTGTCAGGGCACATGCCCAGGGTTCAGGCTCAATCCAGTAGGGGGCGTGCAGGAGGCAGCTGATGAATGATTCTCACCATTGATGTTTCTCTCCCTCTCCCTCTCTCTCTGAAATAAATAAAAACATATTTTATGAACCATGTATATTCTGGTTCCTAAAGTAAGTAGGTGGAAAGGAAGGAAAGGGGTCTTGTCGTAGCAGCCCCCGCTCAAAGCTTTGAGCTTCAGAGCTGGGTGCCAACATTCACATAATGATCGTCATCTGGAAACTTCCATCAGTGACAACCCCATTGGCCTTTCGGGTGGGCGGAAAGCTCAGTACCAGGAACTTCATGATCTGTGTGCTCTCTCTGCATCGCTCGGTTCCAGTTAGAGTCAGGGGTCCTGTTCTTTTTTTGTGAAACGAGAAAGAGGGCGTCTTTGCAAGGCCAGGCTGGAGGGGAGGTCTGTGATGGCAGCTGCCTTCGCACGTTGGAAACAACCCGGGGGATGGATCCCTTACAGACCCCTGTGCTTGACTGCGGCGCCCCGAGCTTCCCCTTCCAACATCAGCCCTGGGCCTGCCCCACTGCCTCTCTGTCCCCTGAGCCTGCCCCACTGCCTCTCTGTCCCCTGGGCCTGCCCCGCTGCCTCTCTGTCCCCTGGGCCTGCCCCCCGCTGCCTCTCTGTCCCCTGGGCCTGCCCCCCGCTGACTCTCTGTCCCTGGACCTGCCCCCCGCTGCCTCTCTGTCCCTGGACCTGCCCCCCGCTGCCTCTCTGTCCCCTAGGCCTGCCCTGCTGCCTCTCTGTCCCTGGGCCTGCCCCCCGCTGCCTCTCTGTCCCTGGGCCTGCCCCCCCGCTGCCTCTCTGTCCCCTGAGCCTGCCCCCCCGCTGCCTCTCTGTCCCTGGGCCTGCCCCCAGCTGCCTCTCTGTCCCCTGGGCCTGCCCCCAGCTGCCTCTCTGTCCCCTGGGCCTGCCCCCCGCTGCCTCTCTGTCCCCTGGGCCTGCCCCCCGCTGACTCTCTGTCCCTGGACCTGCCCCCCGCTGCCTCTCTGTCCCTGGACCTGCCCCCCGCTGCCTCTCTGTCCCCTAGGCCTGCCCTGCTGCCTCTCTGTCCCTGGGCCTGCCCCCCCGCTGCCTCTCTGTCCCCTGAGCCTGCCCCCCCGCTGCCTCTCTGTCCCTGGGCCTGCCCCCAGCTGCCTCTCTGTCCCCTGGGCCTGCCCCCAGCTGCCTCTCTGTCCCCTGGGCCTGCCCCCAGCTGCCTCTCTGTCCCCTGGGCCTGCCCCCAGCTGCCTCTCTGTCCCCTGGGCCTGCCCCCCGCTGCCTCTCTGTCTCCTGGGCCTGCCCCCGCTGCCTCTCTGTCCCCTGGGCCTGCCCCCGCTGCCTCTCTGTCCCCTGGGCCTGTCCCGCTGCCTCTCTGTCCCCTGGGCCTGCCCCCGCTGCCTCTCTGTCTCCTGGGCCTGCCCCCGCTGCCTCTCTGTCCCCTGGGCCTGCCCCCGCTGCCTCTCTGTCTCCTGGGCCTGCCCATGGTGTCCGCACCGACTGGGAAAGGAAGGTTATGCTGAGTGGGGGCGGCTCGGGGGCGGTGAAACCAGCCCGGCTACAGCTACAGGTGCCCAAGCTGAGGATCAGGAGTTGGGAGCCATGGGGCCTCGGCTGTCTCAGTGCCGACCCCCTGCTTGCCCGAGGGCTCCAGGTGTTCCCAATGGAGCCAGCGGAGACTGTGCTCACAGAGCAGAGGCCTGCCTCATTGACTGGCTTCCTGGTGTGCTCATTGATTAGCATACCAGGGCTTTCATTTCTTCACTCACCGAGGGCCGAGAACAGCATTCATTGGGTTTCCACCTCCTGCGTGGCCTCCGCCCTGTACTAAGCGCCAAGGGTAAGTACCATGGGCCTCCTGTCCTCAGAGGCCTCACCCGTGGGTGGGGGAGATGCAGGCAGGTAACACCCACCCCTCCCTCTGGAGCGGGAATCCTCCTGGGCGAGGCAGGAGGGGGAGATTTGGGGCTGCTGGGCCTTCCGGGTCAGGTCAGGCTCTTAGCACTGCGTGTTCTGAACAAGCCCCGTGTTTCCCATCGGAATAGGCATGTGTTGGGGTGGGGGGCTCAGGCCAGAGACTCTGACATTCACCTTCCAGCACTGCGCCTCCTTCGTGCATGGTGCCAGGAACATGTCCTAGGGGGGAGGGGAAGTGGGGGGAGAGATTTTAAGTATTGCTGGTGGGGACCCCAGCTCTCCACCCCAAACGGGGCCCTCATGCTGGGTCTTGCCGGGTCACTGTGCCTGTCCAGCTGTCCCTGTCTCCTTGGCTCTGTCTTCAGGACGGAGAGGATTCAGAACGCTTCTGTTTGTTGAGTGTTTGTCCTCTGGGCACTGGGAGGTGTGACTTTCAATCTCCCCCGCTCTCCTGCCTTCTTTCCCCCTTTTTATTTATTTATTTTTTTGGAGATCAGATTTCTTGAGGCACAATTTACAGAGAATGAGATTGTTCACGCCACGCCTTGTGCCGTCTATCTCGTACATTCCTGGGAGCTTTGACAGCCGCCTGCCATGTGTCCCTGCCAGTCAGGACACAGAGCATTCCCGTTGAGCTAAAAATCCCCTGAGTGCCCGCATGTGCGGCTCGGAGGTTGAACCAGAAGGTCACAGGTTGATTCCCTGTCGGGGTACAGGCCCAGGTTTTAGGCTCCATCCCCAGTGGGGGACGTGCAGGAGGCAGCCGATCTATGATTCTCTCTCATCATGGATGTTTCTATCTCTCCCTCCCTCTCCCTTCCTCTCTGAAATCAATTATATATATATATATTTTTTTTTTTAATTTATTTATTTTTTAACGCCCTGATGCCCCATTTGGAATTGGCTTGCCTCACCCCCTCACCGCCACCACAGACGGCCTTGTTCTCCCGAAGAGCGAGCTTCGCCTTGTCCAGATGGCCATGCCAACGGATCATCTGTGTGTTGCCTTTGCGTCTGGCTCCTTTCACTCAGCACAGCACACACGCAGCTGTCCTCCGTGCCACCGTTTGTCTGTCCCTCCCTCCGCGGAGGGAGGTGGTGGTTTCCGGTTCAGGGCGATGGCATTGGAGCTGTGGAGATCAGCGCACAGGCCTCTGTGGAGACCGTTCCCGCCTCTCGGGGCTGTGCTCCTGGGTCAGATGCTCAGTGCCTCTCGCCGATGGTTCTCCATGCAGGTGACCGTGACCCTCGGGGACATTCACCCGGCCCGGTCACCTGGCTGTCACACCGGGGTGAGGAGGGGATGCCACTGACCATCCGCAGAGCCCACGCGGCCGCACGGGGACTGGGCCGGAGCGGCTCTGACCTTTAGGAGACTCTTCTGAAGCGGCCGGCCCAGCGTTCGCTCTAGCCCAGCGGTCGGCAAACTCATTGGTCAACATCAACAGGACAATGATTGACATTTCTTTGGAGAGCCACATTTTTTAAACTTACACTCCTTCTAACGCCATGTCTTCAACATAGACTCGCCCAGGCCGTGGTATTTTGTGGAAGAGCCACACTCAAGGGGCCAAAGAGCCGCATGTGGCTGCGAGCCGCAGTTTGCCGACCACAGTTCTAGTCCGTCTCTCTCCGTGAGTGCCTCCTGTGGTGGGAATGGCAGCTCCCTCGGGACGGGTGATGGGGAACGTCTTGTCACTCACTTCCTGGCCCTCCGTGTCCTCACTTTGGGGAAGTGTCTGCTCAGGCGTTCACCCCTGTTAGGGAATGGCGTGTCTTCTTCCTGTTTCCCCGGGACAGTCCCGTGAGGCAGCGTGGACAATGCCATTACCACGTGAGGAAACAGACTCTGAGCTGTCGACGGCCGCGGGGTGGTTTCAGGGCGCTGGCTCCCTGTCCCCCTCCCACCCCATCCCCCGCCAGGCCGGGTGGTCGTCAGATGTCCGAGTCCTTGCTCTGGGTCCTAACGGAGACTCAGCCACTTTTCCGTCCCTCCTGCCCTCGCTCTTCCCTCCCTCTCTCCGTCCTTCCCCGTGGCCTCTGTCCCTCCTCCTCCTCCCCTTTCGTCGCAGGCAGACACACTTGCTGGGAATGAGCACTGGGTGCCCGTTGCCCAAGGCCGGCCTGCTGAGCCCGGGGGAGGATGGAGAGCAGAGCATTGGGCTGCTCCTGCCGGAACGCAGGCTGGGACGCGGCGGGTGTTTGTGCTGTTGTGGAGCCAAGGCTCAGAGCCAGGAATTATTTGGATGAAAGATGGGTCCCCACTTGAGCGGAATGCGGCCGCATGGCAAGACGGAGGGCTGCTCCTGCGGCTCCGTGTACGAGGCCGAATTAATAGCTCCGCTCCCGCTCGCACACGTGAGGTACTGGCTGTTTCCTGGGCTGCGACTTCCTCACGGCAGCCTGGCTCCAAGGAGGCCCCTCTGAACGAGCCACACGAAGCCGCTCTCCCTCCGCAGCGGAGCGAGCGCCTCAGCCACAGCAAAGAAAGAGGGGTTTGTGGGCTCCTGGGGGGCCAAGCACCAGGGACCCCGGCTCTTCCCCTCACAGCCCACGTGCCAATGGCCTCGCCCCTCCGACCAGGAGGGAGCACACGTGAAGGGCGGGGAGCTGAGTGGGGGAGCTGAGTGGGGGGAGCTGTAGGGGGAGCAGTGGGGGGCGCTAAGTGAGTCAGGAAGCTGAGTGGGAGCAGCTGGGTGGAGGGAGCAGTGGGGGAGCTGAGTGGGTCGGGGAGCTGAGTGGTCGGATCACCCCACATCCCAAGACCCCAGGCCTCCTGGCTGCTCTCAAGTCCATTTCCCAAGGTATCCGTGTGCCGGGGCTGCCCGCTGTCCGTTTCCTTCCCGACACCGGGCTGTGATGTCATTTCCGGTTCTCCACCTTTCATCTCTCCCCTGAGTGTCCCCCACTCAGTCCTGTCCTGGCACCGGCTTCCGGGGCTGGTGCAGATCCCCCAGGGAGGGCTCCGCCCCACAGGATGGCCCCCAACGTCAGACCTTGGTCGAAAGTCCCAGGGACCAAACAGCCCTCCAGGCGGGGAGCCATCTTGGGGTCCGGTCCTCCACTCCCACACTCACAGGCCGGGAAGAGACGGTGCTCACGCTGACTGCTTTGTTATAAAAGCAGGACTCAGGGCAGCGGGAGAGGCTCACAGCACGGCTCTGTGCCTCCTCCACCCACCCAGCGCCTCCCAGTTCTCGTGTGAATGTGTGTACCTCAGTCTCCCTCCCTGGAGTTTGGGGGCTGGGGCTGAAAGTTCCACCCTCTGGTCCCAGGTGTGGGTGTGACCAGCGCCACCCTGAAGCTGCCTTCCCCCCACCCCCACCCCCAGTCACCTCATTCCCACCAGGTGTGCTGGCTGGGGAATTGCCACAGTCGGAGGTGATGGCTGGGGAAAGAGGGCTGGGGTCAGGAGTGACTTGGCGGATGGGCGTGATGGGGGGTGAACAGAGCTGGTGAGGCCCTGGGAGGTAACCCCAAAAGGGGAGAAAAAGGAGGAGGAGGAGGAGGAGGAGGAGGGGGAGGAGGAGGAGGAGGAGGAAGAGGAGAGGGACAGAGAGCAGGGCTGGGCAGAAGCTGGCATCAGTGGACTCCTGGTCTTGGCTCAGCTGCAGCCAGACAGGCTCCCCTGCTTCTGCCTGCTGCAGCACACGAAGGTATGTGTGCTGGTGGGGGTGTGGGGGTGTACCCATCTCTGCCATGGCCCGAGGGAGGGCACCATCAGGCCCTGTGGCTACTGGAGGATGCAACAGAGAGAGCAGAATCCTGAGGGAGGGTGGGTGTGGGGGGCAGGAGAGGCGGCCAGTCCACAATGTCACTGATCCAGCCGCCATGAGAAGCCGCCCAGGTTTGCTCCGGGGGCGCCCCGCCCCTTGTGGCTGAGCCCAGGAAGGAGACCACGCCTGGGGAGCCAGGGCAGAAGGGCAAACAGGGGCCCTGCCCCCTCAGGCCAACCTGCCCCAGGCCCTGGGCTCCCAGTGTGCACAGATGCCCCTCCCTCGAGCCTCCCCCAGACCCTCGGCCTCTGGCTGACTCCTCAGGGCCCGGGTTGTCCTGCCAGCCCTCAGGGGAAGCCGGGGGGCCAGGGCCCTACCCCGGGAGGGGCTGGGCTCTGGGGGAGTCAGCAGTGAGGCCGCTCCCAGCACCCGGTTCCCGGGGAACGAGGCTGCAGATGCTGTGACTCACGCGCTATTATTTTTAGGTTTGTGCCCCAGGAGACGTGCCACAGCATGATCGATCTAAATGTCTCACCATGAAAACGGTGATGGGTGGGGGCCGTGGGAAGAGAGAGGAAGCCAGACAGACATGGACAGAGACCAGGAGGAAGAAGAGGAGAAACACAAGATGTTAGCAAGAGTTTCTTCTCAGTGGCCAGATTAGGAATAACCTTAAACTATCTCTATAAAAATATGTGTATTATCCCCCCCCCCCCCGCCCGCTTTGTGTGTGTGTGTGTGTGTGGGGGGGGTGATAAGGTTTAATGAGCATCTGAGCATCTGGTCCCTACTTCTTTTTTTTGTTTGTTTTAATATATTTTATTGATTTTTTACAGAGAGGAAGGGAGAGGGATAGAGAGCTAGAAACATCAATGAGAGAGAAACATCAATCAACTGCTTCCTGCACACCCTCCACTGGGGGTGTGCCCACAACCAAGGTACATGCCCTTGACCGGAATCGAGCCCAGGACCCTTCAGTCGCAGGCCGATGCTCTATCCACTGAACCAAACCGGTTTCGGCTGGTCACTACTTTTAGTACTGTTAGCAGACAGCGTTGGGGCGGAGGCCCCGGGCCTGCTCCCCATGGTCATCCCCGTCCCGCAGTGGGACGGACTTTCTCACGTGCACACACAGCGCCATGTGGATGTAGATGGTGTTCTCTCTGGTCTGCACCTCTTCCTGCAGGGAGAGCTGTCCGTGGTCCAGCCCTCTCCGCTCCACCTGAGCCTGGGTCTCCTTTAATCTTGGAGACACCTAATGACACCTAATGTCTCCTTTAATCTTGCAGCGTTGTGGGCGGTCTCATTGACCTCCCTGATCAGCCTGTCCTGGGTGACACAGCTCCACATTAGGCCGACATGTCCCGGTCCCCAGGCGGGTAGGAGCCACCTTGGCAGGCCCTTTTTGAGATGCGATGTTTTTCTCCTGGGAAGCCATCTCTTCCATGACCTCAGCGCTTTCCCCTGATCCGTGAGCCTCTCTCCTTCTCTCTGGTTGTAGATTTCCCACTCAGCTCAGCTTTCCTGTGCTTTTGGATGATGTCCATTCTCTCTTTTAGTTGTTTTGAAATGGTTGTGCGAGGCGGCAGCTTAGGTGCTTACCTACGCCGCCATCTTGGTTTCTCCTGTATTATCCTTTTATATAATAAAAGGCTAATATGCAAACTGTCCCCTCAGGAGTTTGGCAGGGAGTTCAACATGCACTGACCACCAGTGGGCAGCACGGAATGAAGGAAGGCCCCGGCCTGCAGCCAGAAGGCCCCGATCGGCCCAGATCTCCGGCCAGGCCTAGGGACCCTCCCTGTGCACAAATTTTATGCACTGGACCTCTAGTTTTTATAATAAGAGGATATATGGGGTGTCCCAAAAAGTGTATACACACTTAACAGCTGATAGACCAACTGATATTTCTTTCTTTTCAGGTTTAACCCATTGGAATTAATAACCATTCAGAGAGTAAATATATTTTGGGGGGGAGATGCCCTGTGTGTGTTAAATTAATACATAAGGCTTGGGAAGGCTTGGGAAAGGCTTCTTGGGTCAGGGTTCCCCAGGCTTAGTTACTAGCCTTGCTGCAAAAAAGACCATTCTTTCCCAGGGATTTCAAAAGAAGTTCTGGAACCAAATATCCCCTCCCCCCAGCACACACACACACAGACACACAGACACACACACTTTCCTGAACTGAGTAGCCAGCTCCTAAGAGAGCTCCCAATCTCTCTTCTCTCTGTCCTGCTGGTAGCCCCTCTCTCTGACAAGGGCTGATCCGTGTGACCGAGAGAAAATGGGGGACCTAATTCCGGAGACTCGATTATAAAGGAAGGCGTGGCTTCGCCTTGCCGGTCTTCCATCTCCCACCTCCCACTCCGGGAGAAGTGTGTTAAGGACACTCAGCAGCCGTGCAGAGGCCCTGGTTGAGAAGAGCTGAGGCCTCACACCTGTGGGCCGGCCCCGGCATCACCCGGCTAAGCCGGCATCACCCGGCTAAGCCAGCATCACCCGCTAAGCCACACTCCAACTCCTGGCGGGCAGAGATTTCACCAGGTGATGACGTTTGTTGTTGTAAGCTGCTAAATGTGGGTAATGGGCTATGCAGCCAGAGGTCACTAATTATAATTCCTGAAGACGCCAGAGTCGCTGTGGTGACCCTGGTACAGAGTTTACCAGGCAACCAGAAAACACACAGCAGGCGCTCAGAAGATTCAGGGGAAACCCTTTATGGGGGGGTGTACTGGGACGGTGACTCAGGGGGGTCCTCCGAAGCCTGAGCACCGAATGTGGGGGTCCCTCCCATGTATCCCCTGGTTTCTTAGTCTCCCCAAATATGTTTTCACGGCTTTGCAGCCCCTCTGTGGGGTGGGGTGGGGGAGTGAGATTTCACCCAAGGGCCTGGCCTGGGAGGTGCAGTGACCTCACCCTGGCTAAGCTGTTAAATTCTTGGTTCCTGGCCCTTGTAAACCGGGAGCATTTAGGAAACCCGATTATTGCCTGAGGAAGGGCAGTGACTTAATGACAGGCTGACAGGAATGTGCACCAGGATACCGGTCACTGGCACAGATTCAGATTGCTGGCCGCCCGCCCCCCTCCCCAGGTTGCCCCCTACATTCCCCCTGAACACCAGGGCGATCATGGATTGTCACAGATCTCCGGAAATACGGGGTAATTTGGCCCAAACACGGTGGAGTATGAGTAAGGAAAAGGAATGGGAGCTTTTCAGAAAATGGCTGACTCACCCGGTGATTCCCGACCAGGGCATGTGTTTCTCCTTCTTTTCCTGTCTCTGCCCAGGCAAGCTCGGCTCTAACTGTACTGATGCATCAGAACCAGAGACCTGGGAACGCTCATCCTCAGAACGAATCACCCAGAACCACCAGGATCAGTCCAGATGAAGAGCAAAGGCCAGCCAGCCTCTTGGTTTCCCGTGGTCCCTTCCCTGTTCATTAAAATGCTTGTCCATCACGATGATGGATCTCGAACTCTAATGAGCCACCGCGTTACGTTGTTTATGACTCTGGCGCCGGATCTTCACTATCTGCTTGGGAGGGAGCTGGGTCACAGATTTACTGCTTTCCTCAGAACCACTCTTAAATAATTCGATTTAAACTTTCCAAATGCAAATAACCCCAGAGAGCCTTGTAAAGGGACCTGTGAGGAGGCTTTTATCGTTAGAAAGGAAACCGTGAATGAGAAAGTGTGCTGATAACAGCGCAATGGCTTCTGGTTTACAAAAGAAAAAGAGAAAAGAGGCTGGAAGAAGGAGGAGGAGGAGGGAGAGGGAGTGGTAAGAGATAAAAGTTTCACAATTTAATTTAAAAAAAAAATTTTTTTTTTGTTAATCCTCACCCGAGGATATTGCCCATTGATTTTTTTTTTTTTTTGAGAGAGAGTGTGGAAGGGAGGAGGAGAGACAGAGAGAGAAAGAGAGAGAGAGAGAGAGAGAGAGAGAGAGAGAGAGAGAGAGAGAGGAGGGAGAGAGATAGAAACACCCATGTGAGAGACACATGCATTGGTTGCCTCCATCACACTCGAACAGGGATTGAGTCTGCAATTGGAGTACGTGCCCTTCCCCGGAGTCAAACCCGAGACCCTTCAGTCTGAGGGCCTACACCCTAACCACTGAGCCAAACCACCGAGGGCACAATTGAATTGTAAAACCTAAAAGCCCGCCTTCCGGGCGTGGTTTTCGGGGCAGCAGCCATGCCGGGCCTTCCCCGTGCTCATCCCCGCCTCCTGCACATCCGTGAGGGAGGCAGGCTGCTGCCCTGGGGCTCATCTCACAGAGAGGAACAGAGATTTCCGAAGAGAGCTCAGAGGGTGGGCTTCGTGCAGATTCAGCTCCAGGTACTGATGCCTGGGACGTGTGTCTGAAGGTGGTGTAGGGTATCCCCATCTCACAAAGGGTGCCTCAAAAAAAAGTATGGAGTCATTTATTAAAGCCGGCGGCACATGCGGGAGCAAAAGCGCTCCAGACCTCGCAGCCCCGAACAGCTTGCCAGCTCTGGCTTATATTGGCAAAATGTCACAAAAGTATCGATTGCATCTCTGGGTCTGGAACGAGGAACCTGTTTCTCTATGTTACAGAAGTGACACAGAGCAGGTTAGTGATCTAAAGTATCTAGGAATCACTGATCCACAGAAACCATGGGACCACCGGGGCAATTTAGAATCCGGTGCTGTCCGGATTCCGGGACCCCTGAGTCCACAGGAACGCACTCTCTGTAGCTACTGAGGCCATTTAGGATAATCTGTGCTCTTCATCCGGGACCACTGAGTCGAACGAAACTCAGGTATCTGTCTTAGTTTCCAGAAAAATGTGCTTCAGGAACCAGGGAGATCACAATCAATGGGACATTCAAACCATCCTCAACGGAGTACTGGGATAGCATACATAAGTTCAGAAAAATCAAAGTAACTTCCCATGGTTTTATCAAACAAGTAAGTGCAGAACAAACAGCTGTTTCTACCTGAGGAAGATGACAAAGGAAGATGACAAAGACGCTGAGCGTGTGATGAGAGCCTGGCGTCCCTCCCGGCGATCCGGGAGCCAGCAAAGCAAGAGCCCCGACTGAAAACCTCCGTGAAGCGCTGGGCACATCTCAGGAAGGTGAGCGCCCGTCTCTGAGGCTGCAGTTGCTAAGCAACCTTTTCCACAGGAGGGATGAGAAGACCCCTGTCACATAGACAGCAGATCGCAGCCTCATTGAAGTGGCAGCGTCTTGTGGGGCCATCCAATCTATTCCAGCTGAGCGGGGTCAGGTTAGAAAATGCGTTTCCGACTGGAACCTTAACCACTGAGAAGACACACCCCCTGTAAGGCTGCTTTGTGAGGCACGTGTGGGCTGTAAGGAAAGTGATGGTGGAATTGCTAGCCTAGCAGGGGTCGGCAACCTGCGGCCCCGGAGCTGTATGCGGCTCTTTTGAACCTTTGCTGCGGCCCCCAGCAGGTCCGACACTAGCAGGGCAGATAGCAGGGCGGGGCGGGGAGCTGTATCACTTATGTCGCAATGGTTTTGCGGCTCCAAGGTGTTTTTTTTTCCTTCGAAAACGGGTCCAAGTGGCTCTAAAGATTGCCGACCCCTAGGGAGTTACACTGAGGACAATGCCTCCGAGGCCCGCACCGAGGCCACAGGTGTATTGTACGAGCACTGAAAGGCCCAAATGCATTTCTTTCTGACCATCTTACTTGAAAACCAGTGTTAACATAAACAACAACAACAACAACCAAACAAACAAAAACACATTGAAACCTGTAAAGCATTTTTTTAGTTTATTTGAGCCAAACTGTTGACATATGCCCAGAAGCAGAACCTCAATGGAGAATGGCGGGTTACGTCTGTATTTATACATTGCCATCAGAGGAGGGACATAGGTGGGCTAAATGAAATTCATTGGTGACGGATTAAGGAGGTGTAATAAAGCAAAGCGGTGGGAAACCCCTGGGATTGAATAGAAAGTAAAATGATGGATACATACTTAGGTGGGTGCAGGAATAATTGACATGATAATTAAGGAATTTGAGGCATCTGTCCTGGCGCCCACCACATTTGGTTGTGCCCCAGGGGCTCCAGAAAAAGGCAAGTTACCCAGACATCTCACAGGTATGTTATCTTAGAGGCAAAAAGGCTAATGGGCTCAGTAAAGAAGATCTAAGTGATCTTTGTCAGGGAAAATATCGGCCTAGGACATGACTGCCCAATATAACCTGTTTGTAGTTAGATATTTAATTTTCAGACCATCTTTTGTAGTTATTTTAGGACTGAGTTTGCAAGACCGCCACACAGGCCTCCCCTGAGCTTGTCAGGTCAGCATGTGGCTCCTTCCAGCCACACCAGTCGAGTTTTTGAATGGTGAGCTTAGTCATGATCTTTTAAGCATTTTTGTGAATGCTAAATTGGCATCAGATGTCAAGTTTTATCAGGATATAAGACTTCATAGATTCACCTGGACTATTCCATGAGCAGAACATGGCAGCAATGAGACTACTGACTTTTTATGGTAACGGCAGTGGAAAATAAAGGAATTCCTTTGACATGACGCAGCAGGAACTTCAGACTGCAGCTGACCACACTGCAGCACTGAAGTGTCAGACGCAGCGAAAAGTGGCTGTGGGTCACGCGCACCTCGGACATGGGAACACAGCCATGGCAGCGACCGTGTGGCACACTGGACGCCCGGAAACAAAACGTGAACAAAGTGGAGAACAGCCGCTGGAGTCTTTCTGATGCCTGGGTTTTTATGCTATAAATCTTTTTCTTTGGGGAAACATCTAAATGATAGTAAAACATGGTACGCTGAAGTTTGGAAAAAATAAAATAATAAAATACCACCTTCCCCTCAGTCTCAGTGGGCCGTGAGGTTTACAGCCCATCTTCCTGGCCTGTCTTCCCAGATGGCTCACAGATAACTTTCCAAATATATTTTTTATTGATTTTTTCACAGAGAGGAAGGGAAAGAGATAGAAACATCGATTAGCTGCCTCCTGCACACCCTCAACTGGAGATGTGCCTACAAGCCAGGTCCATGCCCTTGACCGGAATCGAACCTGGGACCTTCAGTCCGCAGGCCGACGCTCTATCCGCTGAGCCACACCGGTCAGGGCCCCACAGGTGATGTTACTTGGAGAAGGAGTATGTCATGACCTCACCGCTCGGAGCCCGGGGGCAGCTTCGCTCCCTGAATGTTTGCCAAAGGCGCGTGTGAACGAGTGGACAGAAGGTGTATCCCGGGCGTTTTACCAACCGTTCCTTCAGCACAAGGTCATTGGCGCCCTGCCTGAGCCCGGCGAGGACAGCATGCTGGTCCTCATTGGACAGACGAGGTTACGGCTGCTCAGCACCTTTCCATCATCACAGGGCTGGTCACTGAGGGCCAGAAGCCAGGTGTCCGCACTCAAGCCCAGGGCCCTTTCCTCTACGTCCCTGTGAACGTAAAAACATCCAAACCTGAAAACGGTCTTTGTGAGTTTGAGCCAAACGGTGGACAGTTGCCGGGAAGCGGAATCTCAGCGGATTGGGGTAGCGCTCCGGAGAAGGGCCGTTTCTCACCTATTTTTATGATTGCAATCAAAGGCAGAGATGTCGGTGAGTTACAGGAAATCCATTGGCGACAGATCAGAGAGGCGGGAGAAAGCAAAGCGGGGAGGGGTGGGGGCACTTCTGGGATTGGGCAAAAAGTGAAAAATATAGACACACACTTCTTTTACTGAGGTGGGTGCAGGATAGTTCACAGTCACCAACTCACATGGCCACAGTGACCAGGAAGGAATTTGCGGTGTCTGTCCTGGCGCCCAGCGTATTTGGTTGTGCCGTGAGGGGTCCGGAAAGGAGGGAGGTTCAAGTTACCCTGAGGTTTCACAGGCGTGTTATCACAGATGCAAAAAGACAGACGGGCTCAGTTCAGGTAAAGGTGAGCTTGTCAGGGAAGATACCGGCCTAGGAGGTGACTCCCCACCACAACTGCGTTTAGTTAAAGTTTAATTTCAGACCATCCTTTGTGGTACCTTTAGGTCTCTGAGTTCACAAGACCGCCATGCAGCCTCCCCTGAGCTGCCAGGTGAGCACGCACCCCTTCCGTCCACAGCACAATGAAGCCGGAAGAGGGAGGACGGCCCTGAGACCAGGGTGTTGAAGGTCAGGAGGTCGTGGCAAGGATGAGACGTGGGCCAGTCACCCTGCAGCTGCTGCAGACACCCCTCCACCACGTAACGCTGTCCGGACAGCCGCTGGGGCTTGGGGACCGTCTGTGGCTTTCCCTGGCAGCAATGATTTTGGTGCGGGATGCTGGGAGGCAGGGCGCAGGCAGAGGGGCCCTCCGCAGCCTCACTGCTTCCTGCCTGGACAGCTACACCAGCTTCCCACCCACACCCCTGCTCTCAGCAACTCCCAGGAAACGCCCGCCACCTTGGCCTTGGACGTGGGAGGGCCGGACGGAGGCTGGTGGAGAGTGGCTCCTCGGCCTCACCAGGAGCCGGGGGAAGGTTTAGACCACAGGACAGTGTGTCTCCGGGTTCTGATCCTGGTGCTCGAGCGGGCCTGGAAGGCGGTGACTGCGGAGATGCGGCCCAGCCGGGGCTGGATTCTGATGGAGAGAAGCGGCCTCACCGGCTGGAGCTGGTCCCACGGCCGGGCCAATGGCAAGACAGCGGCTGCCGTGGGCGGTGACGGGAGGAGAGCGGGACCCTGGGGACCCCTTGGGGTGTCCACCTGGGTCCTGGAGCCCCTTTCCTTTCCCAGCTGGAATCTTTAGCCAACCAGCGCACCCCACTCAAAACTGCTGCAGCTGGGGAGGGGGGAGGGCGGATCTGCAGAGACCTGCTCTGAGCCTCTCTGGTCGCCCTCTTTTCTTCAGGAGGGAACTGAGTTTTGCCCTGTCCACCCCCCATTTCTGCCCTTCACGGGCCTGTCGGCAGCAAGCATCCCAGATCTGCCGTGGACTCTGCAGGACGCAGGAGGCTTGGCCCCATGTCCACACTCCCGTCCCTGACCAGGCTGTTCTCTCTCCATTTAACCGCTGTGTGGCCACACGTGCGGGCTCGAAGGGGGCTGAGGGTTAAGCTGACCTGAGAACCGGGCCTCTGCTGGCTGTGACAGCGGTGCTGGTCACGTCGGCGGGGCTGGCGGAACCAGGCGTGTAATGCGTTCAGCAGCTGATGGCTTGCGCCTAATTGAACGCTAATTTGTAATGCCACCCAGTCTTGTAATTAAAACGTGGCAAGCGAGCCCATCACACATCTCTCTCTCTCTCTCTCTCTCTCACACACACACACACACACACACACACACACACACGTGCGCGCTCGCTCCCTCCGGGCCCTCCGCGGCCTTCGTGCTTGGGATGGTCAATGGCGTCCCCAGCGCGGAGGCCTCGGAAGCATCCATCGCCGGCGTCAGGATGAGGGGAAGCTGGCCAGGGCGGCAGCCAGCTCCAGACGGACAGGAGACACTGGGAAAACTGTTTCCCAGCAGCGAGAGAAGTCCGCTTTCCGGGGTGGTGGTTTGGGGGAGTGATCCGTCTTCCTGTTATCTGGGTGGCCACGGGTCCCGGGGGCCTGGCGGTGGCGCGGGTGCGCTAAAAGGGCGCTGTCCTGTGACCCTGTCCACTGCCCAGGGGTGCTGGGAAGGGAACACGAGGCACCCTTCTCCCCCAAACCAACGCCTGGATGACCTGGTGCAACCCCTCCCAGCTGCCAGCACGCAGTCAGGCCTGCCAGCTGCGGCGGGAGGGGAGCGGGTGTCTGATGTCTGAGCGGTCTGGGTGCGGAGCCGGGAGCCCGGTGGCCGCCCTGCACCTGGGCGCGGCGCGCCTGGAGACACGGCAGCCAGGAGGTGTGATTCCAGCAGAAATTGGTCCTTCCTCTCGGCAATCTGTCCTTCTCTCCCCACTCCCTCCCTCTGCGGCCTATCTTCCGGGTGATTCAGAGGGTTCCCGTGGGTATATTCTGAGGGCACTCCCCGGGGTGCTTCTGCTCTTAGTCCTTCTCAATGTGAAGCGCACACCCAGCTGGCTCTCGCCCTGCAGGGGCGGCTGGAACGGCCCGGAGTTGCACATCGGTCCCTGATCCAAAGCGGAAGAGCTGTCATTCTGTCCTCCGAAGCCCACACCCATGGGCCCCTCCATAAGCTGCACCCAGACGACCCACCTTCCACCCTCGGCAAACGCGCCTCCTCAGGCTTCTGGGCGCATCCGAGAGGCTCGGAGGTGGCAGGAGGGAGCGAGTCACACAGCACGTCCCCCAGCATGACGGGGATAAAGCTGCCCGCGGCGAGGGATCAGGCTGAAAACATCTGTCATTCGGAGAAAACAGACCAACCGGCAGCTGTCCCTGTGGGTCAGGGCAGCTTTGGGCCCCGGAGGCCCAGCTCAGCAGCTGCTCCGCCTGGGGGTGGGGGGGTGGGAGAGAGCACTGGGGGTGGGGTGGGGGGAGAGAGCACTGGGGGTGGGGGGGTTGGGAGAGAGCACTGGGGGTGGGGGGGGGAGAGAGCACTGGGGGTGGGGGGGGGAGAGAGCACTGGGGGTGGAGGGGGGGAGAGAGCACTGGGGGTGGAGGGGGGGAGAGAGCACTGGGGGTGGGGGGTTGGGAGAGAGCACTGGGGGTGGGGGGGGAGGGAGCACTGGGGGTGGAGGGGGGGAGAGAGCACTGGGGGTGGAGGGGGTGGGAGAGAGCACTGGGGGTGGGGGGGGAGGGAGCACTGGGTGGGGGGGAGAGAGCACTGGGGGTGGAGGGGGTGGGAGAGAGCACTGGGGGTAGAGGGGGGAGAGAGCACTGGGGGTAGAGGCGGGGAGAGAGCACTGGGGGTGGAAGGGGGAAGAGAGCACTGGGGGTGGAAGGGGGGAGAGAGCACTGGGGGTGGGGTGGGGGGAGAGAGCACTGGGGGTGGAGGGGGTGGGAGAGAGCACTGGGGGTGGAGGGGGTGGGAGAGAGCACTGGAGGTGGAGGGGGTGGGAGAGAGCACTGGGGGTGGAAGGGGGGAGAGAGCACTGGGGGTGGAGGGGGTGGGAGAGAGCACTGGGGGTGGAAGCGGGGAGAGAGCACTGGGGGTGGAAGGGGGGAGAGAGCACTGGGGGTGGGATGGGGGGAGAGAGCACTGGGGGTGGAGGGGGTGGGAGAGAGCACTGGGGGTGGAGGGGGTGGGAGAGAGCACTGGGGGTGGAGGGGGTGGGAGAGAGCACTGGGGGTGGAAGGGGGGAGAGAGCACTGGGGGTGGAGGCGGGGAGAGAGCACTGGGGGTGGGGTGGGGGGAGAGAGCACTGGGGGTGGAGGGGGTGGGAGAGAGCACTGGGGGTGGAGGGGGTGGGAGAGAGCACTGGAGGTGGAGGGGGTGGGAGAGAGCACTGGGGGTGGAAGGGGGGAGAGAGCACTGGGGGTGGAGGGGGTGGGAGAGAGCACTGGGGGTGGAAGCGGGGAGAGAGCACTGGGGGTGGAAGGGGGGAGAGAGCACTGGGGGTGGGATGGGGGGAGAGAGCACTGGGGGTGGAGGGGGTGGGAGAGAGCACTGGGGGTGGAGGGGGTGGGAGAGAGCACTGGGGGTGGAGGGGGTGGGAGAGAGCACTGGGGGTGGAAGGGGGGAGAGAGCACTGGGGGTGGAGGCGGGGAGAGAGCACTGGGGGTGGAGGGGGGGAGAGAGCACTGGGGGTGGAGGGGGTGGAGAGAATGTGTCCCAGCCCGGGGACCCAGCTAGGACATGAGTGAGGGAGGGCCTGGTGGAGAGAGAAGCCAGCCTTGGAGGCGGGAGGTGAGCCGGAGAAGTGGGTCCAGGAAGCCGAGGGAAGAGTTTTCCAGAAGGCGGCTGCAGCCGCGGAGGGAGCGGGTGAGGGCTGAGCCCAGAGCCGGTTGGGTTTGGGGCAGGGAGGCCTGAGCTTCGGGTGCGGCCCCTGAGCGGCGTGGACACACCCCTGTCACGGGTTAGAGAGGAAGGGAGGGCAGGGTGGAGTGGGGCTGGGGCGGTGGGGGTTGGGGGGTGGAGTTGGGTTGCAGAGGGCAGCAGGTGGGGGGGGCGGGGGATTCTCAGAGGCAGGACCACCTCCCTCTTCCCTCTGAACGAACGGCCCCAGAACCACCGAAGGAAACCGGCGTGTCCTGATGCACATCGTGCCTCCGCGTCACACGTCCTGGGGTTTTACCAGACGCAGGAGCAATCCAGGTGTCCCACGATGGAGCGACCGCGGGCCGCCCCCAGACAGCTGTCCGCTCGCCCCTCTGCCTGTGCCGCCCGCAGGCGGTGCCGGCCTGGCAGCCCGCTCCCCCCCCCCCCCCCGCCCCCTCCCGCGCTGAATAATCGGCGCTATTCTAAGTTAAAGCCGAACCGTTCGAGTGACTCATTCCTGGTGAAATAGATGTTCCCCGAATGTCTTGCCGGTAACGACACTGGCAGTCATGTGCCCCCTTCATCGCGGTTGTGGCTTCTGGGAGGAATTCCCAGGCCGAGGAGCCTCCTTTCCCGCAGCGGGAGGCAGGTGCCCGGAGCCTCCCAGGCTCCCTTCCAGCCCCGTGTGGGGCTCCGGGGGCCCCCAGACGGCAGCATCCAGGGGCTGGTTTGCGAGAGACGGCATTGCCCACGTCACCGAGGTTAAAACCTCGAAGGGACCAGCCTCCCAGCCTGAGTTCAAAGGGGACCCCCCACAAGCCCCCCTCTTCCTGCTGTCGGATGACCCGGGATGAACCCCAGGAACTACATTTATCGTGTGTCAGGCAGCTTTTCAGGCTTCCCAGTCCAGGCTCTGTGTCTCAAACACATCCCGCAGGATAGTCAGTCCCTCAGGCACTGGAGAAGCCGAGTTGAGAAGTGTGGGGGAGGGATGAGACGCTGCAGGAGAGACAGACGGCGTGATGGACGGAGCCCTGAGGTGCGCACTCAGTGCGGCTCCCCGGGAGGAGTCGGGGGGCAGTAAATCCAAAGTGACACCCGGTGTGCGGTGCGCCCACATCTGTCACTTCTATGGCTCTTTGTTCAGAAGTTGCGGACGGGCTGTTATTTTTATGAGAAGAGTAACGCTCAGTGACGCTTAGAAATGAAAGCTTCTGGTACGCGGGGTGGGCTGCCCCTTAAATCCCAATGGCAGTATCTTCCTGTCACGTCCAGAAAACATCCCACATCTAGAAAACGAGGGCGGGTCCTGGGCCCCGTGGGAAAAGCCACGGGCAGCGTGGCTCCCGGGCTCAAAGGCTGGGAGACAGAGCTGATGGCGCAAATGAGAACACAAGACAAGAAAGACTAATTCTGAAATGATGGGGGGAGGCCAGGGAAAACCTAACTGTAGCAGTCACGTTCCACTGAGTCTCCGTCCAGTCAGCTTTTATTTACTATATGCACAATTGACTTCTAGGAACGCAGACATATCAAAGGTGGTTGATAAGTAAACAGTAAGACGATCAGGTTAGGGGGAGAATTTGTTTTAGGCCAGTGGTCGGCAAACTCATTGGCCAACAGAGCCAAATATCAACAGTACAATGATTGACATTTCTTCGGAGAGCCAAATTTTTAAAACTCAAACTTCTTCTAACGCCGCTTCTTCAAAATAGACTCTCCCAGGCCGTGGGGTTTTGTGGAAGAGCCACGCTCAAGGGGCCAAAGAGCTTCATGTGGCTCGCGAGCCACAGTTTGCTGACCACGGCTTTAGGCCATTGCGTCAGCAGTAGGTAATACAGTGCACATCCACCCTGTGACTATCAAGGAGCCCAGGTCAGCCTTCTGACAAACTCTTGATCTTGATCTTGATCTTGATCTTGATAACTGTTGATCTTGGCTTCCAGCAGCCATGCCCAGGAAGGCAGGTCGAGGTAGTGCCCACAGCTCCCCACCCACATGGCACCCCCATCCATCAGCGCCTGGAGGGCCCGGCTTTCTCCCCGTCACTCTCTCAAGGGGCTCTGAAAGCCATGGTGGCCGGGGCCCAGGGCGTGCGTGCTGGCTCTTCGTGGCCTCAGGCGGCCCGCCCAGGAGACCAGCTGACGATCCTTCTATCTGAGCCCAGCCCAGGTAACGGAATAAAGAAATGTCCGATGTTGTAAGCCACCACGCTCTGGGGGGTGCGTTGCACATGTATTGATAGTAGGTTAAAATATGTCCATACATGGTTTGACATTCCCTTAAAAAACAAAACAAAAACGGAGCCTGCTACTCCTCTGCTTGTGCGTGGGCTGGACTTTGTGACTCACTTCGAGTCCCCAGCGTAAGGCAAGAATGATGGTGTGCGACTTCTGAGATGAGGTCAGCAGTCCCAGCCCAGCAGACCCACCTGAGGGAAACCGCCTGGGGTCTTCACTGCAGAGCGGTGTGGACTAGGAGCCTGAAGGCGGGTGACCCTGGAGCCCAGGCAAAGGTCAGAGCTAGGCATCCCCTATTTAGTGGAGACAATGGCAGCTGAAGCAACTGCCCCACCCGACGGTCATGTAGATCCTTACGGATACGCTAGTCTGTGACTGGAGATTGCTGCCTAAGGGCTACGGGTGGATCCCAAATTGAATAAAAGGATGGCAAGGCCTGAGCCCAAGCAGAGTCCTTCCTCTTGGCTCCCGCCTGGCCCCCCAATTTCCAAATTACTATTTCTTGTCTCACCTCTGTCATTTGCGGGCGGCCCCTTCTCCGGAGCCTGAACCCTGAACCACAGGGGACGTGGGTCATCACACCCACCAACATCTTGACTGCATCCTCACAAGAGACCCTGAGCCAAACCACCCAGCTATGCCACTCCCAGAGTCCTGGCTCTCAGAAACCGGGTGAGACAACGCTTATTTTGAGCTGGTAAGTTTGGGGGCAATTTGTTATGCAGCGGTAGGTAGCTGATACAGGTAACTGAAGCAGTCTGTGCGCTCTACAGTAGTCAGTGTCCTGGGATAGGTCATGGTAGATGGTCTCTGCTCCAAGCTCCCTCAGTGTCTCTCTGCTGTCCTGGCCACCCCAGCAACTCCCCTGGGACTCCCAAACCTTCTCTTGGTCCCTCAGTTATAGGGGGTCATCCCTGGCCTGGCAGGTACCAGGCCCCTGCTCTGGCACATGGCCATGCCCACCCAGAGGCCAAAGCCCAAGTCATGACGATGTGAACTATTTTTTAATATGCTTTTATTGATTTTAGAGAGAGAGGAAGAGGGAGGGAGAGGGAGAGAGAGATAGAAACTTCAATGATGAGAGAGAATCATGGATTGGCTGCCTCCTGCACACCCTCTACTGGGGACTGAACACACAACCCAGGCATTTGCCCTGTCTGGGAATAGAACCCATGACTTCCTGGTTCATGGGTTGACACTCAGTCACTGAGCCACACCGGCTGGGTGATGTGAAGCATTGTGACACCCCACAACTCGCTCACTCTCAGAGGGGCCTTCCGGCCCCCCTCCTGAGGGAGGCTGTGGTCTCTCTGGCCCACCCCCGCCCTCTCAGAGGAGACAGCAGGTAGGTGAGTTGGGGAGGCGTTCCCAGGACATGTCTCCAAAGAGCAGGCTCGACTGCCATCTTTCCTGGAGCCCCCACCCCCTCCTCGGCCCTTTCTAACTAAAGCAGAAAACATCTCGCAGACAAACGCACGTCCCTCCGTCCACTTGCCGTCCTGCCTCTGATGGATGTCCCTGCCGCTGGAGGAACACCATCTGGGCATCACACCGCGAGGCTCTGTGCGGACCTGTCTGTTAGGGTCCCCCCTGCATCCCTGCAAAATATATATATATGTGTGTGTGTGTGTGTGTGTGTGTGTGTGTGTGTGTATCAGGCATTTTCATGCACTGCTGGCGGGAGGACAAAACGGAGCCTCCTTCCCCGGGAGGGAAATGCGATCGGAGCCCACAACACCCGTGCGTGTTCCCCGCCCAGCAATCCCATTTCCAGGAATCGAGCCTGAAACCCCGCTGCCCGGCACCGCTGAGTTATGGCGGCATCACCGGCCGTAACCACTTCCACACCGAGGGCGGCGCGGGGCGGGGACGGCGGGCCGTTCTCGGAAATGGGGCTCTCTATGTACTAACGCGGGTGTTTCTCCAGGATGTATTGTGAAGTGAAAACAGCGAGGCACGAGAAGGCATTACGGCGGGCTGTTTTCTGGTAAGAAGGAATATAACCACACGAACATCTATCCCCGCTGGCTTTTGCGAGCAGGAACACCGGAGGCTAAGCCCGGAATTAATGGGCCGCCCGCAGGGTAGATGCGGGGGGAGAGAGGGCTTCCCCGGCTGTACCTTTCTGTATCGTGTTCACTTCTGTGTCAGAAAATTAACTCAACAAGATTGGGAGGGGAAGGCTTAAGAATGATTATGGCCCTGACCGGTTTGGCTCTGTGGATAGAGCGTCGGCCTGTGGACTGAAGGGTCCCGGGTTCGATTCCAGTCAAGGGCATGTACATTGGTTGTGGGCACATCCTCAGTGGGGGGGGGGTGCAGGAGGCAGCTGATGGATGTTTCCCTCTCATCGATGTTTCTAACCCTCTATCCCTCTCCCTTCCTCTCTGTAAAAAAATCAATTAAAAAAAATATATATATAAAAGAATGATTATGAACATAAATAAATGGGCCATACTTTATTATCAAACTGATAACATAACCAGATAGAAGTAATTTTTTTAAAATAGGTGATCCAAGTCTGTTTTAATCCCTGAAGCTTCTTTCTTATTTGTTTCACTTTCTCGGGGGACGTGGGCAGGTGTGTGATGCTCCTCCCAGGAGGTGATGACTTGGCTTCACAGCTCATTTGGGGTTTGAGACACCCCCCCACCCCCCACGCCCCACGCCCTTTCCCTTTATGGGACTTTAAGCAATCCTCTCAGGGGCCAGTGGCACAGGCGGCGGCCTGGGGTGTGAGGCAGGGCCCAGCTCTCCGCTCACTCAGGAGAGAGAGAGAGAGAGAGAGAGAGAGAGAGAGAGAGAGAGAGGTTCCAGCGCTGCTTCTGTGCGTGAGAAGAGGAGCTGGGAACAAAGGACGGAACCGGTCCTGGCGGGCGGTGCTTGGCATTTCTGGGGACGAATTTAGCGCACCGACCAGCCATTCAGACCCTGGGCCCGGCAGCCGGTGCGAATAGAACCTGTGGGAGAGGGAGCGGCGTGGCGATGAGGCACCGCGTCCCGAAATAGGCACCGTGTGTGCCGGGTCCACGCGCAGAGGGCGGCACGTTGTCAAGGGAGTTTTAATAAAGCAGAAAAGGGGGCGAGGACTCGGAGCCCAGGGAGAGAGAGAGCGGTGGGTGGGCCGTGGGGAGGGCTGTGGCTCTGCTTACTCAGATCCTGGCCCGCAGGCTCCCTGCACTCCAACTCCTCCTTCCTCCCCCGCCCCCCCGGCCTGACCACCGACCTCACCGACCTCGCCAATCTCGCCGACCTCACCTCAGCCCACCCCACGGGCCCTCCTCCTCTACGTTTCCAATGTGACCCACTGGGTACCCCCAAACTCGCTCCTCCCACCACTCCCCATCTCAGGAGGGGTGGTGCCCCCCTTCCCCACACCCCCTTCCTACCTGCTCCCTCCGATCACCCATGTAAGCCAGCTTTGGGTTGTGAGGATGGGTACAGACTGCAGGGATTCTGGGTTCAAATCCCAACTCTCCCACTTGCTATACACTGAGTGGCCAGATGATGATGATCTCTGAACGCATAATAATCTGGCCACTCAGTGTATATATATACATATATATATATATATATATATATATATATATATATATATATATGTGTGTGTGTGTGTGTGTGTGTGTGTGTGTATACAGTCATATATATATATATACAGTCATGGCGAGCAGTTAAACTCCCGAGGGGACAAATTGCATATTAGTCTTTTATTATATAGAATATACACTGAATGGCCAGATTATTATGAATTCAGAGATCATCATCATCTGGCCACTCAGTGTATAACCTTGAGCAAGTTCATTTCTCTGAGCCGGTGTCCTCGGACCTTCCTCCTACGGCTGTGGGAGAACTCAGCGCAGAGCTGTGCCCGGCCCACAGGAGATCCTCACAAAGCGCTGACTGCTGTCCTATTGTTATTCATATCAGCCCTTCGTCACTCTGTCCCCACTGTCCATCCCTTCCTGCAAACCGCTCAGGTCACCTCCCTGCTTCGTCCTCTCCCCATCTCCCCCCGAACCTCCCGGCAGCCAGGGCCAAGGTCAGCCAGCTGGGATCCAGTGGGCCATTCCTTCACCCGCTCCTTGGAGGTTCAAGGCACAGCCCCTCCCCTTAAGACCGTTACCTGTGGGGTGTCCAATAAGCACTCTGAAATTCACGCCCACCCAGAACCTCCGCCTGTGACCTCATTCGGAAATAGGGCCTTTGCAGGTGTCAGCAAGTGAGGGTCACACTGGGTGAGAGGGCCCCACAGCCCATGGCTGTGTCCTTCGGGGAAGAGGAGAGAACGTGGACGGAGCACCCAGGGAGGAGGACATGGGGAGGGAGAGGCGGGGATGGGGCGATGCCGCCACCAGCCGGGGGGAGGGGGGTATGGAGGGTGGCCGGCCTCCACCAGCAGCTGGGAGAGGCCGGAGGGGTCATCCCAGGGCCTCTGAGGGGGCGCAGCCCTGCCCACACCTCGGCTTTGCCCGCCTGGCCTCCACAGCCGTGAAAGGACACATCCCCCCCGCCCCCAGCTCCCGGTCATTCCTCAGGGCGGCCCCAGGGGACCCATACAGAGCCCGTCCCCCCCAGCACCGCCCCGCGCCCCGCACCCCTCGTTCAATATCATTTACAGCCAATGACACGGGAGTCGGACCCCGTCCCTGCGGCCTCGCAGCCGCAACGTGACGTTCGGTAGATGTTTAATTAGACTTCTATCGATTACGACTTGGTAATGTTGATCATATTTCACAGCCCAAAATTACTTTTCCCAGATCCTGAAGGTTCCCTCCGCCTTTGAAAAGCCAGCAGCCCGAGGACCCTGCGCCTCCAGCTTAACGACGCCTCTGAGGAGGACACCCGCTCTGCCCAGGAGGCCCCGCCGTCTCTGGCCGGAGGAAAGCTGGTCCTCCCTGCACACAACCCACGTCCTGCCGAGTGGAGGGACCCCGACCCCCGGCGGGGACAGAAATACAGAAAGCTGGGCGTGACCCACGCACGCTGGGCGGGAGCGGGCAGGCGCCGGCACAGGGGCAGCCGGCCCCGCTGCGGGGAGGGGTCCCAGGCCAGGGCCCGGGTGGCCGAGCAGGGACCAAGGGACTGCCTGGAGGGACAGCGCTGTCAGCAGCGCCTGGAGGGACACTGTTTTACCCCAGGCTTCCTCCTCCGTCTCCCTCCTGCACCCAGCACGCCTGCTCCGTTACCTCACGGCTGGGCACCCACCCGGCCACTGTGCATACAGGGACGGGGTGGGGCGCCCTGCCAGCGTGGGAGCTGCAGTAGGACCTCACCCCCTACAGCAGGGGTCTTCAAACTACGGCCCGCAGAGGAGTCTGATCCGGCCCGCCAGGTTTTTTGGGCAGTGAGCGCAGCCGAGGTGTTACAGTAGGAGTTAGTAGTTCATATAGTCCGGCCCTCCAGCTCTCTGAGGGACCGTGATCTGGCCCCCACTTTAAAAAGTTTGAGGACCCCTGCCCTAGAGGGTGCATCCCCCGTGGGCACCTGGGCCCTCGCCAGGTCTGACGGCTCCTCTCCCCGTGTCCCTCCATCCCCCGTGGACCGCTTTGTGCCTCCAATCCGCCTTCTCCGGGGGCCGTGGAGCCTTCCCCGCCCCCCCCCCCCACCTCTCCCGGGTCAGCGCCAGGCCGGGTTCTTGGCACACACTGTGTTGCCACAGCGACGGCACCGAGCTCTCTGGGTCTGAATGGAGAGCCCGGCTTCCCGGGCTTTGTGTGCAGCTCGTAATTTAGAACGTGTCTGCTTTTCATTTGCAGCCCGGCCGCCAGCCCATCTCCCCGCAGCTCTGCGGAGCACACAGCCACGAGCAGGGATCCATCCAGCCTTCTGGCGCCCGCTGTCACCGCGAGGGAGTTGGTGTAACTGGGGGGGATCCGAGAGTTCTCCTGGCCGGGGGTTCTCAAGGCGCTGCCAGGGTATGTCACCCAGGGGGCGTGCCTGCAATGCATGCTCCCGTGGGGCTCACAGGGTGTGGCCGGGGGGATCTACCGGGAGTCCTCCTTCTGCTTCTGGGACACACCTTGCTCAGGAACCTGCTGGACTCCAACACCCTCATTTCCCGTGAGGCAACTGAGGCCTGGGAGGGAACGGAAGGTCCCCAGGGACATAGGGTCACGGTGGCAGCCCCAGGGCTGAGGCTCCTGGCAGTGCCGTGAAGGTGAGAGCTGAGGTCCCGGTCTTGGCTCCACCTCGTGCCAGCTGTGTGACCTTGGGCCAGTTGCTTGACCTCTCTGTGGTCCGTGTCCCTAGCTGTAAAATGGGTGCAGAGCCACTGGTGCCTGGTTGGGTTGGCCTGAGCTGACAGGAGATCATGCTCGCACACACACCGTGTATGTATGTGGTAGGACCCACCCGTGCCCAGTCTGACCGTCTTCAGGACGTGTCTGTTAGTCCTGCATCAGGAGGAGGGCGGCTGGGCTGTGGAGTCAGGGCTCCAGGCCTCCCTACAGCCTTGCCAGCCTCCCTCGGGTTCCATGGCGTCCAGGACACCCCACCAACCTCCTCGCCCAGCCTCTCTCCTCCGGGGGAGGGGAGGGGGGGCGGAAGGGGGGGGGGCGCACCTTGCATCACGGGCTTATGGCCCCAGTCCTTCCTGACTCCCTCTCCACTTCCCCCATGGGCGTTTCTCCTAATGAAATTCTACCACCGTGTTAGCATCCACTTCTCAGGGGCTGCAGTGAATAAAATTTGCTTTTATTTATATATACATATATTTTGTTGATTTTTTTACAGAGAGGAAGGGAAAGGGATAGAGAGTTAGAAACATCGATCAGCTGCCTCCTGCACACCCCCTACTGGGGATGTGCCTGCAACCAAGGTACCTGCCCTTGACCAAAATCTAACCCGGGACCTTTCAGTCCGCAGGCCGATGCTCCATCCACCTAGCCAAAGCGGTTTCGGCTGCTTTTTTTTTTTTTTTTTTTTAACATATATTTTTATTGATTTCAGAGAGAAAGGGAGAGGGAAAGAGAGAGAAGCATTAATGATAAGAGAGAATCATTGACCAGCTGCCTCCTGCATGCCCTCCGCAACCGAGGCCGCAACCCAGGCATGTGCCCTTGACCAGAATCGAACCAAGGACCCTGCTGATGCTCTACCCGGCTGGGGCCCTATCTGCTTTTGAGGGGACCTGTAGGGATGAGGTCCCGGTGGTCACTCTCCTGGGGAGTGAAGACTGGAGACAGGGGGCTCTGGTAGGAATCTGGTGACCAGGCCTCTGGGAAACTTGCAGGATTAGGGCATTGGCAAGGCCCAGCACTCTGGCTCAACCTGGCCCGATAGAAAATGGAAGGGCTGGTGCAGAGACTGAAGGGTCCAGGAAGTCTCACTTCCAGCCCAGGCAGGTCCAGGGCTCCGCTGTCCTGGGGCTGGACAGCCTGAGGGGGGCTCGCCCCTCCAGCAGCAAGAGGGCAATGCCACTGAGCAACTCTGTAGAAAAGCTCACGTGGCCCCCCTGTTTCCCATTGGCCGGCTTGGGTCGCCAATCACTTAGGCCAGGGGAATCAAGTGTTCCGATTGGCCAGACCTGGATCACGTGTCTGTTCCTGGGTCAGGGGTGGGGTTAGCCGGCACAAGGCACCTGGGCCCACAGTGGAGGGCAGGTCCCTGCGGGGAGACCTGCGTACTGTTTCTAAAGGGGGAAACAGTAGACAGGGACAGGACCTGAGGCATCCCTGCACATTCCAGAACTTTCCAGAACCCCACCCACCTTATCTCCCAGGCCAGCGGGGAAACTGGAGGTGAGCAGAGTCGGGGTTGGGGAGACTGTCGCAAAGACAGGCTTAGTCTTGAGGAAACAGGGAGCAGATGTTTGGGGTTGAGTCCTGGGCTTGGGACAGGAAGGGTGTGAGTGAGGGCTGGGCCCCACCAAGGTCTGGAGCCCAGGAGCCCCGAGTGGGTGGTTTATGCACAGAGGCCACCAAAAAGGAAGCACATGGATAACTAAGGATCCGAGGTCAGCCTGGATGCATGGTCTGCACCTGCGGCCCCTCCCCTCTCAGACCCGCAGTCACCTGACCCGCCCCTGTCACAGCTGGGCCCCGGCATTTCCTGCTTCGGGACAACAGGGCGTTTGGATGTTTAAATGACAGAATCTGGGAGCTAATTAGGCCATTACTCTTCCAAGACTTAATTTGCTTTGATGGGCCAATCTATAATCATATTTCCAAACAGCTTTTATTTTAATTACTGCTCAAACCGAATGAGGTCCCCGAGCCAGTGTGTCTGATTAACTCCCTCCCGTTTCCGTTCCTGAGACGGAGAAAGACACGGGGACGGGGGGACAGGTGGCGGCCCCCGAGGGCAGAGAGGGTGTGTCTGCTGGCTGCTCAGCCCAGTGCCCAGCAGAGCAGCTGAGGGTGCCCCGCTCACTCCTGCCGGTGGGTGCGGGGCGGGCACCTGGAGTGTGGTCCTCTCAGCCTGAGGGAGGCGATGCGGGAGGAAGCTAAAGGTTCATTTACATGGCGGCCCGGCCCCTGGGGACCCCCTCTCCAGGCCCCGAGGGCAACTGCTGTGGAACTGCCCTCCTCTGGGGATGACACCCTGACTGTGCTTTGAGGGGCCACCTCGCTCGCCCCTTGGATTCTGTCTTTGGGGTGTCATGGGTCGAATTGTGTCTCCTCCCCCCATATGTTGAACTCCTAACGCCAGTCCTGACCTGGAGACTGGGTCATTGCAGAAGAATTTAGGTAAAATGAGCATAATGGAGTGGCTGGGGCCCCAATCCAATAGGAGCCGCATCCCTATGAAAAGGGGAACACAGGCACACTCACACACAGGCACACACACATGCACACACATGCACACACACACAATGCCATGTGGAGACTGGAGTGAGGCTGCCACCAGCCGAGGCCTATCAGAAGCCCTGAGAGAGGCCTGGAGCTGGTCCTGCCCTACGGCCTGCAGGTGGGGTGGGGCCTGGCCCACACCTGACCTTGGCCTTGTAGCCACCAGAACTGTGACTCAGCAGCTCAGAGGCCTGCAGCGGGGAGAGGGCTGTGGTGGATTCAGGCATCATTCTGAGCTTCTCAGGGTGGAGCAGGGTGTGACAGGCCCTCTCTCACGCCCGGACCCTCTCCTCTCAGAGGTGCGCACTGCTCCACACACAGGTGTGCTCTTTCTCATGCACCCCACCGTGGCCGGCAGCCTCGGAGCGTTGTAGGCCCCTGAGCTCGGTCCTGGGACCTGGGGCCCGGGGTGCTGAGCCCCAGGGGCCGCCTGCTGTGCTGGCCTCTGCCGTTGCTTTTACATCCCCATCACGCCTTCCCCTCCCGTGTCCCTTCCCACCCCGCCTTCCACCCGCCTTCCCCGAAGACTGGGCCCTGCCTCTCTCCTCCCAGCCCAGCAGGGTGGCCACGGACCAGGCTCGCCCATCATGCTGATTCTCCCGTCTCCTCAACCGGCCGCGGGCCTCGGGACAGTGTCTCCCCTCGGGCAGCACAGCGGCCAGCCCCTTCCCGGGGCCATCGCGGCATTTGGAGTCCGGATGGTGTGACGGGCGTGCCCTGGGATGCCGCCCGTGCGTCACGGACTGCGGTGCCGTCATGGGTGTTGACTCATTGGCTCCCGCCCTGACTGAGCCCCGCTGGGGACCAGGGATCCGTCCTCTCCTGTCCTGCCGGGCGGATGATAATAGCTGCGAACCAGCGTCAGACGGAGCGGTGCAGAGTGAGGTTCTCGGGAGGAGCCTCTGCGTCCTGCGGCCTCCCTGTCAGCTCCTTTCTCCTCTCCCTTCAGGAGATCCAGGCCTCAGCTCCCCGGCCACGCCTGGAACAGGGCAGACGGCGGCCCGGCCTCCCACCGCCACGCCCCACTGCTGACGCCTTCGATGCTAGACTGTCCCCGGCCTGACCCTGGCTCTCCTGCAGACGCCCGAGAGGCGCTGCCTGAGAGACGTGGATGACTTCTCCAAAAGTTAAAAACAGAGCTGCCCCGTGATCCAGTCACCCCAACGCTGGTTCAAACCCCAAAGAACGGGAAGCAGGGTCTCCACAGATCCTGCCACGTGCCTGTGGGGGCAGGCCCCCTGCCCACCCACAGATGAATGGGTTTGAATAAGCAGTTCCCGCCCCCAAGCTCAGCTGCTGCCTGCTGTCCCGCCCGGGAGAAAGGCCCGCCCTCCCTAGGACGCGAGGACGGTGTGCGCCGTAGCCGAGTCTGTCTCCGTCGGGTTTTCTAGAAAACAGACCCCAAGATAAGACTCGAGGGCTAATGCCTAGCTGTGCCACCCCAGGGGGGTGAGAGTGAGGACGGGGGAGACCTACAGGAACAGACATGCCCCCGGGCTGGCCGCCGCCGCACCTGCAGAGGTGCGTGTCCCAGGGCACCGGGCCGGGGGCGCCCCGGCAGGGTGTGCGGAGTGACTGGGAGCAGTGTTTCAGGAGGAGGAGCGGAGGAGAGGTGTCTCCCAGCTGTGTCCCATCTCCCACCCCCTCTGGTCAGCCTCGTCCCCGGGAGAGTAACCTCCCCACTCCTGGTGCGGCACCTGGTTCCTTGAGGCCCATGGCCGGCACACTGCGGCTCGCGAGCCACATGCGGCTCTTTGGCCCCCTTGAGTGTGGCTCTTCCACAAAATACCACGGCCTGGGCGAGTCTATGTGGAAGAAGTGGCGTTAGAAGAAGTTTAAGTTTAAAACGTTTGGCTTCCAAAGGAATGTCGATCGTTGTGCTGTTGGTATTTGGTTCTGCCGACTGATGCGTGTGCCGACCACGGCTTTAGGCGACTGCCGGGAGGCCGAGGCCGCGCGCTCCGCTGCCGGGGGGTGGTTAGGACGCTGGCCCGGAGGGGCAGACGCCAGCACTACACGGAGCAGAGAGATGCCCCCGTGTCCTATGGATACACACACACACACACACCCGCCACTACCAACAGACGACAATCCCTGCAAGGCTGTAGGGCTGCAGGGGCAGGAAGAACTGCTCGCTGAGCCCCACCAGCCCAGGGACTGAGAGGGAAGACAGGACAGCTGCGGGGCGGTCTGTTCTGCAGGAGGGAGGGAGGGAGGGAGGGAGTGAGGGTGAGAGGGAGTGAGGGAGGGAGGGAGGGAAACAGCAGTGATTCATTCACGCTCTGCTTCCCTCGGGCTGGAACCTGCGAGAGCTCCTTGGGAAATGTCAGTGGCGTGTGAGCACCGCCCGGCGAGGCCCGGGGGCAGGAGGCGCCTGTGTCCGCCCACCGCCCGCCTCGGCCCTTCAGAGGCGTTCGCGGAGAAGATGGGGGCCTGTTGGCAGCAGCGGGGCCTGAGGACACTACGAGCCTGGGGGCCGCGGTGTGACCGGTAGGGGGCCCTTCTGAGGAGGGTCTGGGGGACGCGGGGCCGGGCCAGATCAGCAGGGAGCCTTCTCTTCTCCGCGGAGCCAGCAGGGTCAGGCAGGCCACGTAGTAGAGCCCATGCCGGCCGAGGGGAGAGTGATCGCAACCTCACCAAGAGGAGGTGCTCCCTCCAGGCCAAGCAGCATCTGCTCCCGGAACCTCTGTCCTCCTGCAGAGAGGCCCTGAGGGGACACAGCCCTGCCCAGGGGGGCACAGGCCTGGCCTGCCCTCGGTCCTCCTCCTGCACCCTAACATTCCTGCTGACAACACCCAATTGTCCAAGCACCGGGGCGAGCCTCCTGGGCGCAGCGCCCCAGGCTGGACCCCCGAGGACAGGGAGGCAGGGAGCGGGCGCAGCTGGACTCGGTGTGCCCGGCTGTCATGGCTGTCATCGGCCCTGGTAACAAGCCAAGGCTGGTAGCGAGTGCCATTGCCATGGAAACCGTGAGCCAGGGCCGCACTCCGCAGAGCCAGGCGTGCCCGGGGCTCCCGGGGCCTCTCGCCTGCCAGCGGGGAGGCGGGCAGGCGACGCTGGCGCAGGGCCTCTCCCTGGGACTCATTAACAGGTGGCGAGGGGGTGACGGGCGGGCGCGGGGAGCAGCGGGCAGAGGAGAGGCAGGGAGGAGGCGGAGGGGAGGAACAGCACAGCCTCGGACCAGCTTAGGGCTGCCAGGGGCGGCGGGGTCCGTCCTGCCACTCACTGAGCGCTCCAGGCGGAGCTCCCGGGACCAGCTCTCCCGGGGGGACCCCCAGAGGCAGCAACGGGGAGCCGGGAGGCTCTACATCAGGAGGTTCAGCCCCCGAGGCCACCCAGGGCAGCTGCTCGTTTCCTGGGTGCAGGGAGGTCGGAGACCTGCCCGGGACCCGGCAGTGGGTGCACATGGGCGGCGGGAAGGCAGCTGTCCGGTGGGCGGGGCAGGAGTAGGCCTCGGCTCCGAGGAGGCTGGATCGCACAGGAGCCCTGATGTGACCTAAGCCCCCCCGCCCAGAGACGACCCCCACCCCCACCCCCAGATCTGCCCGGGCACCCAGGTTGTGTTGGTGAGTCTGCTACCTGCTTCCCGGCACACGGCAGTCAGCTTCCCCGGCCGGCCGTGCCCACCTCGTTACCGCAGCCTGTGGTGTTCCCTCTGCCCGTGGCCGGGAGCCTGACTCTGAGAAAAGGGCACAGCCCACCCCCAGGAGGCCCTGGCTGTCCGCACACCCACAGCCTGTAGGCGGCTGGGTGAGGGCTGCCGCCACCCGCTCCCTGTGGGTGACGTGTCTCTGTGTCCCCCCTGGAAAGGGCTGGTCAGAGAGGGCTGCAGGGCTCCAGAGGGCGAACGGGGCTTAGAACCCGGGACCTGGTGATGCTGGAGCAGCGTCATCCCTTATCCTCTGGGCAGCCGGGCACAGAGGGCGCTGGGCCCTGAGGGGTGGGGAGTCACACATCCACGTGGGGAGGCTGCTGGAGACCGTGCAGCCCGCACTGCACACAGCTCTGTGGGCCCCGGAGGACGGAGGGACCAACGCCCGGTGGGGCGACCCCCTCTGTCCTGGGCCTCGGTGGGGGCGGGGCTGGGGCGGTGGGAACTTTGGGGTGGGCCCCTGCCCTGGAAGGGAGGTGCTCCGACCCCCTCCTGCAGGTCTGCTGAGTAAGCAGGGAGATGAAAGAGTCCCGGGGCGGATGGCTGAGCTGCAGGTGCTGGCCCTGGGGGTGACGGGAGAGGCGGGGAGAGGAGGGCAGAGCGGCTCCCCTGGCCCCGGAGCCAGGCGCCCTCAGAGCGGGGACTATTCCTTAATGAGAGCCGCTGCTCCGCCCGCCCGCCCGGGGGCCGGCATTGTTGTCTCCGCCGGAGGGGCGGATGGACTGCGATCGCATCTCATGCATGTTTAATGCGCCGCGCTCCGCGCACAATGCGGCTCCATTAAAACCCGGGGCTCCGTGCGGGAGGAGATCACGGGTGAGATGAATAATATATTAACGGAATGATGATGTTGCTTCTCATATTAATCGTATACATCACAGCGTTCTCAGGCTGTCAGCAGAAGTTAAAAAAAAAAAAGCGACTTCGAGTTTCCGCACCGACAGGCCTGCGGCCCACGGGGCACGGGGCTGCCGCCTGGCGGCCGTGAGGGCGCGGATGGGGCTCTCCGGGAGAACCAGCCAGGCTGCGAGGACCCGGGACACCCCCCACTCACCCTCCCGCCCCGGAGGCCGCAGGGGGCTGTGGGACAGGAGGAGCTTGATGAGATGGGTCCCTGCCCCCCCCCCCCCCACCAGGCCGGCAGGAATGCACCCGGAGGCTCCAGCCTCCACACCAGCCGGGACAGAGGCGCCCGGCAGGTAGCAGCCGCCAAAGAGATGGTCATTCACCATCCATGCCCCGGTGCTGGGGTCCGGAGTGGCTCCCACCACCTCTGAGGAGTTTGGGGGAAATTTTCCATCAGGGGAGCTACCAGCTGACTCTCTCTCAGTGTCTCCCCCTCCCCCTCCACCCGCCCCTATCCCTCCGCCCCCGCCAGTTCCCAGCTGCCCTGCCCTTCAGCCACTCGCCGGAGCCGAGGTGTATTTTTGGAAGCGGGTCCCTGGGGAGAGCCTGAGAGCCTGGATAAGGGTGGACAGGCCTGGAGAACGGGCAGGTGGCCCTCGGCGCGCAGGCTAGGTATTGCTGTGGGAAATGTGGAGGGGAGAGATGTGAGAGGCGAGAAGAGCTCACGTGTTTCCACCCCAGCCTGGAGAGGAGGGCCAGCGGGGGCCAGAGTGAGCCCCCAGGCTCGGGGCCAGCTCTTCAGCTTCAGCGTTCAGTGGCTCGGAGCACTTGGTGTGGCCTCTTTGAACCTGGGTGCCCTCATCTGTAAGGCAGAGGCCGCCCTACACCCCCACTCCCCACCCCTATGCCGCTAGGGCCCTGCTGGGCCTGAGGCGGCCAGAGAGCACAGAGCAGTTGGCCACGGGCCTGGCCCGTGCCCGCCATGGCGCCGCGGTGAGGCCTGGCGCTCAGGGCAGCGGAGTTGCCTGTGGTCCCGCCCCGAGCTCCCCTGGAGTGAGGGGCTGGGTGCCAACCCTTCCAGCTTCATCCCAGGGCCGGTGGCTCCGAGCCCCCGTGGCCCAGACGGGAGAGGGTGTCCCCCCAGCTGGGCAGGCTTCCCCTGTCCGCCTGCGGGAGGCGTCCCAGGCGGTTAGCTGGTGTTGACGGTACTTTCGCGGCTCCAGAGGGAATGGAGGGGAACCCGCACACCTGGAGACAGACAGCAGCCGCCGTCTGTCTCGGGGGCGGTCCTGTGGGCTCCGTGATTCGATGATTCCAATCGCATCAGGAATGTGGAGCGGAGGGCTGTGCGTGCGTGCGTGTGTGCACACCGATGCGTACATTAGAGCGTTTTCTCCAGGATTCCGGCTGCCGTTAGGAAGCAAAGGGCCAGCCGCATCCTTCCCGGGGGCAGATCCTGGCCGGGCACGGGGTGTTTCCCACCTGGTGGAGGTTAGAGAGAGAGGTGAAGGCCCAGGTGTACCTTCTCCCCTCCTGGGGCCCGGGTGCCCACTCTGATACCTGTGTACAGGGCGGGTGTTCCCAGCACTGAAGGGCCCGGGTGACCCACACACACACACACACACACCCTGACCCCCTGCTGCCCACTGAGGCCCCCTTTCTGCAGGACAGGGAGCCCAGAGGGAGCAGGTCGGGGACTCAGAGCCAGATCAGGAGACATGGGGGGTTTGGGGCAGGGGTGAGGCCTAAGCAACGTAGGTTTTAATCAACGTGGTTTACACTGGCTGAGGCTGGACGGCGAGGAGACAGCCCAGGGCTGACGGCAGTGATGCCGGGACCGTTGGGGGGTGACAAGCCTGCTGGGAGCTGTGGAATGGGAAGAGACAAGCAAATTCTGGGTAATCACTGAGTTGCCAAAGGGACTTATGGACAGACACATGTGGTGTTTGGAACAGTGGGGTCCAGCCCTACCCAGTTTGGCTCAGTGGATAGAGCATCGACCTGCAAACTCAAGGGTCCTGGGTTCAATTCCGCTCATGGGCATGTGCCTTCGTGGCGGGCACATCCCCAGTGGGAGGTGTGCGGGAGGCAGCTGATTGATGTTTCTAACTCGCTCTTCCTCTCCCTTCCTCTCTGTAAAATATCAATAAAATTTATTGAGAGACATGCCGAAACCGGTTTGGCTCAGTGGATGGAGCATTGGCCTGCGGACTGAAAGGTCCCAGGTTCGATTCCGGTCAAGGGCATGTACCTTGGTTGCGGGCACATCCCCAGTAGGGGGTGTACAAGAGGCAGTTGGTCGATGATTCTCTCTCACTGATGTTTCTAACTCTCTATCCCGCTCTCGTCCTCTCTGTAAAAAATCAATAAGATATATTTTTAAAAAGTTATTGAGAGACAGGAAGATGAATGAAGGGCAGGGGAGTGGGAGGTCCAAGGACCTCGGCCCGCCCCCTCTGCCTCCTGAGCGCCCTCTGCAGGGAGGCTGCCCACAGAGCACCGCCCGCCCGCAGGCCCGGGCCTCCCCGGGCTGCAGGAGCCCTCAGGGCGCTCCTTCTCACGCCAGCGAGTGGCACAGCAGCGTAGCCCATAAGGCACCGTCGCTACCTGGTCCGCCGCCGTCTTCTTGGTGGGTCCCCTGCCCCAGGGCTCTGCACCTCTCAGCCCTGAGCCTGCTTGGCCGTGCTGCAGAGGGTCCAGCTCTCCTGGTACCGAACCAGATCCCTCTCCTTCTATCCGCCTCCTCCCGCCCTCCCTCCCCTGCTCAGCATGTGGCTCCCGCTCTTCCTAATTCATCAGAAAGGTCGCACCTAATGAGCTCGGCTCTGCTCTGCAGCCGGCTGTCAGCTCCCTTAGGAACCCGCACCCTGAACAAGCCCTTAGATCTCGGAGCCACGGTGGGAGGGGGGATGGATCACGTGCGAATCAGGCGTCCCACTGAGCCCGCGCGGCCTCCTCTTCCTGAAGACCAGCTGTGCGCACAGACGCCATCTCCCACAATCCTCCCGGCCATGCGGGAAGGAAGGCGCACGCCCATCTACCCATTTTGCAGGTGTGAACACTGAGGTCCCAAGAGGTTGAGTGTCTTGTCCAAGGTCCGTTTATGGGTGTCTACTAAAGAATCAGCCGGCCCCTGGGAGGCACCCTCTAAGCCCTCAGGATGTCTCGTCTGATAACGGTGACTTTGTTTACCTGGGGCCCTGGGGCCTGCCAGGAAGTCTAACCATGTGAATAGGGGGGGGGCTTTGGGTCAGGTCCTAAAAGCCTGACCTCCGGAGGGGCTGGGGTCAGCCATGTGGACAATGAACTGTGTCTGTGATGGAGTCTGATGGAAACTGACACCACGGCTCAGGGGACTTTCCGGAGGAGCAGACCCTGTGTCACTGCCAGGAGAGGTGCGTGCTGCCCAAGGAGAGGCTCCCTGGAGGGGCAGTGGGAGCTGGGCACGGGGAGCCTCCTGGACTCTGCCCCCGCGTCTCTGCCCCCCGCGTCTCTGCCCACCCCCTAGGAGTCTGACCCGCTCAGTGAGTCTACGCCGTGGTTTCCGTGGCTCACGGCCACATCACTCCCGTCTCTCCTCCGTCGTCACACGGCCCCTTCCCCTGTGTCTCCGTGTCCTCTCCTCCCCTGACGGGACAGCTCAGGGTCCTCCGTCGCCAGGATGATCCCTCTGGAGTCCTTATCTAAGCCTGTCTGCGCAGACCCTCCTCCCAAAGTCACATTCTGAGGCCGAGAGGGCGTGAATTTGGGGGGAGGGGACGCCCAGCCCTCCGCCCAGCACCCCCTCATAGAATCCTGTCCTGACACCTGCTTGTGGGCAGACTGCACTCCTGCCCTCTGGCCCGGCGCGGTGCTGGGTGCTGGGCCACAGGGCAGACCACCCTCCCCTGCTGCCAGGGCGGGCTCCGGCCGCCACCCCGGAGGGAGCCAGGCCTGGCTTCCGGGGCTCGGCTCGGAGGCTCCGGTGGATGCAGCATCCAGACGTCTGCGGCTCCTCCCCTCGCTGCCTCTCCGCCCGAAATAAACCCACAGCGGCGCTCCTGGCAGGTCTGCGGAGAGCGCCGTGGCAGGGATGCCAACTGGCTGCACACCCAGCAGTCGGTGAACGGAAGGGATTTCTAGGGCATCGCACCTCTAGGAACCGGAGGTGTGGGTGTACGCCTGGGGGCAGGGGAGGGGAGCCTGTGGCTGTGTGTGCCAGTGTGTCTGCGGCCGGCTGGCTGGGCGCACGCCCGCCCGGTGTGGTGCCCGCCCGGTGTGGTGCCCGCCCGGTGTGGTGCTTGTTCGGTGTGGTGCCCGCCCAGTGTGGTGCCCTCTCGGTGTGGTGCCCGCCCGATGTGGTGCCCTCTCGGTGTGGTGCCCGCCCGGTGTGGTGCCCTCTCGGTGTGGTGCCCGCCCGGTGTGGTGCCCTCTCGGTGTGGTGCCCGCCCGGTGTGGTGCCCTCTCGGTGTGGTGCCCGCCCGGTGTGGTGCCCTCTCGGTGTGGTGCCCGCCCGGTGTGGTGCCCGTCCGGTGTGGTGCCCTCTCGGTGTGGTGCCTGTCCGGTGTGGTGCCCTCTCGGTGTGGTGCCTGTCCGGTGTGGTGCCCTCTCGGTGTGGTGCCTGTCTGGTGTGGTGCCCTCTCGGTGTGGTGCCCGCCCGGTGTGGTGCCCGCCCGGTGTGGTGCCCGTCCGGTGTGGTGCCCTCTCGGTGTGGTGCCCGCCCGGTGTGGTGCCCGCCCGGTGTGGTGCCCGTCCGGTGTGGTGCCCATTCGGTGTGGTGCCCGCCGGTGTGGTGCCTGTCCGGTGTGGTGCCCTCTCGGTGTGGTGCCTGTCCGGTGTGGTGCCCTCTCGGTGTGGTGCCCTCTCGGTGTGGTGCCCGTCCGGTGTGGTGCCCGCCCGGTGTGGTGCCCGTCCGGTGTGGTGCCCGTCCGGTGTGATGCCCGTCCGGTGTGGTGCCCGTCCGGTGTGGTGCCCTCTCGGTGTGGTGCCCTCTCGGTGTGGTGCCCGTCCGGTGTGGTGCCCGCCCGGTGTGGTGCCCTCTCGGTGTGGTGCCCGTCCGGTGTGGTGCCCTCTCGGTGTGGTGCCCGCCCGGTGTGGTGCCCTCTCGGTGTGGTGCCTGTCCGGTGTGGTGCCCTCTCGGTGTGGTGCCCGCCCGGTGTGGTGCCCTCTCGGTGTGGTGCCTGTCCGGTGTGGTGCCCGCCCGGTGTGGTGCCCGCCCGGTGTGGTGCCCGTCCGGTGTGGTGCCCGTCCGGTGTGGTGCCCTCTCGGTGTGGTGCCCGCCCGGTGTGGTGCCCGTCCGGTGTGGTGCCCGTCCGGTGTGGTGCTTGTTCGGTGTGGTGCCCTCTCGGTGTGGTGCCCGCCCGGTGTGGTGCCCGCCCGGTGTGGTGCCCGCCCGGTGTGGTGCCCTCTCGGTGTGGTGCCCGCCCGGTGTGGTGCTTGTCCGGTGTGGTGCCCTCTCGGTGTGGTGCCCGCCCAGTGTGGTGCCCGCCCGGTGTGGTGCCCGCCCGGTGTGGTGCCCGTCCGGTGTGGTGCCATCCGGTGTGGTGCCCGTTCGGTGTGGTGCCCGCCCGGTGTGGTGCCCGCCCGGTGTGGTGCCCGTCCGGTGTGGTGCCCGCCCGGTGTGGTGCCCTCTCGGTGTGGTGCCCGTCCGGTGTGGTGCTTGTCCGGTGTGGTGCCATCTCGGTGTGGTGCCCGTCCGGTGTGGTGCCCGCCGGTGTGATGCCCTCTCGGTGTGGTGCCCGTCCGGTGTGGTGCCCGCCCGGTGTGATGCCCACCCGGTGTGATGCCCGCCCGGTGTGGTGCCCGCCCGGTGTGGTGCCCGCCCGGTGTGGTGCCCGCCCGGTGTGGTGCCCGTTCAGTGTGGTGCCCTCCCGGTGTGTGCCTGTCTGGTGTGGTGCCCGCCCGGTGTGATGCCCGCCCGGTGTGATGCCCGCCCGGTGTGGTGCTCGTTCAGTGTGGTGCCCGCCCGGTGTGGTGCCCGCCCGGTGTGGTGCCCGCCCGGTGTGGTGCCGTCCGGTGTGGTGCCCGCCCGGTGTGGTGCCCGCCCGGTGTGATGCCCACCCGGTGTGGTGCCCTCTCGGTGTGGTGCCCGTCCGGTGTGGTGCCCGCCCGGTGTGGTGCCCGCCCGGTGTGGTGCCCGTCCGGTGTGGTGCCCGCCCGGTGTGGTGCCCTCTCGGTGTGGTGCCCGTCCGGTGTGGTGCTTGTCCGGTGTGGTGCCATCTCGGTGTGGTGCCCGTCCGGTGTGGTGCCCGCCGGTGTGATGCCCTCTCGGTGTGGTGCCCGTCCGGTGTGGTGCCCGCCCGGTGTGATGCCCACCCGGTGTGATGCCCGCCCGGTGTGGTGCCCGCCCGGTGTGGTGCCCGCCCGGTGTGGTGCCCGCCCGGTGTGGTGCCCGTTCAGTGTGGTGCCCTCCCGGTGTGTGCCTGTCTGGTGTGGTGCCCGCCCGGTGTGATGCCCGCCCGGTGTGATGCCCGCCCGGTGTGGTGCTCGTTCAGTGTGGTGCCCGCCCGGTGTGTTGCCCGCCCGGTGTGGTGCCTGTCTGGTGTGGTGCCCGCCCAGTGTGGTGCCCGCCCGGTGTGGTGCCCGCCCGGTGTGGTGCCCGCCCGGTGTGGTGCCCGCCCAGGTGTATGAGCAGTCGGTGAGCGTGGGCAACGCAGCCAGAACCACAGCTCGGGCTTCTCCAGCCTCTCTATCACCCTCTGCCCGCCAGCGGCAGCAGTCACCTCGTCCTGTTCCATCTCCACGGCATTGGCCTTGGCCCTGCCCAGGGCCGGAGGGGGGGGGACACCAGCCTCACGCGCTCCGGGCGGCCACGGCGGCTTTGGCTGACCCTCCGTCTGCCCCAGGCCGTGTCGCCCTGGGCCCGCCGCCCTCCGCCAGGCGTCACACTCCGGCTCAGGGACTCGCCCTGCAGGCGGCTCTTTCCGGCTCCCGGCAGCCTCCGGTGTCTTTAACTGAGACAGGCAGCCGGCCCGAGGCCGTGACCGGGTCTGCTCCGGCGCCGTCCTGCCCAGAGGGCCCTGCCCCTGCCCAGCCCTGCCGAGGCCGCGGCGCCAGAGCGTCCCACCAGCGGCGGCTGGACAGACAGCCCTCCCGCCCGCCCGGACTCCGGCCGGTCTTCAGCCTGGGCTGCCCCGTGGGCCAGACCGCACCCTCCCAGCCCTGCCCGGGGCTCTCCTGGCCCCTCTCGGGGAAGTCCATCCCCTGGGCTTTCTAGAAGCCCAACCCGGGCTTCAGCGGGAGGATCCAGGCGTGTGTGTGCCGGGCAGCCTGTCAGGGGCCCCCCTCGCCCTCCAAGGGGAAACAGGTCTGAGAAGAGAAAGAAGACAAAGCTGAACCACAGAGCAAACGATGATCTAATAGTGGCGTTCCAGGCCCTGCGACACTTCATTCATTCTTGAGTGTTCATTCATTCATTCATTCATTCATTCATTCATAAGTGTTATGGAACGCTCACCATGTACCAGTCCCAGGACACTGGGCAGAGAGTGAAGAGCAAGATAGATATGGCGGGTGCCCACCTGGAGCTCACCCTTCCCCTGGGAAGAAAACTAACACAATTAATTGTGATAAAAATGTCAGTATTGGGCCTGACCGGCGTGGCTCAGTGGTTGAGCGTCGACCTATGAGCCAGGAGGTCGCGGTTCAATTCCCGGTCAGGGCACATGCCTGGGTTGTGGGCTCCATAGGGGGTGTGCAGGAGGCGGCCGATCAATGATTCCCTCCCCCTTCCTCTCTGAAATCAATAAAAATACATGTATTTTTAATGTCACTATCGGGATGGAGAACAGAAGAGGGTAAGGAGGACCACAGAGGAGGGGCCGAGAGGCAAGGGGAAGACCAGGGGGTCAGGCAAGGCCAAGGCCAAGGCCCGGAGGCGAGAGGCCTGGGATGACAGCAGCTTACCCGGAGGAATCAATCGATGAAAACAGGACGCAGGCGCTCAGCACTCCAAAGCCCTCGGCCTCCGCGGGCGGCATGGCCACCCTTCCATCTTCTCTGCAGCTGTCCGTCCGCTGGGCCGGCCCCCAGGCTGCACCCTCCGTGGTGGCAGCCCTCAGCCACGCGGGGCCGCCACGCAGTTGAAATACGGTCGGTGCCACCGAGGAACGGAGTCTCAGATGTACGTCCTTTCCGTTCACATCGAGAAGCCGGCCTTTAATTCGGTCCTTGGAAGACTCTCGGTCGTAGCTGGAATGAGGGGGGGAACGTGCGCCCGTTTTTCCAGCTGCACACTCCATGAAATCTAAGGGAAACTACGCCTGCGACAGGAGGTACCACGCCAGATGGCGCAGGCGAGGCCGGAGAAAGCGAAGGCGCCGCGTCCCACGGGCTACAGTTCCATTGCTCACACGTTGGACGGTGACATTTCAGTGATGCTGCTTTAAAGATATTATTGGAAGCCCTGGCTGTGTGGCTCCGTGGATAGAGCGTCAGCCTGCGGACTGAAAGGTCCCAGGTTCGATTCCTGCCGAGGGCACTTGCCTGAATTGTGGGCTCGATCCCCAGTGTGGGGCGTGCAGGAGGCAGCCAGTCAATGATTCTCTCTCATCATGGATGTTTCTATCTCTCCCTCTCCCTTCCTCTCTGAAACCAATAAGGAAGTATATTTTAAAAAAGATATCATTAGCCGAAACCGGTTTGGCTCAGTGGATAGAGCATCGGTCTGCGGACTGAAAGGTCCCGGGTTCGATTCCGGGCAAGGGCATGTACCTTGGTTGCGGGCACATCCCCAGTGGGGGATGTGCAAGAGGCAGCTGATCGATGACTCTCTCTCATCGATGTTTCTAACTCTCTATCTCTCTCCCTTCCTCTCTGTACAAAATCAATAAAATATATATTTTTAAAAAGATATCATTAAAATAACCTGGCGTGTTTTGTTTCTTTTTAAATGAGAACATTAGAAAAGTTTAAATGCCACGCGTGGCTGGAGTTCTTTTCTGTGGGACAGTGTGGGGCTGGGGCTTGGAGGGAGGAGGAGGGGCCGGGCGGGGAGGGAGAGGGATGCCGCGGCGAGGAGGGCTGCTGGCTCAGCACAGGGTTTGAACTCCGTCCTGGGTCCCGGGGAACCACAGCGGGTGCTTGAGCAGGTCAGTGACAGGGTCCCGTGTCCACGCCCAGAAGGTCCCTCTGGCAGCGCTGGGGAGAACGGGCAGCGGGCACCAGGCGGGAAGCCGGTGCCATCAGTGCTCCTGGCTTTGATTAGGGTGGCGGCTGCAGGATCGGGAGGAGCCTTCTGCCTCCCTCTTAAGGGGACTTTGCGGGCGTTTCTTCTCATCAGCCCCCACCCCCACCCCCACCCCCGCCCCAGCAGAGGCACAGGGCGCTGGGGAAGGCGCAGAGGAAACCGGACCACCGTCCTAATGCAAACGGAAGGGACAGAGTCTGGGCAGGTAACCAGCCACGTCCACGGAGGGCGTCATGGAAGGTCAGGCCGAGGCCGGACACAGGACTCAGGCCTCCTTAGCGGAGAGGGGCCTCCGGGCTGTCCCGCAGGGAGAGGCAGCCCGTGCGGAGGGGAACACGCCTTTGGAGGGGGGGATGGGAAGGGTGGGGCTTAGGGTACTCGGCACACGCTGATTGGTGGCTAATATACGGTCCACATAAGGGACATAGGCACTCAGGTACTTAGGGGCAAGGGCTTAGGACAGTGGTCGGCAAACTCATGAGTCACCAGAGCCAACTATCAACAGGACAACGACTGAAATGTCTTCGGAGAGCCAATTGTTTTCAACTTAATCTTCTTCTAACGCCACTTCTGCAACATAGACGCCCAGGCCGTGGTATTTTGTGGAAGAGCCACACTCACGGGGCCAAAGAGCCGCCTGTGGCTCGCGAGCCGCAGTGTGCCAACCACGGGGGTGTTTGGCAGGTGCCGGTGGGTGGTTCAATGTAGAGTCTATAGATGGTGCCTGGTTAGGCGCTCAGGTGTGTCCAGGCACAGGTTACGCCCTGCTCCGCCCAGCGTTGGGGGGAGGGGGCTCTGTCGTGGGGCGGGGGGAGGGACCCAGGCTCCGGAGAGCTGGGTCTGCAGGCCTCGGGAGGACGGGCTGTTGCCCAGGAGAAGGCTGCCGCCCAGCCCAGCGAGGTGAGAGCCGAAAGCCGCAGGGAGCTGCCTGCTCACAGGAGGTGCCTGGCCACCCTGATGACCTTGGGAAGAGCAGCTGGCAGAGCGCTGAGCAGGGAGGAGGAGGGGTGTGTGAGAGGGGGGCGAGGCCTGAGGGGGTCACTTCCTTCCAGAGTTGGGCTGGGGGGGCAGAGGGGGAGGGGTTTGGTGCAGGGAGGTGGGGGTCCCTGTGTTATTATTATTATTATTATTATTACCCCCAACAGACAGATGAGATTGAGGCTTCCAGAGGGGGGCTGATGGCCCAGGTTTCAGAGGGGCCTGGCCCCTCCAGCCCCCACACCTCCGGGCCCCCTCCCTCTCCACCTCATTTTTCTTTAATGAGCCGCCTCTTTTATAATCTGTCAGCTTTTTATGAACTAAACAAACCAAAGCTGCGGGTATTTTTTTTTTTTTTTTTTTAACAAAAGAGCTCATTGAATAAGCAATGGGCTTTTTGCAACTATTTTTAAAGTTGGAGATGCGGGCCTGGCTGCGAGGACAATCACAGAGCCGCCTGCTGAAGGTCACCCGGCCCCAGGGCGACACGCAGGGGGGGGGCACCTCTGGGCGCCCAGCGGAGGCAGAGGTCCTGGGTGTGGCTCCAGAACACAGCTCCTTCCTGCCCATAGGCACCAGGGAGGCACACAGGTGGCCCCCCATCCTCCACAGCATCCCAGCCTGGTCCCTTCAGACAAGGGCGTCTGCGACCCCTAAGCCCAGTCCCTCATCCAGGATGACGCTGGCTGCTGCCGCACTCTGAGCATCGCATTTTTAGAAAGAAGACCCACGCCCTCCACTGCCCCACACCCTCCACTGCCTCACGCCCTCCCCATGCCCCCCACTGCCCCACACCCTCCCCATGCCCTCCACTGCCCCACGCCCTCCCCAACCCCACACCCTCCACTGCCCCACGCCCTCCCCACGCCCCCCACTGCCCCACACCCTCCCTCCAGGCTTCCTCCTCTGACTCCCATGGATGCCATCCACCCTCACCCCCGGACCCCCATGGCATGGCTGCCTGCATTTGGGGTGTGGTCACTGCACATCCGGGGAACAAGACCTCAGACCTGGCCCCTGTCCTCCAGGAACCCCAAGGTGGGGCCAGGGTCCCTGGGGACACACCCCCACACCTAACTCCCAGCCACTTCCAGGGCCTCATCCCAGGAAACCGAGGCTCAGAGAGGTCAGTGGCTGCACGGGGCCCAGCGGGCTCACACCCCCGGCTCTTCTGTCTCTGTGGTTCCTCGGTCACCACCAGGGACGTGAGACTTGTCCCGGTCACCCGGCTTGAAGGCTCTGAGCCGGCGGCCCTGCCTGGCTCTCCCGGAGGGAGGGCTGTGGGGAGGACTCACAGGGGGAGGGCTTGGCTCTCCGGGACGAGGCGGGGTCTTAGGTCTCGGCTCTTCGGAACTAGTGTGCACCCTTTGGGTCTGGATTCGGCTCTGAATTCCTGGCTGGGCTGTTCACTCGGGGCCAGGCTGCACCGGTCAGGGCTTCCTAGACTCTCGGGGCTGGGCCCTGCCCTTCGGTACTGGGTTCGGCTGTTCAGGTCTCAGGCAGGGAGGGAAGAAAGGGGGAGACAGGGCTAGAGCTGCTCTCAGCCCTGCTTTCAGGCCCATCGGCTCGCCATCCTTGGGGCCTAACTGCCCCCTGGTGGCCAGAGCAGCCCCTGCAGCTCAGCTTCTGCCCTGTCAGGCCCAGGACAGGGGGCCCCTCTGAAGGCTGAGGAGCCGCAGAGGGAGCCGCAGCGCCAGGTGGGAGCTGCAGCGGGTGGTGCAATCCTGGGCGCCTCCTCCCTCCGCCCTGCGGCCCAGGGTGCGGGCAGGAGAGGCCGCTGAGCGAGGCGGCTCACCCAGGGGCCATTCCCAGCAGACCAGGGGCTCAGGCACCCGTCCGGCCGAGGGGATGGATCTGCAAACAGCCCGGACGCCCACGGTGCCCACAGTGGAATGTGAGAGCACGTGGGCCATGCACCACCTTTCCCCAGGACGCTTACACCTGGCGGAGGGACGGCCTCGGTGGAGCTGGGCGGCCTCAGCAGGCACCTGCGGGGCACTGCTGCTGTTTTCGGCCCCTGGAGCTCGGAATCCGAGAGCATCTCATGGCAAGCGTGAGCCTGGGGAGCCTCGTTTTCTGCCTGAAAAGCCACACTTGCCTCCAGGACGCTCATGGCTGGGCCGGTCCGAGCCGGGACTCCCAGCCTCTCGGCACCAGGCCGAGTTCCGGGGCAGAGAGTGAAGGAGAGGCGCCAGAGCGGCACGGGCGGCCCCTGGCGGGTGGTGGCCTGTCCGTGGCTCTTGGTTCCGTGTTGGTTGGTCGTCCACAGGGTGGGAAGCCCAAGAGGCTGGGCCTGGCTTTGTTCGTGGCTGCACCTCCCAGCACGTGGCACCGTGACGTTTGCTGAGGGAGGAAGGAAGGAAGGAAGGAAGGAAGGAAGGAAGGAAGGGAGGGAGGGAGGGAGGGAGGGAGGGAGGGAGGGAGGGAGGGAGGGAGGAAGGAAGGGAGGGAGGGGGGAAGGAAGGGAGGGTGCGCCCTGAGGGTCCGGGCCCAGGGTGAATGCTGTGCACAGACGGCGGGGGTGCACGTGGGGGAGCCTCGGATGCCAAACGGAGAGTTTGGCCGAGGTGCGAAGGGTCATGCGGAGGTGCTGAGGGTGGTGAGCAGGAGAGGGAGCTGATCTGGCCTCTGTTGGGGGCCAGGGGCTGCGGTTCCTGTTTGAGAGAAGATGCGGCGCCTGCCACAGCCCCATCCCACAGCCCCATCCCGCCTCCGGGGTCAGGCTAGGAGCGGCCTGGGGCCCGGTCACATGCTCCTTGGGGACCTGGGAGTGACCCCTCAGGGTCACTGTAGTGACTGATCAAGTGGGAGCCACTGATTCTGGAAGGGGAGGCCTGGCCTTCCAGTCTTTGCTCTGCGGCCGGTTTCCTCTCAGAAGAGTTTATGGCGCCCCCTGGTGTCTAATCCTGGAAGCACATTGGGGCATTTGGAAGAAGAAAATGAAAAAACAAAGCCCACATTCCCGTTTGCTGACCACAGTCTCCAAAATACAGACTCGTCACATGACTCCCATGACCGAAATGTTCCCGACATGCTTGCCGTTCCCCCGCAGCGCCCACCTGCTACCTCTGGTAAGAGACTGGTAAGAGACTGCAGGAAGCATGGCCAGGCAGGGCTGCCACCTGCTGTTCACACTGGGCACTGCAGGCACTGCAGGCAGGCAGCCTGTCCGGGCTAGACCTGGGCTCCTGGATCAGATTGGGGGTGAGGGGGTGGGGGTGGGGGGGAAGACGCAGCCTTAGGACCCCAGATGTTTCCTTCCCTATGGCTGGAAGAAAGCAGGGCCCCAGGCGCCATAAGCCCCCCTCTAGCCCACTCAAGCCCTCAGAATAATGTTTTGAAAGCATGTAAAGTAATAGGATTACAAAGTAAACCAATTTTACTGAAATACGGATATGAAAGCAGTGACTATACGGTATCTGATAGAGAAATGAGGCCCTCCGCAGGAAAACAGCAGCTGAGGACACCACCCGCACAGGTGCTCCTGTGAGGTCCCCGGCAATGAGGCTGCGACACACAGGTGTGTGTGTGCCTTCTCCCAACGGCCTCCTTGTGGCCACTGCCACCGCCGCCGCCGATCTTCGTCTGTATCCACGGCGAAAGGAAATGCACGATGCTATTGGAGGCTTGTAACAGCCAGGATGTGATTGCTCCCATGGACGTTCGCGAATGCTCTCCACGGACCCCTTGGGTGGGGGCACCCCGGGTTAAGAGCCGATGGCGGCCCAGACCCTGCCTGGCGGCCCCAGCTCCTCCACAGCTCTCTGGCCCAGCAGGTCCCGGCCCTGCTTGGCCTCTCCAGCCCTGGTACCCCCTCCACACTCCAGCTGCGTCCCCCACCCCTTCCGACACCCCCTCTCTCAGGACAGAACACCGCGCCCCACTCAGAAACCAGCCCCGTGGCTTCCGCTCTGAGGATGGACAGGCAGCAGAGCTGGTTTCTCAAATGCCGCCATGCTTGGGGCAGTCCCAAGTCCTCCAGGCCGGGAAGGACACTCCCCTCCCCTCCCCCCTGCCCCCCTCACACACACACACACACACACACACACACACACACACACAATGGTCCCTCTCTCCAGGGTGCAGGAGAGAAGATCCAGACCAGGGCTTCCTTCTGGACAATCTGGGGAGACAGGGGTTCCTTTCCTCAGAACGTGCCCTTTCTTCTCTTGAGTTCTAGACATTGGGGGGACATGAGTTTCTCTTGGGGGGGGGGACTTTTCCACCCTCCTTTTCTTGGTGATATTTCACCAGCACTTACTTTGTGCCAGGCATGGTTCTAGGTCTGTGGTCGGCAAACTGCGGCCCTCGAGCCACAGGCGGCCCTTTGGCCCCTTGAGTGTGGCTCTTCCACAAAATACCACGGCCTGGGCGAGCCTATGTTAGAAGAAGATTAAGTTTAAAAAATGTGGCTCTCCAAAGAAATGTCCATCGTTGTCCTGTTGATAGTTGGCCCTGTGGACGGATAGGTTTGCTGACCGCTGTTCTAGGTGCTGAAACTAGGACTAGTGAGTGCAGTAGGCAAAGGCCCTTGCTCTCGGAGTTTTTCTTTTACAGAAGGAGACAGATGAGATAAGTAAGTTAGTAAAAGTAATAGGATCTTAGAAGGTGACCCGCGCTTTTAAGGGCGGGGGGGGGGGGTAAGATACGGGAGGCAGGAGGGCTGGGTCAGCCTCACCGAGGCGGGGGCACGGGAACAGAAGTGAAGAAGGTGCCGAAACCCGTTTGGCTCAGTGGAGAGAGCGTCTGCCTGCGGACTAAAAGGCCCCAGGTTCGATTCCAGTCAAGGGCAGGTACCTTGGTTGCAGGCATATCCCCGGTGCGGGGTGTGCAAGAGGCAGCTGATGGATGATTCTCTCTCATCGATGTTTCTAGCTCTCTATCCCTCTCTCTTCCTCTCTGTTAAAACTCAATAAAACATATATATATATATATATATATATATATATATATATATATATATATATATATATATATTTAAAGTGAAGAAGGTGAGGGAGACACCTGTAGGGAAGAGCATCTGGCACGGGGAATAGCTAGAGCTCAGCCTGAGGAAGCCAGAGTCACAGGGATGCGCTGGAAGGGGGTGGGGGAGGTGTGTGTGTTAAGGTCATCAAGGTCAAAGGCTCAGCTGCACACTGGTCACCAGAGGGCGCCTTGACAGCCCTCCTCCTCCGAGAGATCCTCATCAGACCCTCATCAGGATGCGGCCCGAGCAGCAGATTGAGCATCACTGACCCGGTCCTGAGGCCCCAGACAGCAGCTCCATCCAGACCACATCACCAGAGACACACACGCCAGGACACCCTGCCTGGGCCAAGAACCACTCAGACGCCGCGCGTGGAAAAGAAAGCGCCTCCGCCTCCCAGCAGGTGCGTGGTTATAGTCAGAGCACGCGGGCTTTATTCAGCAACAATGGCGGTGTTTCAGAGGACCAGCTGCACGGGTGTGTTTTCTGTGCAAAGTCTCAGAGCCAACAATCACAGCCACAGAGCGCCGCCCCCACGCCCTGGCCTCCCCCCACCAGACAGGCCCACGTGGCTCCCGGCACCCCTGCACGGTGGGCGGGGGCCTCGTGCTTCTCCTCTGCACCATAACCTGCTCCCTCCCTCTTCTCTGCCTGCCCCGGCCACTGGTTCGCGGGGGAGAGGCCTGGGCTTGTGTCCAGTCCTGCCTCTTCCTTCTCAAGGCTCCTCTGGGGGCATCTGGGCGGCCACACCACGTCCCCTCCCTCCCACGTCCCAGCCCGCTCCACTTCTCTTTTGCTTCAAGGCCTTCTCGGTGGACGGGAACAGGGCCTCCGTGAAAGGAGGTGCTTTTATGAAGCACTTCCTTCTCACCAAGTATTAGCCCCGCCCCTTCCCAGCCCCCAGGAAGCAGGCAGGGAGCAGGCATCCTTAGTATGGGGCCGGGTAGCTGCAGACACAGTTCACAAAGGGACGGACCAGGCCCAGGAGCTACTGGGGCCCAGTGGGGGTCAGATTTCATCTTTGTTCTAATTCAGGGTACATCCCAGCAACCGGCTGAACAATACAAAGGTCGTCCAAGATATCTGTGTGGCACGTGTGTGTGTGTGTGTGTGTGTGTGTGTGTGTGCTTGTCTCTATGCATGACCTTTTGGGATGTATCCCTAATCGTTTGTGGTCTTCCTCCTAGGTCTCTGACCCAGATAGGGGTACCTGGGGGAGGAAAGCTCGAACCACGTGGCCAGCAGACATGCCAACATGGGAGGATCGGGTAGGGTCAGCCAAGCACACCCGGAGAGAGAAGGTACCCAGTCTCTTCAGAGGTGAGGGGTGGGGAGGACTTGAGAGGTGCTTACAGCAGTGGCTGGGTTGGACAGGTGGACAGATGGGTGGGGAGTGTGACCGAGGGGGCTTGTGGCAGCAGCTGGACTGTACAGATGGACGGATGGCCAGGGCAGAGGGCTCCGCACACATGAACCGCTCCTGCTGGGTGGCAGGCACCTCCTGCAGAAAGCGTGGAGTCGGCAGTTAGTTAAAGCGGAGGCTGGGTGGGGAGTGCTCACACTGTGAACGTTTTGACAGACTTAGCGAGGGGTGGCAGCAGCTCGTGGTTCTCTCGGGCGACCTCCAGGTACTCAGACGGGGTCTCCTGCAGGAAGGGCACGCAGCACATCGGGCAGCACTTGGCCTCAGTAAGGGGCTCTGGGTTCTGGTCAGACACGGGGGGCTCCGGGTTCTTGGGCTCCGGGTCCTTGTCAGACACGGGGGCCTCCGGGTTCTTGTCAGACATGGGGGGAAAGTCAAAGTCAGACACCTATGATGAACAAAACCCCGAGGGTCAATCACCCACCCACCAGGAGCCTCATTAGGTGGCCTTACGAGCTCAGCTGCCTAGTGGCAGCATCTACAAAAACCTTTCTGGCACCGCACAGCTCGCCACTGTGCCCTGGGCTTTTCTGCTTCCTGGGGATCCCTCTTTCAGTGCCCCTCTCCCTTACTAGCCCCTGGGCACAGCTGCCTAGCAAGAGGTAAGTCAGATGGGAAGAAGCCAAATTAAGAATTTTGCCTGGTCTATGCATGCCTCTTGGGTACATCTCCCCCAGCCCCAGGGTCTTGCCCTGGATCCAGACCCTTGCAAGCCCTCTGGCCTTGCCCCCATGTCTCTCCATACAACCTCTCCATCCTCCTCCTCTCAGGACCTAGATGTCCAACCTCCCACCCTCCTTAGCACCCACCTCCACCACGTCCTTCTGTTGACCAGTATTCTTCAGGATCATGAAGATGATAAATCCCATCATCATGGAGGTCAGTATGGCATAGAGATAAGGGAAAGCAAAGCTAGCCGGCTGGAAGACTGAGAGTGAGAAAGGGTGAAGTCACAAACCCAAGTATTTGGTATTGAATGCTAACTCTCAAAAGGCCACAGAAGAGAGAATATTAACCCCACCAGAGCCTTGTTCTTATGTATATGCATCCCAACTAGGAAACTTCAAAAGGAAAATCCAGAATTTCACAAAAACCAAGTTGCACGTGGCAACAGTATCATGACAGAGGCCACGTGCTGGGGAGATGGGGGTAAATAGGAGATGGGGATCATGGTGGCTCATTTTGTGTGGGCGTGTTCATGTTGGGGACACATGTGGCACTGGTAACGTGGAAGGGATGTGGGTGACAATGGCGGTGGCAGCTAGAGAGCGGAGACGCTGGGGTGCCATGGCCGTGGTGGCATTGGTCCAAGTGGCGTGGCCTGGCAGGAGGGGTGTTAATGGCAGTGCAGATGGGAGCAGCAGTTACAGAGCTGGGAGGTATCGGCAGTGCATGTGGTCATGGTGCCGGCCAGGTGGGCCGGTGGTGCTGAGCTGGCTGTTGTTGCTGCTAGCGGTGGGGTCAAGGGTGGCTTTTGCCCCACAACAGTGGGCGGAGCTGCAGAGGTCAGCAGCCAAGGCCCAGCCCTCCAAGGACTCTCCTAGGGAAGACCAGCCCCTCACCACCACCACCACCACCACCACCACCACCACCACCACCCCCCCCCCCCCGGGAAAGGCCAGAAGGAAGCACCACCTAGAATGAATGGTGCTAGAGCTGGCTGGTGGTGGCGCTGGTGCAGGTTGGGGGGGGGGGGGGCAGGTACGGGCAGACGGACAATGGTATTGGGTGATCATTAGGTTCTCGGTGATTCTAGGGTTAGAGGGGTTGGCAGGAGCAGGAGGGAGGTGTCACTTACAGGGGGACCACACCTGGACCCTGTGGTACACATAGGTAATGCTGACGGCGTTCTGGCCCCGGATGTTGATGCAGTAGTCCCCGGGGTCCATGAGGATGACGGTCATGTTGTAGACGGTGCCAGTCACCGACTCCCGGCGACAGTCCTCTTCCATCAGCGGGAAGCACTCCAGCTGGACCCTCCAGCACACGTTCAGCGGGGGGCTGCGGGGGAGGCAGGCCGCGGCTCAGAGAAGGCTGGGCAAGGAGTGTGTGGGCACAGACCACGCCCAGGAAGGGCCAGGCGGCCCTGAATGCCGTGACCTTTCCAGACAGGACCCCTTCCGGACTGGGGGGCGGCCGTGGATGGCGGTGGGGACCCCGAGGGGATGCCAGGCCGCGAGGAGGCAAACGGCCCGCCCGCCCGGGCCGCTGGGGGAGGCCGAGGGAATGCCCAGTGAGGCGTGTGGCGTGCTGGGCGAGCCTCCCGGAGGAGGTGGCCTCTGAGGAGGATCCGGAAGGGGAGGTCGGCTTGGGGTGGGTTGAGAATGGGCTCCGAGCGGGGAGGCGCAGGTCTAAGGAACGCCAGGCGAGGGGTCCCATCTCGCACAATCCCAGGCTCGGGTAACGCACACATTCGAGAACCAGGCTGCCAAGGCCCTGGTTCCCAGCCCATTCTCCAGGTGCCTGCCCTGCCCCGCAGCCTCCTGAGGCCTCACCAGCCACCCCCACTGTGTGTCCTCCTCCGCCACTCCGCTCATCCTCCCTCCAGCCTGTCCCGTGGGGGAACTGGTCTTCCCCTTGGAGGGCTGGGCCCCAGCTGCTGCCCTCTGGCAGCTCTGCCCACCCTCCTGGGGCAAGCACCCCCGGCCTCTCCCTGTCGTGTCACTCACTACCCTCAGCCGAACGCCCTCTTGCCAAGAGCTGGGCCCCGTCCTCCCCAGGATGGCTGGCTTCCGGGGGCTGGACCGCAGGCCCGAGACACAAACGGAGGGCCTTTCGTGAAGGGGACCCTCGCTCATCGGCCTTTGCCCTGATGCCCACCCTGCAGACAGCCCGAAAGGCCAGTGCCCTCTCCCCTGCACCCTGAGAATGGAGCGGTGCCCACGGCTCTCCCGGGGCACAGCCAAGGGGCCGGTTAGCACCAGCCTTCCAAGAGCCCCCAGACTTGCCCCCCCTCGGGATCTGGAGCAGGCTCAGGACGTCTGTGGAGGGAGAGCGGCGGGGCCACAGGTCACAGAGTGCACTCTGGGGCTCACTCACCTCCCCATGAATTTCAAGGTCATTGTCACCTCCTGGAAGGCTTCAATTTGACTGGGCCCCACGACCTGGATGTCCCGAAGGTGTTCTGAAAGGCAGAGGGCCCGTGAGACCTGGTGCCCAAGGTCAGAGGTCTCGGGGCTCCCAGGCGCAGCTGCGTGAGCGCCCTCTTGCCAAAGCCAGGGTTTCGGTGTTTCTGCCCGTGCCTTGTGCCCGGGGCCAGAGGCCGAGGCGGAACCTGCACCCCGCCCCCCATCCTCCACCCCCCGGGACCCACCCTGCAGCTTCATCGAGTCTGAGAAGTGCCCCGTCTTCTGCACGAGGCCCTTCCCGGCCGCCGGCGCCGCCTGCTCCCACGTGGCCACCACTTTGAGCTTCACGGTGAAGGTGCCCATGATCGAGCGTTTATAATAGACGGTGGGGTCTTCCGTCACCATCTGGGTGCTGTGAGGTGACAGGGGGGAGACAGGGGACAGAAGTGACTCTAAGAAGTCACGTGACAGGCCTCGGCGACCGCCTTCCAAACCTCAGCGTCCCTCGCGGACAGATGTGGGCCAGGCTCGCCCAGGACATCAGCCCTCAGAGCCCACACGCTTCCCAGGTTCATCGAAGGCTCAGGAGCCCTCCCCACCCCCTCCTCGCCCCAGGGGATCACAGGCTCAGCACGTGGACTGGGGGCCAGGGGCTTGGGGGAACTCCAGTGGGCGAGGGGTGTCCACTGAGCACCCCCCTTTGCATGAACTCGGGGCGCCCGGGGGCTGCCTGGGCTCCTCCCCACCTGCCCCTGCAGCCTGGCTGGTTTGCAGAGGAGGAGGAGGGGGAAAGGAGGCCGGCACAGGCCCCTCCGAAGCCACATGGAGAGAAACCCTGCCGACCTCGGCCTTCCTCACAGGGCTGTTCGGGGCACCAGTGACCCCCTCCACGAGGTCCCCGGAGACTCCCCACGGGTCCCCACGCACCCCAAGCTTGCCACTGAGCAGGCTCAAGGGAAGAGTGCGGTGCGCGAGAGGGAGTGGGTGGAGGCGGGACGGGACAGGCCCCTGCGGGGACCGCGGGGCCAGCGCGGGCCCAGGGCCGGGGCGCCCAGGGACAGGGACATACCGGTCTCCGAAGTCCCAGTTGTAGAGAAAGGAGGCGTTCCGGAAGAAGTCGCTGGGGTCGTGGAGGAGGAAGGACGCTTTAAAGACCATCTTGAAGCGGTAGCTGCTGGGCCAGGGCAGGGACTCGTTCTGGGCGATGACCAGTTTCCCCACGATGGACTCTGGGAGAGAGGGCCGCCGAGGGAGGGTGGGTCCACGGAGGGGCCGGGAGGGCGGAGCCAGGAGTGACCCCAGGGCCGCTAGGCGGAGCGGCCGTCCCCTCCCCCCCACACACACCTGACCTTCCGGCTGTCAGAGCTGGGTGCGAGAGGGGACCTGCCGGTCACTGCACACACAGGCGCTCGTCCCCCCAGTCATGGCGCCCGCTGGTGGACAGCGTGGAGACCCACAGCCGGGGGGACGGGCAGAGCTTCCGCCCGCACCCCTTTCTACAGGGCCCTGGCCTTTCTGGCACAAAAGATGCCCAGAATGAGAAGGAAGTGGCTTCTGGGAAGTTCTTCACAGTATCACATGGGCCTTAAAGAATGAAACCGGTTTGGCTCAGTGGATAGAGCGTCGATCTGCGGACTGAAAGGTCCCAGGTTCGATTCCGGTCAAGGGCATGTATCTTGGTTGCGGGCACATCTCCAGTAGGGAGTGTGCAGGAGGTAGCTGGTCGATGTTTCTAGCTCTCTATCCCTCTCTCTTCCTCTCTGTAAAAAAATCAATAAAATATATTTTTTTTTTAAAGAAAAAAAGAATGAGCAGGTCTATGGACCACCTCACCATGGTCTGGGGGGACCTCTGTGCTGTGTCCTCTAAAAGCAATGGAAGAGCTGATTTTTTTTTTTTTTTCTCTCCAGCATAAAGCCAAAGGGTAAGGTGTGCTCAATGGTGCTCATTTGGAAAATGCTGAAAAGGAGAAAGAAAATTCTTATCACTCACACACATTTTGAGTGCGCAAGTGTATATCTATATTAAACACAACAGATCAAACTGGTTATAAAATTTTGTTTTGCTTTTTTAAAAACACATTTTTATTGATTTCAGGAGGAGAGGAGAGGGAAAGAGGGATAGAAATATCAATAATGAGAAAGAATCATTGATCAGCTGCCTCCTGCGCTCCCCCTACTGGGGATCGAACCCACAACCCCAGCATGTGCCCTGACCGAAAACTGAACCATGACCTCCTGGTTCAGAGGTCGATGTTCAACCCTTGAGCCACACCAGCTGTTTTGCTTTTTAAAATTTTACAAGGCCCTTGATGGTTTGGCTCAGTGGATAGAGTGTCAGCCTGGGGACTGAGAGGTCCCAGGTTTGATTCCAGTCAAAGGCACATGCCCGGATTCCGGGCTCCGCCCCCAGTGGGGGCATGCAGGAGGCAGCCGACTCATGCATGATTCTCTCTCATCATTGATGTTTCTCTCTCTCTCTCTCTCTCTCTCTCTCTCTCTCTCTCCTTCCTCTCTGAAATCAATAAAAATATGTTTATAAATAAATAAATAAATAAAATTTTACAAGCATGAGTGTCCTCCCAGGACATTACAAACTCCAAACTCAATCAATGTAAAGGTCATTATTGTTCATTACACAAACTATGTCAGTATATTGCTCTGACTGGTTTGGCTCAGTGCATAGAGCGTCAGACTGCGGACCAAAGGGTCCCGGGTTCAATGCCGGTCAGGAGGCGGCTGATCGACGTTTCTCTCTCATCCATGTTTCTGTCTATCCCTCTCCCTTCCTCTCTGTGAAAAATCAGTAAAAATATATTTTAAAAAAATGTCAGTATACTTAACCATCCCCCTCATGGCTGAATTCTTGGCTTGTCTCTATCTTCTACTCTTTTTTTTTTTATTTATTTTTTATTTTATTTTATTTTTTTAAAATATATTTTATTGATTTTTCACAGAGAGGAAGAGAGAGGGATAGAGAGTTAGAAACATCGATGAGAGAGAATCATCGATTGGCTGCCTCTTGCACACCCCCTACTGGGGATGTGCCCGCAACCAAGGTACATGCCCTTGCCCGGAATCGAACCTGGGACCTTTCAGTCCGCAGGCCGACGCTCTATCCACTGAGCCAAACCGGTCCCGGCCTCTATCTTCTACTCTTATGAACACCACTGCCATGAACACCCCTGTGCATACAGCATCGCCCACACGGGGGCTATTTCCTGAAGGCAGGTGATTGAAAAGGTTGTGAATTCCAGGAGAGCAGGGGCCTTCTGGAGGGGGGAGGGCGGTGGAGGAGAGAGAACGGAAATGAGCGGGCCGGATGTAGAATAGCGTTTACATGCTGACCCGCTGCTCTCCACGGGGCCGCGTTCACTCCGGCCCCAGGAGCAGCAGGCGCTCTGAGTGCCGGTTTCAGCACGGCCCTGCCAGCGTTACCCTCTTCTGATCCTTTGTTTCTGTTTTGTTTTTAACATACTTTTATGGATTTCAAAGACAGAGGGAGAGAGAGAAACCGCAACGATGAAAGAGAATCATGGACTGGCTGCCTCCCACCCTGGGGATCGAGCCCGAAACCGGGGCCTGTGCCCTGACGGGGATGGAACCGTGACCTCCTCCTGGTTCACAGGTCGACACGCAACCCCGGAGCCATGAGGGCCGGGCGGGGCCTTTGTTAACCGACCGCAGAGGAGTCAGGGGTCTAGTCTGCGCGTCTGTCGTTACCGCCAGGCTGGACGGCCCCCCGCACCCGCATCTGCAGGCAGATGAGCCGACAGGAGGCCCCACCTGTGAAGGAGAGGACGACCAGGCTGCGCGCCACGGGCTTGCAGGCGTGGCAGTCGTCGGCGGTAACCCACACGGAGACGGGGAAGTCCCCGGGCACGGAGCCCACGGCGCGGATGGAGGACCGGAAAGCCTCGTCCGTCTTCCCCGTGAGCAGCAGCGGGCTGTGCACCCAGTGGAAGCGGAAGGCGCGGGCGCCGGCGGGCAGGACCAGGCTGCCGTTGTCCTTGGCCCCCAGGCTGGCCGTGACCTTCACCTCCGCCCCCGTGGTGACGGGGCCGTCCGAGACGAGGCGCAGCTCGTACAGGCCTAGGAGCCCAGAAACACAAACTGCGTTTGAGGAAGCGGGGGAGGAGGGGACGTGGCAGGAACAACAGGGCCACCCTCTGGGCTGGCTTCTGTTACTCTACTTGACCGGGGGAGAAACTGAGGCCCAGGCAGCTCAGCTGACTCGCCCGAGAGTCCTATGGCTAGTTCATTGTCAAGCTGGGACTCAAACCGGGGCCTGGCGGACTCCGAATCACATGCTCTTCCCAGTGTCCCAGACTTACCTTCCAGAGCGTGTGCATGGCATGGCCTGGCCCTCCTGGCCTTGCATCTCAGCCATGAGAGGGGACTGCCGGCCGCCAGAGGAGGAACCCTGGCAGCCGCTGCTCAGGAGTGCCCACCGCTGCCCGCTCTCTTGGATTGGTGCAGGGCAAACAGAATGCCCCCGCCCATGTCCCCGAGAGGGGTTTCCAGATGCTGTGGCAGAAGCTGCCCCCAGAAGGTAAGGGGCGTGTTTTCCATGGAGGGACCCTGAGCACCCTGGGATCACCCCACTCCCTGTGGTCAGGGAGCAGAACCGGCTGAGATCTCTCTCCCTCCCGCTGGCTGGCCTGTGCAGACAAGAGGTGCTCGGGTAAGAGACCACCCCCTCCTTCACCCTCTGGCTCCTGCCCACCCCCAGGCAAGGAGCATGGCGGGGAGCAGGGCTGGCGGGCGGCAGGGACGTTGGGCTGGCTGCCTGTGAATGGCCATCCAGCATCTGCAGGGACAGCGTGCGTCACTGCGTATGTCAGCACCAGACGCAGATCCGTTGCCAGGGCAATGGAACCGGGAGGGCGGGCTCAGCTGGGAGGAGGAGGGACGGGAGGGAGGGGCTGTGCCTACAGCAGACATTGTGGCGGACCCTGGAACAGCTCCTGGGAGACCCCTACCTGTGCAGACACAAAATGCCTCCAAGGGCACTTTTCTTATGCATTTTGTTGCTGCTGATAACCCTCACCAGAGAACATTTTTCTTTTCTTTTTCTTCTTCTTCTTCTTTTTTTTTTTTTTTTTAGAGAGAGTGGAAGGGAAGGGGAGAGTCAGAGAGAGAGAAACACCCTGTGAGAGAGACACATCCATGGGTTGCCTCCTGCACACACTCACGCCCTGGCCAGCGCCAGGGATGGAGCCTGCCATGGAGATACGTCCTTGACCCTTCAGTCTGAGGCCCGACATGGAGCATTTCTTAGAGCAGGTGTTTCACGGCTCCCGTGATGCCGTCCCTCTGCCTGAGGGCTCTGGGAAGGCTCCAGGACACCCAGGCGGGAAGGGACCACGAAGGCTTGCCTGGAGGAACCAAGCTCAGGTCCTGGTACCCCACGCAGCGAATTCTATCTTTGCCAGTTTGAGAGCCCAGGGACAGAGCCCTGACGGCCTGGCTTAGCGGGCACCAGCGGGTCCTGAGAGACCGAGAGCTGGCAGGGCCACGGCAGAAGGAACGCGGTAACTGCCACAAAGCAACACCCACCCACCAGCAAGCCCTGGGAGCATACACCTTTCTCTGGCAAAAGTGTGTGGAGCCCTGAACATTCTAGAATATGGCTACATCAGCCTTTCGCAGTGTACTCTGGGCACCTGTGACGTCTGGGTTACTCTTTGACGGTCCAGGGCACAGACTTCTGACTCCTCCCCTGGTGCAGGAACCCAGGCCGGTGGACGGGCATCCGAGCCTCTATGTGTCCCCGCGGGTTTCCCCCTCCCCACTCCCAGCTGTTTGGACCATATGTGGGTACAGTAGGCCAGTCTGGGAACCACACAGGACTTGCAAATAATTCCCTTTTTTTTTTTTTTTTTTGTCATTTAGGCCACATTGATCTGGACAGGTAAACCCCATGGACAGGAGGCCATTGCTATCTGCATCTCCAGGGGAGGCAGGTGATCCTGGCCACGTACAGAATTCTCTTATTCCATCGCTGAGGTCCAAGTTCTGGTTTTACCTGTGGCTTGTGTTGCACGGAATTGCCTTCCTCTCTCTCCCATTCTGTAAAATTGTGTGTGTGTGGGTGTGTGTGTGTGAATGAAATTGTTAGGTAATATTTAACATCCCCTCCCATAACCGTCCAAATCCCAACTGTTCCCCCACAGCTCTCCAGCCTGGACAATCCTTTTTTTCTGCGAAAATGAATTCGAAAATGTGGTGCAGACTTTCCAGCAAGGGGGGTGGGGGGGGGTGAGGGGGTGGCAGGAGCCAAGGGAGGGGGGAAGGGAGGGAAGTAGATGGTAGGGGAGGGACCAGGGACATGGGGTGGGCCCTGCGGAACCTACCCGGGGTCCATTTTGGAAATATTTGGAAATATAGAGAGGAAGGGGGAGGCTGGGCTTTGAAATCGCATCCCTGCCCGCAATCCAACACAGATAGGGCGCAGGGCTCTCCGGGTGAGGAGACGTTTTACAGCAGAGACTGCTGCTCCGCGGGCAGCCTGGCTGTTATGTGATGGCTGACCCCGCACATACCCGCCCCCCTCCCCGCACCGCCCCCCACCCCCATCGGCTGCCAGGTCCCCAGCATCGGGTGGGATTCGCGGTTACCGCGCACCGTTCCGAGGGCAGCGCAGGGCCCAGATGCGTGGCAGCGAAAAGCGGGGGGCGAGGGGGTCCCCCTCCAGTGGGGAGACGTCTTCTGGGGAGGGGGAGAGGAGAGGGCTTCCGGCACCCAGCCGGCGGGGTCCCCGCAGCACGGGGGTGGGGGTGCGAGCAGCCCAGGCTCCCGCACGGCCGGGGCGCGGGGCGCGGGGAGCGGGTGGCGGCCCCGGGCGCCTTACCTGCGGCCACCGCCGCGGGGGCCAGGTGCAGGGCGCAGGCGAGCCAGAGGACGCGGCTGGCGCGCAGCCGGAGGGCCGGGGCCATGGCGGCTCCGGGAGCGGCAGGAGCTGGAGAGGACGCGGCTGGACTCCGCGCCGGCGGCCTCTCCGCGGGGCGCGGGGCGCGGGGAGGTGCGGGGAGGTGCGGGCGCGTCCTCGCCGGGGACCCAGAGCCGCTGCGCGCCGCCGCCGCCGCCGGCCACACGGACCCCGGCGCACGTCAGCGGCTCAGGGCCCCCTCCCGCGCCCCCCTCCCCTCCCGCACCCTCCGCTCCCCGCGATCCCCCTCCGCTCCGCAGCCCGCGCCCCCTCCCCTCCCGGCTGCGCCTGCGGCTCTGACTCAGCGCCCGCACCGCGGCCGAGCCGGAGCGGCCCTGTGGTCCCCGGAGCTTCTCCGCCGGTGACGCACACGCTAACAGGTGCGGCTCTTCATTCGAGAAAGGTTCAGAGCCCACCGTGTGCCAGGCGCTGGGCAACGGGCCTGGAGCACCCCCTCCAGAGAGGGGGCTTGCGCACAGGGTCCCTGCCCCTGTCGATCCTCAGTTTACCCTCTGCGCCTGACTGCAACGGTGCTTGTGCGCAAACCTGGGCCCGGTGACGTCGCTGTCACAGAGGGCCTTGCAGGAATCAGACAGCGGTGAGGAGGAGGTGGTGAAAGCCACTGCCCCTTGGCATTCCTGAGCCTAAGCAGGCGCTCCACCTGCCATAACCATGCAGAGCTTGTCTTTCCTCCTAGACTCAGAGGGTGGCCAGGCCGGGCTGGCCTTAAAGACTGGACACCAGCTGGGTCCAGCTCCCCTTTACTCTGTACCCGGGCAAGGGATGGGGCCCAGAGGGAGGGGGTCATACGAGGTCAAGCACGGCCTGCCAGGAGGGAGGAGCCGGCTTTGTGGCACCGAGGAAAGAACGGTGCAGACTGGAGAATTAGCTGCAAAGGTGCTAGTGGGCGCTGCGCAGGTTCCAAGGATGCCTCGGGAGTCACGTGGCCAGGAGACGCGGTGTCCCAGGCAACGGCGCGAAGAGAAAACTGGACCTTAAGCCCCGCCTCCTGGTCATGAAAGGGGCGGGGGGAGGAATTTGCTGAGCATTGTACGCAGGCGCAACGTCTCGTTGCATTCTGGGAGTTGTAGTAAGAGCGCCGTACTGCTCCGGGGAGGACTACATTTCCCAGAAAGCCTGCGCGCAGCCTCCGGAAGGAGCCCCCGCACCGCTGCACGAGGCTCTGGGAGCGAGAGGCGCCGAGTCTGAACCGCCTGAGCGGTGGTCGGCGCGATGCCCAAGGCCAAGGGGAAGACCCGGAGGCAGAAGTTCGGTTACAGTGTTAACCGGAAGCGTCTGAACCGGACCGCTCGGCGGAAGGCCGCCCCGCGGATCGAGTGGTGAGGGGCCCGGGGTTCGGGAGGCCGCGGGCCCGGCGGGCGCGGCCGGCGCGGTGACAGTTCCACGCTCTCCCTCTCTCCCCGCAGCTCCCACATCCGACATGCCTGGGACCACGCCAAGTCCGTGCGGCAGAACCTGGCCGAGATGGGGCTGGCTATGGACCCCAACAAGGCGGTGCCCCTCCACAAGAGAAAGGTACTGCCCCGGCGCCACGCCCCGCCGCAGCGAGCCGGGTTCCGAACGCCCGCCCGGCGCCTCCCCCGCGTCCTTCCCGGTGTGCCACCCTCGCAGCCGACTCGGCCGCCTTCCCCGATGGCCGAGGGTCCTTTCCCCCCGCCTCTCCCTCCCTCCCCAGCACACCGGGCCTGGGTTGGAGCTTCGCCACTTACAGTTTATCTTCTGAAATTAACTTGTGTCCTTTGGCATCTCAATGGTATGCTCCAGAACTGATCTTTTTCTGCCCCTACTTTCCTTACATCCTCCCCCGAGACACCCAAAACTGTCCTTGGTCTGAGGCATCTCCTAGGACCCATTTCTCCCAAGTAAGGATTTTCTGGACCAGCCCTTTAAAAAAAAACACTTTCTCCCCCCTCCACCCCCTCACTAACGTCTGCCCTGCTTTAATTTATAGCACTTGGTGGTGTATTATACATTTATCTCTTTCCCCTAGCAAAATGCAATAAGTAGTTAACCTAGTAAGTGGATTTACTGATTGAATTGGTCCCGACGCCTTTGGCAGGTTTCTTTGCACCCCTTCATGCCAGAGGAAACGGGTGCTCGGTGGCTCCTCGCCGGAGAGATCTGACATCTCCCTGTCACTGTGACATTCCACTGGACCGTCATCCCACAGAGCGAGGCAGACAGGGTCCCTGTGCCCGTTTCACAGGCGCAGAAAGATGGATTGCTTGCTTGGGTCTCGGGAGGATCATGAAATCTCCAGGGCATTGGTGCTCTTTTTCGTCTATTCCTGCCTAACCTTGTGCAGCGGTTCTTACGGGCCATGCCGTGGCATTGGGGTGGGCAAGAGCCTCTGGAAGTTTCTCTCATCCAGGATCCTTCCTTCATCTCCTGGTCTCCCTGGCTGGTCTGTTCTCTGCAGGTCAAGGCCATGGAGGTGGACGGAGGCGAGAGACGTCAGGAGCTCATCCGGAAGCCCTATGTGCTGAGCGGTGGGTGCTGGCCTCGTTCCTCTGGGTTACCATCCAGCCCGGTCAGGGCTGGAGAGGGCAGGAGGAGAGAGCAGGGTCAGAGGGAAGAAGGGAGCTGGCCCGGGGCTCGCACAGTTAGGGCTGTGTCTCCCGCTGGGGCGTGTGGTCTGCTGGCTAAACTCAGGTGTGTGAAGTGAGGGCAGAAATGTTCAGGGAGGATGAGCCGGTGTCTGAGGTCAGAAGAGAATCCCATTAGGTCTCAGGCACAAAGCGCAGCTTCTCCTGAATTTAAGGATGAACAGATTTTTAGAGATTTCACCATCTTATTTAATCTTCCCAATGACCAATTTCATGTTCACAGAGGCCACAGAAACTGAATATTAAAACACAGTAAATTCTGCAGGGAAGACAGAATCCTCTGGAATTCTCTACCCACCCTTCCTATTACTTGTCTGAGGTTTTTTGGGATTTTTTGTTAATCCTCACCTGAGGATATTTTTTCAATTAAGAGGGGCAGGGGGAGAGGGAGAAGAGAGAGGGAAACATCAATGTGAGAGAGACATACTGACTGATTGCTTCCTGCATGCACACCGACTGGGGCCAGGAGCGAACCCCACAACCCTGAGACATGCTCTTGACCAGGAATCGAACCTTCAACCACTGAGCCACACTGGCCAGGGCTCACCTGTCTGAGGTTTTTAATAGCTTTGAATGTAGGATTTGAATGGCCAGACATTTGATACAGAATTGCTTGAGGTACTACTATCCAATATATCTCACTTTGGATTGCATATGTAAAATTGTGATTATAGTAAAATTTTTTACTATAAGCAGTTTGAGCACTTAAATCTGGATAAGACTTGACCACCTCATTTCAGTGAGCTATTTATATTTTCCTCCCTTCAGAGATGAGAAACGGGGAGTGTTTGCCTAGCTATGTTACAAGCAAAGCCATTATTGGCGTTCTCCCTTCAGTGGACAGAGTGCCTGGGCCCAGCCCGGACCCTAGTTCTCATTTGCTGGGACCCGCTATAGCTCGTTAAGAGAAGGGGCTGTTGTGCCGCTGGCAGGGAGCCCCGGCCCACGGACCTCCAGCTGTCCCAGGGCCTGGCACTCAGTGAAGCTGTAAGTTTGCTGCCTGCCTTTTACACCTGAGGCCCGGAGCGATGACTTGCCTTTCAGGGAGTTGCCACTGATAAGTGATTGTGTCCCAGGCAGAGCCTGGGCCCCAAGGGGCTGAAGAGGGAGGTTCCAGGCCAGACATGGGGAGGGAGGCCAAGCCCGTCACGTGGCTGGGGAGCAGCTCTTGGGGCTTGGGACTGGGCAGAGGGGTGGCTGGGAGCAGCACCTCATTCTGTCTCCCGGCTTCTCCCCCAGACCTCGAGGCAGAGGCCAGCCTCCCGGAGAAGAAGGGAAACACGCTGAGTCGGGACCTCATAGACTACGTCCGCTACATGGTGGAGAGCCACGGGGAGGACTACAAGGTGAGCCGCAGACTGTTTGTGATCTCTGCCCGCTGGGGGCCTTTTCCTGCGTGGAAACGGGGAAGAGACTGGCGGTGGGTCCTCCTGGCAGTGCTAATGGCTAAGGTAGCCTGGGGGGCTGGCCCACACAGGTTGGCGTGCTTGCATGGTACTTACAAAGAACCTGAACTACTTGCTGTTTTAGTTTTGGGAGGTTTTTACTACTTGCTGTTAAAAATGGAAAGATCGGTCTACACTGACCTCCCTTCCCCCCCCCCCCCCCCATGCCTCGTGGGGTCGGCTGTGGATGGAGCGTGAGCTGCTCAGCTGGCCCTGTGGCTTCTGCCTCCGTTTCCCCATGTACACTGTGGCTTTTGAGGTGAGGAAGCTGAGCCTCCAGGCCAGGAAGTGGCGACCCCCTCCATGGAGCTAGGATTGAACCTTTGCCTGTCCCTCCCTCAAGCGGCCCTTCTCCCTTCGCAGGCTATGGCCCGGGACGAGAAGAATTACTACCAAGACACCCCGAAGCAGATCCGGAATAAGATCAACGTCTATAAGCGCTTCTACCCAGCCGAGTGGGAAGCCTTCATTCATTCTCTGCCGAAGAATGCGATGGAGGTGGAGTGACTGGTTTGTGCCTGCCCCAGGCTGACGCCTCCCCCTGGACCCAGAAGCTGGAACTGGGGCCTAAGGCAAGGAGGGGTGTGTGGCTAGAGACCGCCCAAACCCTGTTCTCGGGGCCAGGCCTGCCTGGTTTGGGCGGCATGAGGGGGTGACTGCTCCGTAGCGGGGTCACAGGCAGGTGTGGGTGGGCACTGGCGTTTTGTCCGTCTGCGGCCGTGAATAACAGGAAAGTTCCTGTTCCTGTGGCTTCTCCTACAAGCACCTAAACGTCTCTTCTTGCTGCTCTTGGAAAGGGCTCCGTGTTTTTACATAGATTATCTCACATGAAACTGTGAGGTGTGTGGTTTTGTCTTCACCTTACCTGTAAGGAAGCGGGCTTGATGGCATCAGGGGTGGGGGTTTGAAGTCAAGTCTTCCCAACGGCTCGGCCTGAGTTTCCGCTTGCTCCTCCCCCTTGGCTCTGAAGGCGGCGCCCTGACCCCCTTCAGGCCACACAGACCCGGCAGTGACGGCCATGGGCACAGCACGCGGCCTTTGGAGCTGGTCTATGGCAGAGCTCGAGGGCCTTCGTTATTTGACCTCCTAACTCTAGTCCTTCACAGCATCCCAAACTCAGGCCGAGACTAGCCTGGCCCCTGACCTTGTTTCTTTACCAGTTCAGTGCCAGTTTTAGGAGGCCTCCCCTACTACTATCCCCTCCAGCCCCCACGCCCCACTTCCTGTCAGCAGTCACACCAGCCAGAGCTGCCTTTTCATCTGCTTGACGCCCCCTAGACCCTACCAGAGTGCAGGGACTTGCCTGTAAGTGCGGGGGAGCGGCCTCCTGTCCGTGGGCACAGAGGCTCAGATATCCCTGCTCCCATTTCCACCCCTGGCTGACGGGCCAGAGCCAGGAGCGGGAGGGTCGGATGCTCCCCAGAAGGCAGAGACCAAAGCTGGTGCTCCTCACCACCCACCCTGTGTGCTGCAGAGCCCCGGGCCTGGGACTGACAGATGATCGCAGCAGGTGTTCTGGAACCACCCGCTGCAGCTGTCCCCGAGGAGACTAGCACCCACCAGTCAGAATCAGGACTCCAGTGAAAGCACACCTTTTTGGCATTTATTGAGTACCTCACACACCACCAGCACCCCACCCGCTGTCTGCCCTGGGCCTGTGGTCTGGGTGCGAGGCACAGGCAGGCAGCAAGGCCCTCTGCTTCCAGATCTTCGATGGCAAACCTCCCCTTGTCCCTCAGAGCCCCGTCCCCTGGGGCAGCAGATGAGGAAAAGTCGGCGGGTCCCTTTTCAGAGCTGCTAGAAAGGACATGTGAGCAGAGAGCAAGCACGAGGCCACCGCTCCCAGGCCAGGCAGCTGCTACTAAACTACATATGAACAAAGTTTCCCGAAGGCAGGTGGGAAGGTTTCATGGAGAACCCGATGCTTCAGGCACACAGGCCAGTTAGATGTTCACCAGAACTTCCGCGGAGGGTGGGGTAGGGGCGCAGTGAGGACTGACTCCGCCCATCAGCACGAGCTCACGCTGGGCAGCTGTGGGCACCAAGAGGTGCGAGAGGCTTCTTGGGATGGGCAGTCAGTCCAGCGTGGTGGTCCCGGCAGCCTGAGAGCCCTTTTGGCCGGACTGTCCACGTGCCAGCTCTGGGCCAGGTTGGCCCGGACACCCCCTACCTGTTCCCACGCGGAGACCGGCCAGGAGCTGGTCAGGGCAGCGGTGGGAAGTGCCTCCCAGGAGCCTTGCTGCGATGAATCTCCAAGTAACGCCTGGTTCCCCAAAGCACTTATTCGGCTCCCGAGTCAGTCACCCGGCCAGGCAGCCAGCTGCTCCTAAGAGAGCCTGCTGCTCTGCTTTGCTCAGTCAGGTCCCGGCGGCACTCTGCTTCAAGCCCGGGCCAGCAGCCCCGCACAGGAGCACAGCGGCCCGCCACGGGCCTGCTGAGGCTCGACACAGGCAGACTGAGCGTCCGTGTTCCATGTGAGCATCAGGGTGGTGGCGGGCTGGCCCTCCAGCGCCCCTCGGCAGTGTGACTTCTGATGGCACTGCATCTTTTGGTTCTGAGCGGTCTTTAGAAGTACCTCATGTACATGTAGTTGAACTCTATTTGAGTTCACCTCTCCCCACTGGGACTGTAAAGATTGTACACAGGGAGAGACTGATACTCACAGGCCACAGGCAGAGCTCAGGGAGGAAAAAAGGGTCCCTTGCCAGCACTGGTTCCAAAGGTAACTTCCAAGCACTGGGGTCCAGGTGGGGTTCGCAGAACACAGAAGTGAAAAGTCAGAGAAGTTTCAAAGGCTGCTCTACAGTCCAAGCCGTTTCTTAATTGTTTAAAATAAAAGCAGACTTCTTAATGCGGAAAATTAACCCAAAGCCAGCTCCTCTTCAGCTCTGCCTCCCTCCCCCTCTTCTCCCGCCAGCTGAAGATTGAGCACAAAGTAAACAAATGGAAGGAAGGCACGGAACCTGTTCTCAAATGGAAAGCAAACAGAATTGATAAAAAAAATAGCCCATTTGTGGCCACTGGTTGGTCAGTGGCCCTGACAGACAGAAGGCTCCTCTGGCCTGCATGAAAGAGAAGTGTGCAGACAAAATGCTCCTGACTGGCCGGTCGCTGGAAAGAATCCTGAACGAACTGGAGAGAACACCAGGAATTCCGGCCAGCGCTGCGGTGGCTGGGCGCCCCCGGGCCACCCTGCTGGCTGGGCCCTCCATCCCATTTCTTTACCGGGATTTACACGATTGAAATTTCCTCTCCCAGAGTCTTCTGTCATCCGCACAGAAGGGACCTGGCACTGATGGAGGTCCAGTTCATGCGGATCAGCATCCTGGTGTCATTAAGGTCAAAGGGCAGGGGGAGCTACAGCTTTGGCTCCTGGACCTGCCTAGCTTATCACGGCATTAATGATTCTAGCATTTTCCTCGAAGACCCAGACTCCCATGGCAGTCGTCTGGGGTTCTGATAACAGCACCTAGAGACAGAGGCTAAATCTTTGGCCTGTTCCTTATATAAATAAATAATCACAATGCAGTTCTGCATCAAGGCCCAGCTCTGGTGGAGTCTTCAGTCTCCTCAGGAATGGCACTCCAGTCTCCCCGCTATGGAAACCTGGTGCTGGCACAGTTAACACAACAGCAGCAGCTTCTGTCTCCGGGTGTGGGGGGGAAATTCAGTGTTTCTGATTAGGGTGACCACCACTCACTCTGCAGTCATGAGGGGGTGGGCTAGGCCTCAGCTTGGGGAAGCGGGAAGGTTGCAGACCCTTACCAGGATCTCCAGGTCTGTCCTTGCATTTTTCTCCGATGCTGGGAAATGCATTGCTCAGTTTGCAAACACACACACACACACACACACACACACACAGAGAAATCGCCTTCCTTTTAAAAGGATGGCCCCGGGGCCGGAGGGGAAGAGACTGGTCAAGGCCACAAACCAGATGGGCAGAGCTGGGGCTGGAGGGCCACGTGGAACTGAGCCGGGGTTCACTGGGCCCTGCCTAGGTCCTGTCTGCGAGGACTCAGCCACCAGGCCCTGCAGGGAGGGGAGCACTGAGCCCACCCGCCGCCTCACCCCACTGCAGCCCCAGGGCCCCCTCACCAGGAAGGCTTCTGCGTGGTTCTCGGCCCTGCTGAGGGCAGGGAGGGAGGGACGTGCTGCCACCAGCTCCTGCCCCCGGCCCAGGCCGGTGATGGAGGGGCAGGAGCAGCAGAACGGGGGCTCCCAGGGCCGGTGGTGAGCAGGGGCCAGCCTAGGAGAGAAGCTCCAGGAGCAGTTTCCAGATGTGGACGGTGCCGCGGTCTTCGGATCGGGGTCCCACGGGGGCGATGCTGGTCCCCAGGAAGAAGACCTCCCGCCGGCGGTAGACGGCCTGCAGACCCAGCTCCTGCTGCAGCTCCACCAGGCTCATGGCCTCGCTCAGGTCCTGGCGAAACACCACCGAGTTCCCCAACACGCAGCGCCTCTGGGAGCAAAGCTGAGCTACCGCAGGGAGCCCGGGGCCCACGCTCCCAGAGTGGCCCCTTGGTCCAAACCCTTCCTCTTCCCTGTCTTCCCTGTGCTAACCTCTTCATCACCAACCTCTGGGGTTAGAAGCGGCGCTTCCTATGCATCAGGCAGGCACTGTGATGGGTACCGAGTCTTGTTCAATTCTCAGTTTAAACCAACTGATGAGGACACTGGCTCAGAGCAGGGGAAGTCATGGCCAAGGGAACAGAGCGGGCAGAGCCACATTTCACACTCGGGTGGGTGTGATGCCCAAGCTGAGGACCCTGCAGGAATCGGCTGTGTCCTGACTCAGCAGTGGAGAGGCCTTACAGTGGTCACTTCCGGAGAGTCAGCCCCCGCAGAGCTTGCTGGTGAGGGGATGCTATAATTTCAAGCCTGGCTTAAGAGGGAAAGGATTCTTCTCGGAGCAATTCACAGAATGCTGGGACCTTCAGTGTTGTCCCCGGTAGGTCCAAAATTGGTATAAATTGCCTAAACCGGTTTGGCTCAATGGATAGAGCGTTGGCTTGGGAACTAAAAGGTCCTGGGTTCGATTCCGGTCAAGGGCATGTACCTTGGTTGCAGGCATATCCCCAGTAGGGAGTGTGCAAGAGGCAGCTGATCGATGACTCTCTCTCATCGATGTTTCTAACTCTCTATCCCTCTCTTCCTCTCTGTACAAAATCAATAAAATATATTAAAAAAAAACAAACCCAAAAAAAACAAAATTGCTATAAATTACAGTTTGTATGTAGGGTGATGATGTAATTCACTGTCCAAACTGGGGTGTTTCTGAGACTCCAAGTAGTTACTATCGATAATTATACTAGAATAACAGGCATAAATGGGCACTGTCCCAGGCAGGCCAGGACGTACAGTCACCTGTTTATAAATGTCACGTATTTCCCAATAGGCAGGGGGAATCTGACGCCAAAGACCCAAGCCTCTCCCCAAACAGGTTGGAAAGGTGTCCCATGGCACTCAGGGACGTGGGCACAGGCCACAGGAAATACTTCAGGACTCCGTACTGGGGCAGGTCACCTGTGCTCAGAACGGCACTGAGGAAGGAGGCTGCTGGGCCCAAGGCACAGCTCTGGCACCCAGGAGAGGTGGAGTGCAGCGGTTAACAGCAGGCTATCTGAGGGCGAGCTGAGGTCCAGGCCTGGCTTTGCCACTTACCACCTAGAACTTGGGGCACTCGGGACAGCAGCAAGGCCTGTGCGGGGTTTTGTGGGACTGATGTGAGGTCACGGTTGCCAGGTGCCAGGTGCACTGTGAGCACGCACACCGGTGCCAGTTATTAAACTCATTCTGTCAATCTCCCCTCCCTTCCCGGCTTTAGCTCTTTGACCAGAGCCGGAAGTCACAAGGACACAGCGGAGTGAAAAGGCGCAGGTTTTGGAGTCAGATATCCCACTTTCACTATTTTTACTGTGAACCACCGTGGGTAGATGACAGAACCTCTCTGAGCCTCAGATGCCCTGTCTGTAAAGTGGAACTAGCATTTCATACCATGGAGGGTCAGCAGAAGCATAATATGAAAACATTCAAAGCCACACCTGGCATCTAGTGGATACTTCATAATGACTTCTCATTCCTCTAGGACACGTGTCAAACACAAAGCCCGCGGGCCAAATCCAGCCCACCAGGCCTTGCAATGTGGCCCGCACCGCGCTGTCATCACTGCACTCCACTGTCAGTTTATGACATTGTCAGTTTATGACTGTTCAGTAAACCATTCGGCCCGCGATTTAGGCTGGATTTTAGATTTTGGCCCCTTCTCTGATTGAGTTCGACACCCCTACGATGACCAATGACAGGAGGCAGAAGGGAAGGCAGAAGGACGGGGTTATGGGGTGAGGAAGGAGCAGGGGCAGGGTGGGGGACAGGCTCTCCGCCGGGGTCTGGTCATGGGCCTGGGCCTGAGTCCCTCCCCAGTGCACCCTGGGTACCCAGCCCAGCCACGTGTGATCAGGTCTGACTGAGCCAGACTCCCGGGGCCTCACCTGCTTGTTGGCCACCACGACGACAGGCAGGTCCGGGTCCCTGTCCAGCAGCCTGTGCAGCTCCTGCCGGGCCCAGGGCAGCCGCAGCCGGTCCGCCGAGTCCACCATGAACACCAGCACATCCACCTCGTTCACAAACTCCCTCCAGTAGAAGCGCATGTTCTGGCTGCCACCGACTGCGGAGAGGCCAGGGGCCAGCTCAGAGCCTCCTAGGCCCTGGCTCTGCAGACAGCCCATCCCCACCCTGACCCAGCTTCCCGCGGCGTCACCCACAGGAACAAGGAAAAGACCGGGCTCCAAAGCCGATCAGACCCGGGTTTAGTTCTGCCCGAGCGCGGGGTCTCCTGGACAAGCTGCTCCCTTCAAACATTAGCCTCCTCCCTGCTAACCTTCCCTCACGGCCAACCCCAAAGGCACACACGCACTGCTCTGTGTGAGGGCTGGGGGTAGTAGGTGCTCAATAAACGGTACTTTCCACTGCTTCCTCCTGGCCGCCTCGCCTCCTGCCGATTCCTGGCTTCCTCCTGGGTAAGCAGCTGTGGTCAGAAGCCAGGACTCCCTGCCCTGCTTGTGCACAGCCATTCTCCACTCAGCTCCTTCTGTTCAATCTGGTCACCCCACTTCCTTCCCCCAGAAATGCCATCGTCAGTCCTACCATATAGGCCCCCAATGTGGGCTGCCTTCCTTTTCCTTCTGTCCCTCTGCACAGTCCCCACTGGTCCCCCTGCAGCTTGGTGTTTCTGCTTATAATTCTGACCCTTGCGGATGCTAAGCTCTGAAAGTTAGAGCCGTTTCTCTCTGTTTCAGCTCAGACCCCCAAAGCCCTCAGCACAATGCCTGGCACACAGCAGGCACTCAACAAGTACCGACTGAGTGCCACCAGGTGCCAAGCACTGATCGGGTGCTGGGGAAGCAGTGGGGAGCGGGGCAGCAGGGGCCTGCTCTCATGGGGTTCCCCGCACTCAGGACAGGCAGCAGTAACACCAGCGCGTTTCAGAAAGGGAGGAAATAGGACAGGACAAGTGAATGTGGCTGTGGGGCGCCTCTGGATTGCAGATCTGAGAAAGTCTCCCCACGGAGGTGGCATGGAGCCGAGTCCGGGCTGATGAGGAGGAAGCAGCCATGAAGAGGCAGAGAGAATATTCCAGGCAGAGGGAAGAGCACACGGGAGAAGGTGGCCAGTGCCTGAGGCACCACCGGAGGGAGAGGGGAGCCAGGACAGCAGGCCTGGCCGGGGCTGAGCCTCACAGCCTGGAAGGCCAGGGGGGGCTATGGGGCCCTGACGGGTTTTCAGAGTGACCCGATCTAAAGACCCCACTGGCTGCCCTGGGCACAGGCGGAGAGCGGGAAGACCAGCAAGGAGGCTGCTGTACTGAGAGGACTCGGGGTTGGATAGGCAGACGGTGGCGGAGGAGGGAGGAGTGGACAGACCAGAATCCGGGCAGACAAGGATAAAGCGGACAGAACTAAGCTAATTCAATGGCTATAAGCAGCGGGGGAGGGAAAATCAAAGACCCCTCCTCAGCTGGGTTCCAGGCCTGGCGTCGTAGGAGACCACGCGAAGGGCATGTTCTGGGGGGATGAGAGGCCCAGGTCTCCAATGGACACCTGCGGCCGAGTCCAGGCTCAAAGGCCCTGTGGAGGCAGCAGTTACTGGCCAGTCCTGCACCACATATTCCGATCAATATGGAACCACGTGTATGGCAGTGGTCCCGTTAGATTCGAAAGGGGCTGGACAATTCCTATTGCCTGGTGACATCGGAGCACAACACATTGCAACTGCCTACAGTGCTCGGCACAGTCCCATGTGTCCGGACTTGTGCAGCAGTCTGCACCACCTAGCCCAGTGGTCGGCAAACGCATCAGTCCACAGAGCCAAATATCCACAGCACAACGATCGACATTTCTTTGGAGAGCCAAATTTTTTAAACTTAAAACTTCTTCTAACGCCACTTCTTCAACATAGACTTGCCCAGGCCGTGGTGGTTTGCGGAAGAGCCACACTCAAGGGGCCAAAGAGCCGCATGTGGCTCACGAGCCACGGTTTGTCGACCACGGCCCTAGGTGTCTAAGTGAACTCCATGGTGCTCGCATGAGGATAAGATCCCCTACGGACGCCTTTCCCGGGAAGCATCCCTGCCCCCGTGCCTGCGGATGACTGGACACAGAGCTAGCCGTTAGCACCGTGCCAGGCACAGGGGCTGGGGCTGCGGCTGGCGGGAGGCGCAGGCAGGAGGACCAAGCTGGGGCTGCCTGTTCATAAAGGGCCCCCTTGTCAGGAGGCTGCTTTTGCACCCTGCGCCCGGACCCGCGGGAAGACTTTCCTACAGGGGTGAGATCTGCTTAGGTGTGCATTTAGGAGCCACCCCCAGGCAGAGGGCCCGGCCTGGGTGCCATCAGGGGCTGGGGAGGCAGTGTGTGTGTGTGTGTGTGTGTGTGTGTGTGTGTGAGGGTGTGGAGGGGCGGGGGGTCTGCTCACTCTCTAGCAGGTCCACCTGGAAGTTCCTGGTGGGCAGCCGCACGGAGTTGAAGCCCCAGGTGGGGACGTGGCCCTGCAGCGGCCTCTTCCCGGACAGCACCCGCAGGAACGTGCTCTTCCCGGCGCCGTCCAGCCCCAGCACCAGCACCTCGCGCTGCTCCAGCTCCTCCAGCTCCTCCAGCTCCTCCAGCGCCGGCTCCTCGTCCCCCTCGTCCTCCTCGTCCTCCTCGTCCTCAGACTGCGGGCACAGTCAGGCTGCAGTCTCACCCTCCGGCCTTGCCTGTCCCGTCCCGGGGGCAGACCGCCGGCACCACGGCGCCCATTCCGCTCCCACCCGCAGGGGCGGGCAGGCACGGCCTGGGGCATCGGGACGAGCATGACCCTCGGAATCCCGAACACCCCCCCACACCCCGGCCCCTGGTGGCCTCGGGCCAAGCCCGCAAGCCCCGTCCCGGGTCGATGGGACCTCGAGTCCGGGGACCCGCAGCGCCTCCCGACATCCCCGGGCCGCGCGCTCTGCGCAGGCGCCGGGCGGCGCGGACTGCACGCGGCGGGGCCCCACTCTCCGCCCGCGGGGAGGCCGACCCCCAAAGCCCAGGGCCCCCCAAAGCCCAGGGGCCCCCCCAGGCCCAGGGCCCCCCAAACCCAGAGCCCCCCACCCCCACCCCGGCCCCCAGGTCTGCACCGCCCGGCTGCCCGCGGAGCCTGCGGGAGCCGGCCCCCGCACTCACCTCCCACTCGTCCCACTCGGGGAGGCCCCACCAGCCCGCGCCGCCCCCGCGCCCCCGGTAGGCCTTCCAGAGCAGGAAGAGCGCCGAGCCCAGCAGGGCCGCCGCGCCGCCCAGCGCCAGCACCAGGGGGCTCAGCGGCCGCGGCGCCATCGGGCCGGGGGCGCGGGGCGCGGGCGCTGCACAGGCCGGGCCGGCGCCGAAGATGGCCCCGCTGCGCCGCCGCCGCGCCGCGCCCACCCACCCACCGCGGCACACCACAAGCCCCACAATGCACCTCTGCTGTCGCGACAGGACGCGCGACTTGGGGGGCGACGCGAGCCGGGGCGCAGGGACCTCCGCCCCCTCCGCCGCGTGCGGGATGGAGCGGAGGCTGCGCCGGGAGGAGCGGGGCGCGGACATCAGCACCCACCGAGCTCCTCCCGTGCGCCCAGAGCTTAGCTCCCGCCGCTCCGGTTACCCCGTAAAACAGGGCCCCCCAGGAGGGAAGGCCGGGGCGCACCCCAGTGCTGCGTGCCTGTGAGTCCAAGCCACCTGTTCCCCTCAGACCCCAGGGAGGAAATGGCTCCAGGGCCCGTCTGATGGGTGATGGACTGGCTTTTTCAGGAGCACCGAGGTGCTCACTGGGAATTTATTTCCGAGGGAGAAAAATGACCCAAAGTGTTTTCAAATGCCATCTTTTTTTTTTAATTTTTAATATTTTTATTTCAGAAAGAGAGGGGGAAGTAGAAATGTGGACAAAAGGGGCCACATGCTGACCGGACAAGCTCAGGGCAGCATGCGGAGGGACGTAGGTGGGTTACAGGAAACTCATTGGTGACAGATTAGGGAGGTGGGTTAAAGCAAAGCAGGTCGAGGGGGGCATGGGAGGGGACCCCTGGGATTGGACAAAAAGTAAAATGATGGACACAGGCTTAAGTGGGTGCAGGGACAATCAACATAGTAATAAAGGAATCTGTGGTCTCTGTCCGGTTACAGAAGCAAAAAGACAGACGGGCTCAGTTCAGGTAAAGGTGACCTTGTCAGGGAAGATACCAGCCTAGGAGGTGACTACCCACCACAACTGCGTTTAGTTAAAGTTTAATTTCAGACTATCCTTTCTTGTCTCTGAGTTTGCAAGACCGCCATGCAGGCCTCCCCTGAGCTGGTCAGGTCAGCCTGTGGCCCCTTCCGTCCACAGTAGGACACAATTAAGCCCAACACAGGGACTGTGTCCTCTGTCCCAGGTACCCCAGGCACCCAGCAGAGTGCCTGACAAAAGGTAAGACACAAGAACACAATTTCTATCAACCAACTGCCCCAGACAGCTGTGTGACATGGGCCCGATTCCCTGTTCTCTGCTCCTTAATTGCACCATCTGTAATATTAGGTTGGATAAGTTGGTTTCTTTTTTTACCTTTTTTTTAAAAAATATGATTTTATTGATTTTTAGAGAGGAAGGAAGGGAAAGAGATGTTAATGTGAGAGAGAAACATCTATCAGCTGCCTCCCTATGAGGGACAAACCCACAACCTGGGTATGTGTATGCCCTGAGCAGGAACCAAACCTTTTGGTGCATGGGATGGCACTCAACCAACTGAGCCACACTGGCCAGGGCTTTATTTTTTAGACAAATTTTTTATTTTATTGATTTTTTTAGAGAGAACATGAGGAAGATTTGTTGTTCCACTTATGTATGCATTCATTGGCTGGTTCCTGTATGTGCCCTGTCCGGGGATCAAACCTGCAACTTTGCATATTGGGTGCGGGCTCTAACCAACGGACCTATCTGGCCAGGGTAAGTTGGTTTGCAAGGACAGTCTGACAATCCAGTCTCTAGCCCAGCATCCTTAATCTCTGCAATGAAGTCTTTCTCCCCCCTCACCACTAGAGGGAGACGTTACTTCCAATCTTCTTCCTTGGAAAGCTACCTGCTGCCCCAGGGCAGTGGTCGGCAAACTCATGAGTCCACAGAGCCAAATGTCAACAGGACAGCGATTGAAATTTCTTTTAGGAGCCAAAATTTTTAGACTTAATCTTCTTCTAACGCCACTTCTTCAAAACAGACTCTCCCAGGCTGAGGTATTTTGTGGAAGAGCCACACTGAAGGGGCCAAAGAGCCGCCTTTGGCTCGAGAGCCGCAGTTTGCCGACCACAGCCCCGGGGATTTTAAAAAGTGGAGGGGGGGAAAAAAAAAGTGGAGAGCTGCCCTGGCTGGTGTGGCTCAGTTGGTTGAGCTTTGTCCAGTGTACCAAGTAGTTGCCAGGAAGGCAGCCCATCAATGATGTTTCTAAAAAAAAAAAAAAAAAAGTGGAGGAGCTGAGGCCAAGGACAGCCAGCAGCCAAACTGTCGGGTAGACACGTAGTCTTGGGCTTGGATTTCACCTCCTCTGCTTCCTGGCAGAGATCCCTTTGTCAAGGTCCCCTTGGAAGTATTAGTTCCTTCAGCTGCCAATTGGGCCAGAGATGGACAGTCCCTGAGCACTGCCAGGTGGAATGCCCATCGCTGATGACAAGGGGGCGGGCTTCCACGTCAATGCCAATGCCACTCTTGCTACCTTCCTAGTGACCCGGGTCCTGTCTGCCGATGGGTGTGCCAGCTCTGGGCCTGGCCAGAGAGGGGAGAGGTGTACAGGAAGGTAGGTGGCCCTTCCCCCATGAAGTGGAACGCAAGAGAGATCCTGGTCGGTTTTAAAAAATATATATATATATTTAAATATATTTCATTGATTTTTTGCAGAAGGGAAGGGAGGGATAGAGAGCTAGAAAAATCGATGAGAGAGGAACATCGACCAGCTGCCTCCTGCACACTCCCTACTGGGGTTGTGCCCGCAACCAAGGTACATGCCCTTGACCGGAATTGAACCTGGGACCTCTCAGTCCGCAGGCCAATGCTCTATCCACTGAGCCAAACCGGTTTCGGTTAAAAAAATATATATTTCTTTATTGATTTCAGAGAGGAAGGAAGAGGGAGAGTTAGAAACATCAATGATGAGAGAAAATCATTGATTGGCTGCTTCCTGCACGCCCCCTACTGGGGATTGAGCCTGCAAGCTGGGCATGTGCCCTTGACCGGAATCAAACCTGGCCAGAATCAACCACTAAGCCAAATCGGGTAGGGCCCTGGTTGATCTTTGAGGCTCCTTGTTTACTCAAGTAGGAAATGCCCAGGGAAGTACACAAAGACAATTCAGGCTCAAAGCTAATTTAGAGCCCTAACAGGTTCTGGTCAAGGGCATGGGCCTTGGTTGCGGGCACATCCCCAGTGGGGGGTGTGCAGGAGGCAGCCGATCAATGTTTCTCTCTCAGTGATGTTTCTAACTATCCCTTTCCCTTTCTCTCTGTAAAAAATCAATAAAATATATTTAAAATAATAATAATAATAATAATAAAGAACCAAAACCAGAGTCAGGGAAAAGCACAGAAGAGGGTGGAAGGGAACGTCTAGTGCCATAAGAGAGTCACCACAGGAGCCCAGAACGATGTCCTGACTTTAAGCAGCTCCCAAGGCACCCTTCCTGGGTTCTGTGGATTCAGTCACGACAGACTGAACCCTCTCTCACTCTGCAACCAGACGCTTAGAAAGCTAGCCCAGCCCAGCTGGAGGGCTCAGTGGTTGAGCATCAACTTAGGGACTAGGGCCGTGGTTGGCAAACTGTGGCTCTCGAGCCACATGTGGCTCTTTGGCCCCTTGAGTGTGGCTCTTCCACAAAACACCACGTGCGATTGAAGGAGTACCCTAATTCAGTTAATAACAATATACCTACCTATATAGTTTAAGTTTAAAAAAATGTGGCTCTCCAAAGAAATGTCAATCCTTGTACTGTTGATATTTGGCTCTGCTGGCTAATGAGTTTGCCGACCACCGAACTAGGGGAGGTCGGGGTCCGACTCCCAGTAGGGGGCGTGCAGCACCTCATGTTGTGGGCTTGATCCCCAGTAGGGGGCGGGCAAGAGGCAGCCAATAAATGATTCTCATCATTGCTATTTCTCTCTCCCTCTCCCTTCCTCTCCAAAATCAATAAAAAATATTTAAAAAATAAAACTACTTTACTTGCATGGAAACTTTGAAGGGAGTCCAGGGTTTAGAACCAGGGGTCTTCAAACTACGGCCCGCGGGCCACATGCGGCCCGCAGAGGAGTCTGATCCTGCCCGCCAGGTTTTTTGGGCAGTGAGCGCAGCCGAGGTGTTACAGTAGGAATTAGTAGTTCATATAGTCCGGCCCTCCAGCTCTCTGAGGGACCGTGATCTGGCCCCCACTTTAAAAAGTTTGAGGACTCCTGGTTTAGATGAATAAGCTCCCCAATTTAAAATATATAATCCCATTTAAAGGGGAGAACCCCATAAAATTGTGATGGTTAAAAGTTTATAGTTAGCCCTAATTGGTTTGGCTCAGTGGACAGAGCATCAGCTTACGAACTGAAAGGTCCCAGGTTCGATTCCGGTCAAGGGCGTGTACCTTGGTTGCGGACACATCCCCAGTAGGAGGTGTGCAGAAGGCAGCTGGTCGATGATTCTCTCTCATCGATGTTTTTGACTCTATCCCCCTCCCTTCCTCTCTGTGGAGAATCAATAAAATATATATTTTTAAACAGTTTATAGTTAGTGTGCTCTTTGTGGAAAACAGCAATTTTCTCACATGGCTACTACCTGCTTCGATCATGCCATAGTTCAGACATCAGTGCTGTGAAAGTCAGAGATAAAGTTGTTTCAAGCCAGAGAGTCAGCAACGTCCAGGAAAGGCTTCAGCTGTCTTTGGTTTGGGGATGAGAATGAAACAGGATGAGCCTGCCTTTGGTTCACAGAAGTGCTGTTTTCTCCGCTTCTGCCTGGGGCGTGGTGTGCACTCTGTTCTGCTGATGGGGGGGGGGGGGGAGGGAAGGGGTCAGCTTTGCTCCCACGGAGGCTTAAAAATGATGGCATATTGCCAGGACTGGTGTGGCTCAGTGGATCGAGCGTCAGCCTGCGGACTGAAGGGTCCCAGGTTCAATTCCTGTCAAGGGCATGTACCTTAGTTGCGGGCACATCCCCAGTGAGGGGTGTGTAGGAGGCAGCTGATCGATGATTCTCGCTCATCGATGTTTCTGACTCTCTGTCCCTCTCTCTTCCTCTCTGGAAAAAAACAATAAAATATATTTTTTAAAAATGATGGCATATACTATTTTAAAAGTTCCAAATTAACACACACACACACACACACACACACACACACACCAGGATGCAATTTATTTATTCACAAGATACTTTTAAAATTTATTTATTATTTATTTGTTTGTTTGTTTGTTTATTTATTTAATATATTTTATTGATTTTTTACAGAGAGGAAGGGAGAGAGATAGAGAGCTAGAAACGTCGATGAGAGAGAAACATCGACCAGCTGCCTCCTGCACACCCCCTACCGGGGACGCGCCCGCAACCAAGGTACATGCCCTTGACCGGAATTGAACCCGGGACCTTTCAGTCCACAGGCCGACGCTCTACCACTGAGCCAAACTGGTTTCGGCTATTTATTTATTTATTTATTTATTTTATATATTTCTTTATTGATTTCAGAGAGGAAGGGAGAGAGATAGAAACATCAATGATGAGAATCATTGATAGGTTGGCTCCTGTATACTTCCTACTGGGGATCGAGCCCGAAACCTGGGCATGTGCCCTTGGCTGGAATCGAACCTGGGACCCTTCAGTCTGCAGGTGGACGCTCTATCCACTGAGCCAAACCAGCTAGGGCTACTTTTAAAATGTAGAAAAGACTTTAATGTGTGGTGCAGTCAGGTGAGGTGGCCTGGGAATGACACTCAGGTTTAAAGTTGCCTGAGTGAAAGCCTCTCAGTCCTCCCCAGTAGACCTGGCAAGTGTCAAATGCTGAAATCTTTTTATTTAATTTTTATTTTATTTTATTTTTGTCAGTATTACAGATGTCCCCCAATTCCACATCTCCACCCTCACCTTTACTCTTCTCCTCCCAGCCCCTGCCCCACCCCGGGCCTTCACCACACCACTGTCTGTGATCACTGGTGATGCATACCTGTATATGAATGCTGAAATCTAAATACGAGACCTACTCCCCAGCCAACCACAACCCTCCAGAGATGAGCCTCAATGGCAGGCTTGGAATGTGGGGTAGAAACACGTTGCTTTATCATGTTTGTAAACCCTACAAGGAAAACAAATTTCTTCCTTCCAGTTGTGACATTTGAGAGGTCATAACTTTCGTTAGTGTTTTAAAAGGGAAATGACATTCGGGCCACCTTATCTAGGGGAGACGGATGGGGTTTGCCCCCCTTTTTTAGTTTTAACCCTGACTAACCTAGCTCTTGCTGGGAGAGGGTCCCTGTTCATTTCATTTCTTAGAAGAGCAGCTGGGATCCGGGTGCCTTTCCGATCGTAGACTACAACTCCCAGCATGCCCCGAGCGTCTTCCGGTCCAAGTCTCGCGTGACTTGAGAGGCTTTATCACGAAGGCGGCGGCTCTGCCGGCATCTTAGGCTCCCGGGTCGATTCCCGAGGCTTTTGAGTCGCGGTTGACACCCCCCCGGTCGCGCCATGGCTTGGATCCCGTCTGCAGCACAACCTCTGGAGAGACGTGGGTCCTCGGAGCCGGTCTAGTGCCGGGGCACGGGCTGTCGGCAGCTCCGGGCGGCACCCAGGTATGGAGGTGGGCCGGCCGGGCCCTCCCTGGGCTCCATCCTCCGCCGGGCCGGGGGGCGCGGCCTCTCCCCGGAGGCCCTGGGTCCGAGTCCTTCCCTCCGCCTCCCCAGGCCCTGGGCTCCGGGCTGGGCCTTCTCTCTGACGCTGTTCTGCGCGGGGCCTCGCCTCCGCTCCATCCGGCCGGACCGGCCCGGACCCACCCCCCGCCCCGCCGGGTCCTGGCCTCTGAGGGCTCCCCCCGCCCCGCAGGCGGCCGCCGGGCCTGGCCCTCCCTCCGCGGCCCCCTGCTCGCTGGGGGGTGGGGGTGAGTCGGACCTGGCCGTTCACAGCCCGGAGACGCTGTCCTGGGCCCCGGGGCGGAGAGGCCGGCCTCTGCGGGGCGGGGCGGGCGGGGGACGCGGAGCGGAAGGGGGTGTATCTGGTCGGAACGCGGGAGGATGGCGGCACGTCGGCTCTGCGATGCTCTTTCATGAAGAACTGGCTTAGTTTGCTCTCTGAGCTCCGTGGGAATAGAGGGGGCGTGCAGCCAGTTGAAAAGCAAGTAACTCTGCTTTCTCGGGGCTTCGTTTGAACTCCCCGGTAAACGGGGGGTGAAACTGCCTGTCCTGCAGAAGGGCCACTTATCTGCGGCCCAGGACATCACTTACCTCCTGATGTTTCGTTTTCTTCTTCTTTAAATTGGGGGTAAACAATGTCCGCTTTGCGGGACTCCTGCAAGGGTTCAAACATGAGATAATTGTGTGAAAACCCATATAAATATTAGGCTGACGGCTGGCCCATTGCTCTGTGCTTGTTGTTCTTAGACTCTCGGGAATGGACGGACCCTGCCCAAGCGACTTAGCTAACGCGCAGCAGCCGGACCATGTTCCTCATTAGTATCTCTCCGGCCGCCTGAGCGTCACTGCACTCCGGTAAGGTGACCTTTTCACCGGGCGTCGTGTTTCTGTCGTGTCTTAGGTGTTAAGATCAGCCGCAGGCGTGGTGAGATCTTTGATGATATTATTTATTTATTTATTTATTTTTGCCTGGGCATGCTGCTCTCCCATCGGCTCATTTCTGTGTGTCCAGCGTTGTAAACAAGCCGTAAAACTGTGCTTTGTGTGCCTGTCAGAAGAACAGCGCTGAGCTATGCTTTGGTGTTCACTGTAAGAAAATGCTTTTTGTTATTTTCATTAGGTGGCAGGGACCCAGCTCTGAAAGCTATCTAGAAAAATACCCGGATCCAGTCTTTCAATGGCTTCGAGACCATCAGAAGTGCCTGGTAAACCTAATTCTTTTTGGTAAAGTCAGTTCTTTTCGGTGAAGTCATGTTCTGTCCTCAGCCAGAACCACTTTTTCGGAACCACATATTGATGGTTACTCTGGGTCGCCAGTAGAGTATTTAGATTTAATAGATTAGCATCACTTAAATATTATCTTATTAACTACCCAGCCTGGTAGATAAGTAACATTACCTTATTAACCAATTAACTACCTGGCTGGGTAGTTAATAAGATAACGAATCCAAAATCTAACTGGAAAGACAATAGTCCTTTTATGAGTCGTGGGTCTCAATAGGGCAATCATTTCTGGGTTACCGAAGTCATCGGTCCCACCTTGGACTGTTTGAGTGGGAGGGGCAGTGATTTTTTAATCAAAATTTGAATCAGTCAATTTTAGGTAGTCAGTGAAGTATAGATGATACTGCCTATCTCTCAGGCTGCGGTGAAGTTTAAACATGAAATACGTGAAGATGTGTCAAAGTTAGTGATGAATACGCATTTAGTGCCCAGAAAATGTGGGGTCTCTAGGAATTTCCTTAGTATGAGCTGGCTTTATCAGTATTTTAGGAAGGCTGTTGGGATGGCTGCTGGGAGGAGTCTTACGATGTTTTTGAAATCGCTCCCAAGTTAAGAGGAGCAGTAGGACTCTTCCCCGGCTCCCAGTCTGGATCCGCTCTAGTTTCCACACCATCAGCTTGCGTTTCAGTTTGTCTTTCATTGCTCTCGTGATCAGCGTAAGTTCTGCTGTGACCATCCCAGACCATCGTGCTGCACTCGTCATGTGAACGCTTTGGCTTGTGGGGAGCATGGAGTGTTGCATGTAGAGTGAGCACTGGCTGAGGTCCGTGTTCTGGCCCCACCCACACTGCTAGCTGGATGTCACTTAGGATCTGTGCCTCAGTTTCCTGACCTGGAAAGTGGGAAGAATTTCTGTTTGATGAGAATATGGTAAGATGAGGGAGTAAGTGCCTGTTGAGGAAGGGCATTTGGTAATGCTATTGGCTTATTTTTATTGAGGTAATTAACACACCATCAAATTCACCCATTGAAAATGAATAATTTAGGGGGCATGAGTGGGGAGGGTGGGGATTGGAATGGGGGTTGAGGACAAATATGTGATACCTTAATAAAGAAAATTTAAAAATTAATTAATAAGAAAATAAAATGAATAATTTAGTGTTTTGTGTAACTGTGGCCACTAATTTCAGAACATCTTCACCTCAAACCCATTCCTCCCCCCTTTCTCCAACCCCTCCAGTCCTTGGCAGCCACTAACCCTCTTTCTGTTTTTAGGGATTTATTGGTAATTATTATTTGTTAATAGCAATAATAATGGTAGCTGCTTGGTCCGCTTGCTGTTTAAATGACGTGTCTGCTCGTTTTGGACTTAGTGCCACCCAGGCTGATGTTTTGGAGAGTGACTATAATTTTAGCCACAGGAAAACGTCACGCTGAAGGCAGCATGTGGACATTAGTTCTGTATGAAACAGTGACCTTTGCTCCGGGCCTGGCAGAGCTGGGAGGCGGTGCTGTGTCACACGGGGCCTCCCGCCAGGCAGGTCGGGTGAAGGGCAGGAGCAGTTGGCAGCGGCGGGTGAGCGTCGGGCGGTTGTCAGCAGATTCTGTGCCGGCCGTCGGCGCCGCTCTTAGATCACCAGAGCACTCGGAGCGAGCGGCGCCGGGCAGCGTGCTGGAAGCATTTCCTGTAACCGGGCTGTTTTCTGTGTGAGGCCGGGAGGCAGAGGGTTTGAATCGAGCCCCAGCTGGCTGCCTGCTCTGTGGATTGGAGCAAATCACTCTACCTGTGGGCCTTTCCGCGTCTGCAAAACCGGAATCAGAACGGCATGGCCTCGGTGTCGAGTGAGAGCGTTGGGAGTGCTGTGGGGCAGGCTCCGTGGCCTGAGGACACAAGCTTTGAAATCGGACGGGATTGGACGTGGATGACTTACTGCGCTTGGAAGTGTGTGACCTTGCTCAGGTCATTTAAATTAAGTAAGGGATTGGGGCTGCTGAGTGGGTCAGGAGGAGGGTCCAGGTGTCGGGCACACAGGCAGGGTTAGCACTACAGATGCCTTTCCCGAACGGACTCGCTTTTCTTGCTGTGTCCCTGAGTGAGTGTTTCGGGTCCTGCCTACAGAGCGGTTTAAGCTGTGAGCATGCTCCGTTGCTGAACCCGCTGACAGGTGTCTCTGTTCTCAGCTCTTGAGCCTAGTGGGCCTCTAGGCAAGATGTCCCTGCCCATCGGGATGAGCCGCCGGGCATTCAGCTATGATGATGCCCTGGAGGACCCTACGCCCATGACTCCTCCTCCGTCGGACATGGGCAGCATCCCCTGGAAGCCAGTGATTCCAGAGCGCAAGTACCAGCATCTCGCCAAGGTACCTGACCCTGCCGCCTGCTCCTGGCAGCCCGGCCTTCTGGCTCCTTCCCCGGCTCCGGAAGCTCCGAGGCTCCGGCACCCACACGGTCTGGCCGCCTCCAGTCCCTGTATGTGTTCTCTGTGCCTCAGCTGGAGTCGGTGGGCCTTTTTTCCTTTTTAATTCAAACTAGAATGGCCATGTCTTCTGCCTGCGACTCCTCTGTCCAGACCATCTCATTTGCCGCAGCATTAAAAATGGCAGCTCCACAGTCTGGCTCTGCATGACCCGATCCTGTCAGCCGCTCCCCAGTGATCTGACCATGCAAGTCACCAAGGTTTCTTGCACTTCCCAGGGTATTTGACGCCTAAGTCTCTGCTTCCACTACTCATTGGAATGTTTCCATCCTATCCTGTTCTCCCTCTTCCCCCTGCTCCCCCTCCCCAACAGGTGGTGTCCTTTAAGTCTTAACTCAGACATCTCTGCAAGGATTTCCTCCTGATCCGACTGTCACCTCGCCACTGTCCCACAGGCCCTGCCACACGCCCTCCATTCTCACCACCTCCGTTAGCTCTGCAGGGCAGGAGCGGTGCCAGTTTTGCGCTCTGCCTGAGTGCCACGCAGAGGCCCTGGCATGAGCAGGTGCCAGAAAATGTCCTGAGTGATGGGGTGGGAACAGCTGGCTCTTTCCTGGACTCTGGCCTCGTGCTATCCTTGTTTTTGTCACGCTCTTCCTCGGGCCTTGCTCCCACTCCCAACACTACACGCCTCGGCCCACCGGCTGCTCTCTCAGCCCCTCTGGCAGGCGTGTTACTGAAGCCTGCGCTTCCTGCCGACTCTAATAAACGAGGCTGAGTAAACGAGGCCTGCCAAGGTCAGATGAGGCCATTTAGTCTGCAGCTCCTTTACTGAACTTGGAGCTGCTGACAGGAAGTACATGGTGAGCACCCTCCTATATGATAGAAGGCTAAACTGCAAATAGATGGAAAAGTGGAACAACTGCTATGACATGCGCTGACCACCAGGGTGCAAAGCATGATGGGCTTTGGCGGCAGCTGGATGGTGGAGCAGGCACCAGACCAAGGCAGGGCGAGCTTCTGGTGGTTACTGAAAATTCTTCACTCCCACGCATGCCCAGGTCCCACCAGTCGCTCGGACCTGCTGCTGGCACTCAGTGCAGCCCCGCTCGCTCGGCCATCAGTGGGTGAAAACTGCAGCTGCCAGCCCCAACCGCCCCTTAATGTTCCATTTATTAGCAATGACCTTGGGCACAGAGCCTCACGCCTGAGTGAGCGTCTCCACTTGAGAGAGAGGACTGCTTTTGCCATGGAGGTGAGGTGGGGTTAAATAAAAGAGTGAAAGATCTGACACACAGTAGGTGTGCAGGGGACACTGACGCCTGCTCCCAGCCTGACTGCTCGGTAGAGCTGAATTGGATGCCTTTCTGATGGGCCTCCTCACCCTTCCCTTAACTCAGCACAGGAGCTCCTTTCTCCAAAGCTCCCTGCAGCTCTGGGAAGTGCCCTGTGCGCTATGTACCCATGTCTGACCCAGTTAGTTGCTAGGAGTAAACGAATGTGCAGAAAGGACTGGCAGTCCTGGTGCGAAGGACCCTGGCAGCCTGCCTGAGTGCCAGAGCAGTGGCTCCAGGGCCTCTGCCAGTGCTTCCAAGGTGGCACACCCGTCCATTTGTAACGGCTGCTGCGAGCCCGGCAGAGGAGGGGCCTCCCGCCTGCCGTGGCGGCCCCGCTGGGACAGCTGCAGCCCGGACAGCTGCTCCTGCAGGGAAGCTCGGCTGGATCAGCACACACGTTCTTTCCTTCCTCACTGTCCCATCTCCCCCGTGAGGAGGCAGAGGGCCACCTCTACTCCAGTGAGGCCACAGCTGAAAATCACAGTCCCCGTTTGTAACCAGGACAGCTTTTCACGCTTCTCCCCTCCTTTCCGCTTCCTTAGTTCCTCTAGGGAAGTGGAGAGCAAAGCAGGAACCCAGATTCCTCCTCCCTGCTCGTCCTGAGCATGGCATCGGGTGGAGTGACAGAAGGTGGTGAGCTCTTGGCTCTCACGTTAAAGATCAGGAGCTACATAGAGTTTTTTGGTCTGATTTGTTTATTTTAAAAAATATATATTTATTGATTTCAGCAAGCAAGGGGAAGGGGGAGAGAGAGAGAAATATCAGTGATAAGGGAGAATCATTGATCGTCTGCCTCCTGCACATCCCCTATTGGGGATCGAGCCTGCAACCTGGGGATATGCTCTGACCAGGAATCAAACCTGTGACCTGATTCATAGGTTGATGCTCAACCACTGAACCACACTGGCCTGTTTTTTGTTTTAAAAGACCATTCCTTGAACTGTGAGAGCCACAGTCCTGATGTCATGGTCTCGGGAACCAGCAGCATCCACGTCACTTGGGAATCGGTTAGAAACATGAGTTCTTGAGGCCCACCCCAGGCCTATGCGGGTGGGCCCAGCGAGCTGTTTACCAGGCCACGCAGGGAATCCTGGCGCTCTGAGGCCTGACAGCACTGAGGATGCAGCCAAGAGTGAAGCCAGAGCCAGCGCAGGGCCTGGTCCTGCTCAGTGCGCAGCAGTGGGTCCCACTAGCCTCTTGGACAGACATGGGCTGGGAAGTGTCTTTATCTCTTGCCACTATGGATGATATTTATCTAATCCGGAGGAGACAAAACAGATTTCCTTACCTATCAGATTCAGTGACTTCTTCCCCAAAGGGAGACGAGGAGGTGTGACCGCCTGCTCTGCTCAGTGCCTCCTTGCCTCTCTCGCAGGTGGAGGAAGGAGAGGCCAGTGTGTCCTCCCCTGCCCTGGCCCTGCCCTCGGCCCCTGACAGTGTGGACAAGGTCCCGGTGGTGAAGGCTAAAGCCACCCGCGTCATCATGAGCTCTCTCATCACAAGTAAGCGCTCGGCACCCTCAGGGCAGCGTGGAAGAGGGTGGGAAGAGGAAGAGCGTGCGGGTTCTGCAGACACACTGGCCTCGGCCTGTCCTGGCTGTGCCCGACAGGTGCCAGCTCACCAGGGAAGCTCCACTGAGGTGAAGATTTGCCAAATTCTAGGCACCCGCTGGTGTAGGTGTATTCCTGCTGCTCTCGTCAGGACTGGCTCCTAAACGAGTGGCGAGTCTGGCTGGCAGGTGGGGGAGGGTTCCGCCTGCCTTGTATTTCTTTCTTTTTTTTTTTTTTAAGTGGTTCAAAGATGTTCCTCTTTCTGGACCTTAAGGCAAGTTTGTTGCCTCAGCTTCATTTTTAAGGATGTGTGCTTTGTGGTCCTAATGAGACTGGCATTTTTTTTAAACTTTGGTTCTGTGGGAAGTTAACAATTAGTCGTTAGGTACACAGTCCTGCTTGTCAGCAGCAGCAGCCTCTGCCAGGGACAGGGCGCAGAGGCTCTTGTTGGCTCAGCTGTGAGGTCTGAAGTCCTCGTTTCTCACCCGGGAGGCATCCTTTATCCGCGCAGTCACTCAAGAACTCGCCCAAGAACCGAAAGTCCAAACTGCCCTTGGACGTCCTCTCATTCACATGGAAACACGCCGTCTGGATTGGCAGCCACTGCTTGTGCTTTGCGAGCCGGAGAAGGTTCTGGCAGGCGGCGGGGCGGCTTCTCTGGGAGAGGCAGCTGCCCAGGCACAGAGTCCCAGCTCCCCGCAGCGCCGCTGTCAGCCACCGCTGATTGTCCCCGCGGTGGCACATCTCCACCTGACTGCAGCTGTGGAGGCCATACCTGCCTTCCCGCCAGCACTGCCAGGACCGTCTGGCAGCTGTCTGTCTGACACTGTTAAACACAGCTGCATTCCAAAGACGGGCGGTGCGCTGTGGTGCACTAAATCCTTCCCACCTTTTACATGTTCAGGTGACTACCTGGTCAGACAGGGAAACAGCTTTATACACTGAGGATTTTTCCGGAGCCTCTGTTTCTGATAGAAATAAAACAGTTCCTTCCAAGGGGAATGACTGAGTCCTAAAGGACTTCTGGCCCAGAGCTGCGACATTCCTGTGCGTGGGCTGTCTTAGGTTGTGTCCAGAGAAAGTAAAAAATTCAGCTGTCATTCATTCCCCGGTATAACTTATTTATTTATATATATATTAGAGAAGTTCATGACTTTATTTGAGCCAAACTGCCAACACGCCAGGAAGCAGATCTCCGATGCTCCCATAACTGACGTATTGCTTACAGTAGGAGCAGATCACATGTGTCTGTCACCGAGAGGGGCACTTTGACGCACGAGAAACGCTGGCTCGGCGGATCTTGACTAGTTCAAGGCACGTTCTCTGGTTTGAATTGAATTGGTGCCTCGGTGCCATGAAGGCAAAACGGGGCCCGTTTCTCTCCGGTGAAGGCCTGTGGGTCATGCGGGCGGTGACCCCGAGGAGAGGGTTTGGGGATGCCAGCTGCCTCTCCGGGCTGCCTTTCTAACACAGAGGGGGTCAGTGTACAACAGCAGGAAGTGCAAGCTTCCCGGAGGTTCTGTTCTTCCTCGAGGTGTGAGGGAAGGCTCCTCTGGCTCCAGCCTGTGTGTGGGGTTCGGGTTCCTGCTGGTCCGGGGAACCTCGGGTGGCCGCTGGCCCTTGCTTCTGGGGAGGAGAGCAGGTGTCCGTGCTCTGCCCCGTCTGTGCGGGAGGGCGGGTGGGCTGACTGTCGTCTCCTCTGTCCCAGAGCAGACCCAGGAGAGCATTCAGCGCTTTGAGCAGCAGGCAGGGCTGAGAGATGCTGGCTACACACCCCACAAGGGCCTGACCACCGAGGAGACCAAGTACCTTCGAGTGGCAGAAGCACTCCACGTAAGCTCGTTTGACAAAAGCGACCCGCCATCACTCATAGCTTGCGGTGGCTTAGCCTGGCGGGGCGTGCGGGCAGTGACGCAGAGGAGAGGGGAGGAAGGGAGAGCTGTGTGAGCCCACCTGTGGGCATGGGGAGCGTAAGGTCCAGAGCTCTTACCCCGAAGGCGCTGCTTATCTGCCTTTGAAGTGGGGCATCTGGTCAGGAGGATGAGAGGAGCCGCTGTGCTCTCGCATGTGGGGTGCTGAGCACGTCAGGACCAGTAAGGCCAGGCGGTCGCTTCCTGCACCTGGGCGATGGACACTGAGGGGAGGAGCATCGGCACATCATCAGGCACAATACTCGCTGGACAGAATGGACGCTCTGTGTTTAACAATTAAAAGCAAATGCAGAATTGGGTGTTCTTGCTCTTCACTTCTAAAATTGGAGTGAAGGCTAGTTTTTGGTAAGGTTACTGATGACCAACTTGCTGTATGAATAATTTCAGATGACCTTAGTCCAGGGAACACAGCTCTGTGCTGAGCAGTGCTTTATGCGTTGAGGCACTCGCATCCACTTCGGGTTGATCCTTTGAGGTAGACACTGTTCTCCATGTTCTGTGAATAAAGAGACTGCGTCCAAGGTCATGTGTGTAACCCCTCCCAGCACCTGAGCTCCAGCCTCCGATGCCCTGGTCTTGGAGTTTCCCCGTGTTCCAGAGTTGTCCGAGCCCCTGGCTCCTGCAGGGCCCAGAGGAGGATCATGCCCACAGGACGTAGAGGGAAGAGGGGTGCAGCCTGGGCTCTGCGGGAGGGAGAGGAGACCTGTGGACGGCCGCACTTCGTTATGAGCACCCCAGATGTTTGCTCGCTGGGATAACCACCGCTGCTGTGGGGATCAGAGTTGGTTGGCCAGTGTAAGCTGTCAGACAAAACGGATGCTTCCGGAGAGTGCGTCTCTGACCCGGAGGACTTTCCAGGACCCGTGTCTGAGTCCCATTGAGCGGTTCCCCTGCAGAACGGTAGCGTTGACCTTGGCCATGTTCTGCGTCTTGGCCGCAGCAGGACAGGGGCCAGCTGGAGCGCGCTGGCAGGGGTTGCCGGGGAGTTGGAGGAGGGCCGTGCGTTCGGATGTGGCTGGGGCTCAGCATGGGCACAGCAGACACGGAGCACAGAGGCAGGCAGGGAGCCTCGGCCTGGAAGGACTGGGAAGTAGATCTTCCTCGCCCGCAGCCGTTTGTCTGTGTTAGAGGTGTGTGTGCAGCGCGGAAGGAGCCAGGGGCTGGCACGGAGGGAGAGGCCAGAGGGAGCAGGCAGCTGGCGGAGTGGCAGGCCCAGCCGTGGCTTTGAGAGCCGGCGTGGCGGGTCGTCCGCGGCAGGAGAGGCAGTAGGGAAGAGTTCAGGCCATACTGCGAAGGCACAGAAGGCCTGCAGCTTGAGTTCTTGTACTTACTGGCTGGACGAGGTGGGAAATTTAAAAGCTCTAATGTGGTTTTTAGTGCAGAAATGTCTAGAATTAGTCATTTAGAAATGTTATAGAATTAGTCGCTTTTTTAAAAGGTGGGTTTCCATCTACCCTGTTTCCCTGAAAATAAGACAGTGTCTTATATTAATTTTTTTCTCCCAAAGTTGCGCTAGGTCTTATTTTCAGGGGATGTCTTATCTTTCCATGCCCTAGGTCTTATTTTTGGAAGATGTCTTATTTTGGGGAAACACGGTAGTATGACAAAACGAAGGAATATCTGTTCCAGAATCCGAAATTATTCCCCCTTAATGTTTCCCCTTTGTCTGAGGCTGGTGTGGACCAGGATATTTATGCCCACACTTGGCTCAGGTCTCTCTCACCCATCCGAACAGAAACTAAAACTGCAGAGCGGAGACGGATCGAGGGACGAGAAGCAGCCGGCCTCCGCCCAGTCCACGCCCAGCAGCACCCCCCACTCCTCCCCTAAGCAGAAGCCGAGGTGAGCCCGCCTGTGCCTTCCGAGCGGGGTGCATGTGCGGACGGGGCTGAGGCTGTGGTCTGAGCGGAGGGGGAGCTGACAGTCCTAGGCTTTTCGCGCGAGACCCTTCCAGAGGGCGGAGGATCTATCAGGCTGTTTATTCTTCTCTGCCAGAGGCTGGTTCTCTTCGGGCTCGTCCACAGCCCTACCCGGCCCACATTTTAGCTCCATGGATTCCGGCAGCGGCGATAAAGACAGGAGCTCGGCCGATAAATGGAGCTTCTTTGGCCCAAGATCCATCCAGAAGTCTGATTCCGGTAAGCCGGCTCCCTCAGGAGAGCGAGCAGCGGGAGGCATTGCTCCGCCGCTTCCTGCTTTGAACTGGTTTGCTCTGGTTCCTTCCAGGCGGCTTTGCCACCCAGCCCTACCGAGGAGCCCCGAAGCCTTCGCCCATGGAAGTGATGCGCATGCAGGCCACCCGCATGGCCGAGGACCCCGCCGCCTTCAAGCCGCCCACGATGGACCTGCCGGTGATGGAAGGGAAGAAGCCACCGCCTCGGACCCATAACCTCAAACCCCGGGACTTGAATGTGCTCACACCCACCGGCTTCTAGAGCTTTCTCTTCCAATGACTGAGAGTGTCTTGCACCCACTTCCTTATCACCCTGGCTCTGACATAGGAATGTTTTTTTTTGTTTGTTTTTTAATCTTAACCTGAGTCTAGAACTGGAGACTTAATTGGTTTTTGAGAAACATTAGTGCAAAGCCTGTCCTTGTGTGGAAGAAGCCACTGTGCGTGCTTTAATTTAAAGTTAGACTCAGTGCTCTCAGCGGTGATGTGTAGGGGCCTGAGCACCTATTTTTGCATTATTCAGCCTAGACAAGAACTTATCATTGCGTACGAGGTAGATAATGCTTACGTTGTTCCCAAACCCAGACTTCTTGATTCCTTTAAAGACCAAGGTCAGCGAGGGCATGGGCCAGTCGGGGAGTAGGGGTGCTCACTGACTAGCCTCTGGCCCTCTTGACGGCTGGAGCTGTGGGCTCCGTGCGTGGTGTGGGGACCTACGAGATCTGGGCACGAAGAAGAGCCAGGCTCGGCAGGGACCCTCCTGCGTGGAGATGGAGCCCTCGCTATAGCTCCTGGGATGCCTCCCGCAGTTCTGCTGGGCAGGGCTTCTCTTCACCTGTCAGCAAACACCAGTCTTGCATATCCTCTGCTGCACTTTAAGGTGAGATTAAGTTAACTCCAATTTGGTAGGAAAATTTCTAAGGGAGAAAATTCAGCCTACTGCTTTGGTATAGATTAATGGATATTAAAGTGTTTAAAAATAAAGATGGTGGTAACTAGATGGAGCTTCTAGTCCAGGCATTCACGTGAAAAGGTGTCACCGGGACCTGCCACTTTTTCTAAGAGCCGCGTGGAAGGATGAAAAAAGGTTCTATACGCAACCATGGCCCCCAGTGAGCCTGAGGCCGTGAGCACAGAGCTTCCGGGGACAGGAACCAGGGGGAGCCCCTGTTCACTCCTCACCGCGCGTGCTCCGTCCCCGTCCTGAGCGCTGGCTCGGAGCACTGCTGTGCGTGCTTTGGAGGGGTCGTGTCTGCATGGGGAGCTGGTGTCTCAAAGGGTGAGAACAATTAATTTATTGTGTCTTCTGTTAAGCTCGTATCTCTTACTTGTTTTAATAATAAAATTCTTTACTACTTTCTCAAACGTCCTGTTAAGAGTGGTTATTGCATTCTGCTTACTCACAGTCCTGGTAAGCAAGTAAACTTGGTATTTTGAAAAACCATTGCCTTTTTATTGTATCCTTTTAACATTTTTTGTTAACACTCATCCTCTTTAATTTCTAACTTTCCATTCTTTCCCCGTTACATTATATCTTAATAGACTTGCCACAAAATCAAATTCATAGGCAATATAACAGGTCTAATATTGATGTTTGTGTTCCGTTAGGGAGAAGCGGATGTGTCTTTCTCTTTCAGAACAGGGCATCAGTACCTTGAGTCACATTTGATGTCTAGGATTTGTTCAGAGGATTTTTTTCATATCCTGAATGGAATGTTAAACATGTAAGTGCTTATAGTACCTGTTTCAAAAAGTATAGATAAATAATTTATCAAAAAATATATACACCTTGTATATTTAAGCCGTATTTGAGAATAGGCTAGGATAGGATTAGTTTAAAAAAGCTATTTACTAAAGAGTTAGAAAGTTCTAACCTACAGATAAATAGGATAGGCTTGGTCCTGTGAGTCTTTTAACTACTTTCCAGACTTTCCGAACTTGCAAGTAGCAGGCGATCCAGTTCCAGAGGTATTCTGGTGCTCGGGGCAGAGGGCCTCAGCGGCTGCCCCAGGGCTGGGGGGAGGGCTCTGCGTCGGGGTTCAGGTCCGCAGCGTAGAAGAGCAGCAGCTTCAGCAAGTGCACTTTGTCTCGGAGCTGGGGGGCCAGCGGCTCGCCCAGCATCTGCACCAGGCGGCTGCGGAAGGCCTCGATCTGCTTCTCCACGTCCACCACCGTGATGTCGTCGCCTTGCTGGGGCTTGGGCTTAATCCTTTTGATGATTAAGTCTTTCCGATCGATCACCGAACTCCGTAAGTGCTCTGCAAGAGGGAACAAGTCAGTTGAAATGAATGCTTTTATTCCTTTGTGGTTTAGGACACTGAAGTCCAGTTTAGTAGGCAGGGTCTGGGCACAGACTTGTGGACTAGTTACTGGGACACAAGTCAAGGCCAAGTGGGCACTTGTGGTAACTCTATTTCCAAAAGGTCCATTGTTCTTGTTTTCGCTGGTCCTCAAGTTTTTCAGATTTTAAATAATTCTATTCATTTTAATTTCCCCTTGTTGGTTTAAACTTTAAACAATGAAACTATATTTAAAATCAATATAACCACTTGAAAAATATTCAAGTGAATTTTTAGTATCTTCAGGAAGATTTTTCCTAAGTATGAAAGAATTGCAAAGGAATACTGAACTTGTCTTTAGAATGTTTACTGTGGTATTGGTTTACGTGAACCACTTCCTCTCATTGTAGAACAGGCCAAATGAGGAAATACATTTGTGTTCAGACGGGGGTGGGGTGGTTTCTTTCAGCCGGAGGATGAGCTCAGCGGACAGCCCAGCGTCCATGTCTGGGGCTGCTCCGCTTGGGGAATGTCTGTAAAATGTGAAGGTTCGGCTGGACTTCTCCCCAAGGTCCAGGGCCCGCACAGAAGTAATTTAGTTATGTACAGGGAGTTCCGTAGACGCTCACTTTCTGATTTCACAGAAAAGGTATTCCTTCCAGTGTTTTCCCTGCAGACTTTGGTAACAGCCCCGAGTGTAGTCCTGGCTCTGCCTTTATTTCTTCTCTGTCTTTGTGTCCCGCCTGTGAAAGGTCAGTGGCTTTCACAGGTCATTGGATGATATAAGCTAGTGCATGGGAATGTGCTCGTCTTGCGTCCTCTCTCCATGTTAGGCTTTTCAGCCACCTTCCCCTTCTTCCCGCCTCTGACAACAGGCTGCGCTCCCAATGTCCTCAGATGTGTGAAGAGGCAGAGATGACTAGGGAGCCCTCACTGACCAGGACACTGACCATTTCAGGGTGCCATTCAGGGTAGGACCCTGTTTCAAACTGCGTGGTCTCCACGGCAGCTGGAGAGGGTGACAGGGACAAGGAGCGAGCACTGCGCCACGGCCCATTCACAATGCGGGGTGCCCAGAGCAGCTTACATTTGTGAGGACCTGGAAGTTTGTGTTCGTATTATTTATTAATTATTGTGTTCTTTATTTGTATTACAGCCGTAAGCCTACTTTTGCCACCCCGGTATGCTGATCTGAGGCCTTCCTTTCCCTTAGTTAAAGCATAAGAATATTCTGTAATTAAATCAGAATCCATGTCTGTGTTAAGTCACTATTGCCCATGACACAGGTCTATTTCCTGGGAAGCAAAACAAGTGAACAAGATGTTTTAAAGGTGAACTTTAAACAAGAACAAGCTGCTTTAATATTAAACTTTCTGCTAGATCTCCAAAAGAAAGTTACATAAAGCCCAGTGAGGCTAAGTACCCATGGAATTTGCCTTTGGGGCTTTGTTCTGAGAAGGACAGGTACCAAGTGTATGCTGTGGCCTTGACTTTGCACTCTGTTTAGTTACAAGAATTTGAAAGAGCCAAAACCGGTTTGGCTCAGTGGATAGAGCGTCAGCCTGCGGACTGAAAGGTCCCAGGTTGATTCCAGTCAAGGGCACGTACCTTGGTTGTGGGCACATCCCCAGTGGGGGGTGTGCAAGAGGCAGCTGATTGATGTTTCTAACTCTCTATCCCTCTCTCTCTTCCTCTCTGTAAAAAAAAATCTATCTATCTATCTCTATCTATCTATCTATCTATCTATCTATCTATAAAACTTGAAAGAGAGAAGACCCTTGTGGCTTACCCCTGGTTAGGCAAACAGGCAGACCAAGGTCCACGCACAATGCCTGAGCCATGCCTACGTAGTCCTCACACCTACTTGCAAGCAGCATTGGCAGCTTAAACATTACCAACCCCATTCTGCAGGAGGAGAGACGGGTCAGAGACCAAGTTAGCTGCACAGCGCAGAGTAAGTGCTCGGGTTGGATTTAAACTCTGCTCTTCTGTCTTAAATCCAGATTTTTTTTTCTTCTTTTTTTTCTGTCTCTATAACATCCACCTCAGTTCTAGGACTTCCTTACCTTCCCAAGAGCCTCTACTGAGCTAAAATCAACCTCAACAGGATCATGCAGATAAATGTTATATACATACTTTTTCTATTGTTTGAGAATAAGATCCTGCCCTTCTTTCTATCCCTCAATACTTCAGTATAGATCTCCTAAGATCAAGATCACTTACAGTCGCCCTGACTGATTTGGCTCAGTGGATAGAGCGTTGGCCTGCGGACTGAAGGTCCCAGGTTCAATTCCAGTCATAGGCATGTACCTTGGTTGAGGGTACATCCCAGTAGGGTGTGCAGGAGGCAACTGATCATTGTTTCTAACTCTCTATCTTCTCCCTCTCTGTAAAAAATCAGTATTAAGAAATATATGTATATTTTAAAAAATTCATAGGCCAGGATAATTATAAAAAATAGGAAATTTAATATTAATGCAGTTCTATAATCTGTTTAAATATCATCAATTGCCCCAAGACTGTACTTTCTAGCTTCTTTAGTTCCTTTTTAAAATGGAGCAGTTTCTCGGTCCTTTGTTTTGAAGAAAGTGGCACTTTTGAGGAGGACAGGCCAGTTGTTCTGTGAAATCCCGCAGAATGGGTTTGTCTGATCTTCCTGTGACCAGGCCATGGACTTCTGGCAAGAATATGGCATTCCTGGGCATCCCCTCCAGAGGAATGCCAGTTTCCTTCTGACGCCGCTGTCTTTCCTTTTGTCACTAATGATCACATCGCTTTTCCCAGGCCCCCCTACTCTCTGCTAACAAATCATTCTCGTTTGAAGCAGCTCTTTCTCCGCTTTGCCTGGGATGAGCAGAGCGCTCTGCCAGGCCTCAGGATGCCTCCCATCTTTTGTAGGATGTGCGCTTTTACCTCCCGCTGATGCGCGCTGTGCCTCATACTGACGGATGTCTATAATGTCTGTGGTCAGTCAGCAAAGACATGGCAGGGATGGGCTGCGTCAGTTGTCAGAGCGAGTCAGGAACTTACTGAGCACCTCCCCTGTCTGATGACTCTTGCTCACTCCTAATCCTGGTGAGGACCCATGTGTTGTGTATGTGCTATCACGAAAACAGGCGGTTCTTGTTTCTCAGCAGTGATTCCAGCTGTCACTCCCTGCTCCTCACAGGCACAACCAAGGACAAGGCTGGCTGGCTGGAATCCCCAGTAACGTTAACGCGTCACACTGTCCTCGTGAGACTCACGCCATCTTACCTCTGAGAACGTGCTGGTAGCTGGATAACAGGAACTGCAGGTGCTCCACCAGCTCATCCCACGTCTGCCACTGGGTTTTGTCCGACTGCGGAGACAGAAGAGCACGTGCTAATGGCCACTCCCCCGGCGAAGGCATGAGCAGCTTCCAGTCCCTGGGACGTGACGCTCGGGTGGGGAGGTGTCCTGGCCTGACCCGAGGAGGGAGGCGGTACCTGGCACTTGAGCAGCGACGTGGAGTGGTTCAGGAAGTACAGGGCCTGGGCCAGGGACAGGGGCAGGCGGGTGGGCGTCTCGCAGCTGTGCAGGAAGATGATCTCCAGCACTTTGCAGCGCAGAAGGTGGCTCTCCATGGTGGTGAAGAACATCTCTCTGCGTGGAGAAGGTGAAGAGGGAGCTCACCGCCGGCTCTCATTTCCAGGAACGATCCACCATTCCCCCTGGATGCTCTCATTTGCCCTGAAACAGGCGGCTAAGAAAGAACCTACACACTACATGACGGAGGCCTACACTCTCACCAGACACAGAGCCCAATGGAGGCCTGTACACTCACCAGGCCCGGGACGGGCAGACACAGAACCCGATGGAGACCTGCACTCTCACCAGACACAGAGCCCAATGGAGGCCTGCACTCACCAGGCCCGGGGACGGGCAGACACAGAACCTGATGGAGATCTGCACTCTCACCAGACACAGAACCCAATGGAGGCCTGTACACTCACCAGGCCGGGGACGGGCAAACACAGAACCCGGTGGAGGCCTGCACCCTCACCAGGCCCGGGGCCAGGCAGATACAGAGCCCGGTGGAGGCCTGCACCCTCACCAGGCCCGGGGACAGGCAGACACAGATTTGTTCATTAACAACCACTGGAAGCGGGAGAACCTTGGTATTGGAGAAGACTGATTTAGGACATTAAGAAGAACTACTTCATACTGTGACTAAGAGAATTAATGTTAAGAATAGTATTTCTGGATGTTCACAGTGTGCTAGATACTGTTCTCAGCAAGGAGCCTTAAGATAAAGGGTTTTTTAGTATAACTTGGTGAGTGCCAATTTGCCCCTTCTGAGTGTTTGAAAGTAGGGCCACGTTTTTAATTATTTTTGTCTATATTGAATCTAAATTTGTGGATAGTTATGTGGTCCTCAGACTTCTCCCCTCTCAGCAGAATCGGGGCTTAAATGAATGACTGGAGTGAGTTGGACCCAAATGAAGCGGTAAAGCAACACAGCATCTAAGCACAGCTTCTCCCTGACCTCTCACAGACGGCCTCCTCTGGACAATGAGCCTGCGACTTAGAGGCCTGGGCTTAAATTCCGATTCTGAATCTGTTCAGCTGGGTAACCCTGGACTAGTTATTTCACATTTAGTATTTTTCTCCTTTTTTAGTCTCATGAAAATATGAGAACGTGACCATGACTGGCGCGCTGTAGGGACCCAACAGACGCCTGTGCTAACCTTAGCCGGGTGTTTGCATTACACCCTATGGCTAATGTTTGGTAGGACAGTTTCATCCGATGGAGGAACCAGAGCGGAGGAAGAATACGCTTGGTTGCATCTGGGAGCATTGGGGTTGGGTGAAGAGCAGAGAGCTGAGGGAGATAATTTCTCCGAGGGTCACATGTACACTGCTCTCCATAGTTACTCCCCGTACCAGCAAGTGTTCACGAATTCATATTCATTCCGGTTTACTTGTCTTCCTCTGGATTCTGAAATTGCTGGTTCAAAGAAAGAATCCTTAATTCTAGCCAAAAACTCTGTTTCTGTATCCCCTCCCAGCGGAATGCTCTATTAATTCATGTTAGAGAAACTGGTTCCTTAGTCTTTCTGCCTGGGCTCATTCCGCAGGCCCAGCCCTGCCCATTCTGATCATCTCTAACACATGCCTGCTTCCTCCGCCTCTCAGGCCGCCCATGGACATGTACGCCAGGCTCTCTGGCTGAGGGTCAGGGGAGAAGGTTGTGCTTAGCAGGTGAACCTTGAAGAAGGAGTAAGATCGTTAGTTAATGGGTAAAGTAGGAAAGTTTACGCTCCATTTAAGGTATCCCGACTTCTCCCAAAAAATTATGACTCAGTTGCAAATAATAAGAATTCATTGAGCCGAAGCTGGTTTGGCTCAGTGGTAGAGCGTCGGTCTGCGGACTGAAGGGTTCCAGGTTCGATTCCGGTCAAGGGCATGTACATTGGTTGCAGGCCCATCCCCGGTAGAGGGCGTACAAGAGGCAGGTGGTCGATGTTTCTCTCTCATCGACGTTTCTAGCTCTCTATCTCTCTCCCTTCCTCTCTGTAAAAAATCAATAAAATATATTAAAAAAAAAAAAAGAATTCATTGAAAACTGTCTTCTTGCCCTAACCCCGTGGTCGGCAAACTTCGGCTCGCAGGGCGAGCCACATGTGGCTCTTTGGTCCCTTGAGTGTGGCTTTTCCATAAAATACCACGGCCTGGGCGAGTCTGTTTTGAAGAAGTGGCGTTAGAAGAAGTTTAAGTTTAAAAAATTTGGCTCTCAAAAGAAATTTCAATCGTTGTCCTGTTGATATTTGGCTCTGTGGACTAATGAATTTGACGGCCACTGCCCTAGCCGGTTTGGTTCAGTGGATAGAGATTGGCCTGTGGACTGAAGGGTCCCAGGTTCAGTTCCAGTCAAGGGCATGTACCTTGGTTCAGGCACATCCCCAGTAGGGGGTGTGCAGGAGGCAGCTGATCGATGTTACTCTCTCCCTTCCTCTCTGTAAAAAAAAAAAATTAATAAAATATATTTAAAAACAAACAAACAAACAAACAAAAAAACCTGTCTTCTTTTACAGGTTATAGAAACAGGAACTACCCCCACCCCCCACTACTGTTCGGAAATTTATTTCAAAATGATGTTCCAGGAATGAAAAAGGAAAACAGAACTAAGCCTCACCTCTGACTCCTCTCGGGAATGTCCAGCACAAACCCGAACATCATCTCGGCGATTTTACTGGAGCTGCAGGTGGGGGTCCTGTCCACCTCCACGGCGATGGACAGCAGCCTCTGCAGCTGGCACACGATCCTGGGCCAGAACAGAGCGGGTGAGCGGCGGCCGGCCGGGAGGAGCCACCTGCTGGCAGGGAGGAGCCCACCAGCGATCTACAAGGTCTCAGGAGCACACAGGTCAGGGAGAACTACTCAAGCCACCAGCATGCTTTTGTCCAGCCGTTCCACCTACCTGAGTCCCTTCTGCCAGACCATACTATCTGAACCTCTCAGAACCTGGGGGTGAGCTGCAAAAGCAAGCTGCTTTTAAATTCAAAGAGAGAGACAGACAGTCATAAGGATCTAGAGTACTTGGAGGATCATCTATATAACTTTCGCTGTGCAGATGGAGAAACTGCTACCAAGTATCTGAATCTCTGATTCAGGGGGAAATACAGAGGTGGGAAGAAGTAGGCTTACAGCTGTGAAATGCAGAGCTTGTTCTTGCATTAGTTATTAGTTATTGTATTCTGTCCTTTTCCAGCCGCAAGCCTACTTTGCCCAACCCAGTAGATATTCACCATTCGGTTTTCTCCTATTACTGCTTCCTTTACACTCATTTTGCTCAGTTCCTTCTCAGAACGCCAACTGGTGGGACGTGGCCCTCTCCTGTGAGACCCCACCGGCTAACGTGGCGGAAGGAACCTGGACAGCCCTCAGGGGCGCGAGGCCGGAGCCCGCCTTTTCTAACAGCATCTTCGTGGTGGTGGGAGAGGCTGTTGTTGAAAGCCTGAGGCGGTGACACAGTAGGTGGCCCAGAGGCACGGGCCTCAGATTCCGGCCTGCAGTGACAGGCTGTTCACCTGTTGACAAATGACTGGCAGGGCCTGGTTCAGAAAGCAGTGAGTGCTCTGAGGGACATGGGGCAGCCAGAATGGTAAACAGTAGTGCCTATTGTTATTGGTAAGATCACAGTAAATAGACTTTTATTTCTATTAATATTCACTTAAAATAAATGTCTTGTTACTATTATTCATGTGAGATTAGCTTCCTGTAAAGGACCCGTGTCAGCCTCTCTCGGATCTGTAGGCTGGGGTTCTGGGATGACCCTCCTGCACGGCTGCCCACGTAAGTGCTTTTCTGCTCCAGGACATTCTCCATTGTGATGCAAGACTGTTTCCTAAGTTAGTCAAAACCCGTAGGCCTTATACGAAAATCTGTGCAAAGAGACTGTGACATAGTGTTGTGAATTTAAGCACAAGTGGTGTGTTTGAAATGCCGCGTGACTGATTTCTCACAACATGACTGACACAGGAGGGAGGGTTACTTGTATAGGGCAGCTCCAGCCGCTAAAATCTTGGCATCTCTCAAAAAATACCCAGACCGCTCTCAGCCCCACCAAGAAACTCCAGGCATCTCTTCCCGGTGCTGTCTGAGCGCCTGGGCTGCCCCGTCTGAGCCACCGCTGTTCTGAGCTGGCAGGACTGGCAGGGTGAACGGCCAGGCCCTGCCCAGGATGGGAGGAGAGGGACGCAGGGCCTCGAGGACTAGCGGCTGCCGAGCGCCCACTCCCCGCCCCTCTCTCTGTCCGGAGGCGGAGGACGGACGCCAGCTGCACTGCACCGCCTCTTGGTGTCCAGAGGGGAGGGCTGTGTCCCTGGGTTTTGTTTCGCTTCGGTTATAAATCTGCGTTCCCGCAGTGGAGTCCTAGCCGTCTATTGGGGGGGAGGGGGCATCTGCGGCTGCTCTGCCTTTGGAGTTAGAAATTCAGCCTCTGGTCAAACAAGACAGTCTGTAGTGAGAACCGTTTGCTCGAGGCTGGTAACGGGGGATGCTCCGAGGGAGCGGGGCCCTTCTGGTCCATCCCCGCAGCCCCGGCCCAGGGGCTCCTGCCCTTACACCTGCGTGGCGTTCCTCGTCAGAGCCGGCGGGGGAGGCGCGAGGCTGCTGCCGGCCTTCGTGGGGCCGGTTCCCGAGCCGGTGAGACTCCCATTGGGGGGCTGAGGCGACGCGCCTTCGGTCACCGCTTTAACCAGCCACTTGATCACGTCTCTGCCAGGGAAAAGAGGTAAGAAAAAGCTTCACCTTTTGTCTGGTTGGATGGTGCTCAGAAGTGCAGCCTTAACCTGGGCTCCTAACCCCCTAGGTCTCCCCACTGGCTACATCCATGTAGCCACAGCCTTAATCTCATAGCCATCTCTTACTGAATCAAAGACAGCTCGTTTTCCGTCTGGAACAGATGGCTTTCTCCACTGATAGAGCACAAATGGAGGACCCAGTTTGCATTCTGAGGCCACAAACGCCTGTTTTTAAACCCAAGAATCACTCTGTGTAGTGAGAGGCCCCGTCAGGAGGGGCGGGAATGAAAGTGACTGACAGCATTGGCTAGCGTGGGATCGTGGCTCCCGCTGCCTCCTCCATCCAATGCCTGCACTCACACCGCACAATGGTGGACAGAACTGCTCTCATTCAAACCGATATTTTTAAATTAAAACCCAGCTACGCTGTCCTGCGCTCTTTGGGGATTCTCCACTTACTGATTTCCTATCCCTAGACTGACTGCCAGTGAGGTTTCTCTTAGATCTCCTGAGGCTGTGGGGACAACAGTGAACAGACCACAGGAAGTCTGATGGCCTTGGGAGAAACACGCATCTCTGGTGCCCAGCCTCCGCTTGGCAGAGAGAATGTGTCTTGGGCTGTCCATGGCTCAGTAACCATCCCTGTCACAGCCTCCCGCTCTGGAGTGCCTCCCCACCTGACGTTCTCTGGTCCTCCCACCCCGCCTCCCGCCGCCCCAGCGCCCCGGGCTGGCCACCTGACGTTGTGGGGCTGCCTGTCGCAGGACAGCACCGTGCTGGCGATGGACTGCTGCAGGTGCTGCCGCTGCTTCCGCAGCGTGTGCTGGAAGTCGTCCTCCAGGGTCTGCACCACGTAGCGCAGGAAGAGGACGCGCCCAGGCAGCTGCTGTCCCTGGGGGAGAGAATGAGAAGTATCGATAGTGCATCTCCCGGTGACAGTGAGCACGGGGCTCTCACTGAGACTCAGTCCCGCCAAAACCGGTTTGGCTCAGTGGATAGAGCGTCAGCCTGAGGACTGAAGGGTCCCAGGTTCGATTCCGGTCAAGGGCATGTACCTTGGTTGAGGGCACATCCCCGGTGTGGGGTGTGCAGGAGGCAGCTGGTCAATGTTTCTCTCTCATCGATGTTTCTGGCTCTCTATCCCTTCCCTTCCTCTCTGTAAGAAATTAATAAAATATATTGAAAATAAAAAAAGACTCAGTCCCAAGGAAGGCCACGAGTCCACAGTGCGCCTGCCCTGGCAGGGAGAGCAGGCAGAGGGGTCAGCACGGAAGAGGGAACAGGGTGTTCCTGGGGCTCAGGGTGCAGACTTCCCGATGATGAGACGCAGGGAAGGGAGTCTCTCACTCAGTCTATCAGTTTCAGAATAAAGCCTTCACTGCGGCTCTCAGGACAGAGGCGGGAGCCGGCTCCCAAACAGCTCTGCCGAATGCTGGCTGAGCCCCATGACCCCGGCGGTGACCTCCGGAGCGGGAGCAGTGGATGCAGCCTCACTGGCCGGCAGGTCTGGGGGCTTTCTGTGCCAGGTGAAGGCCCGCCCTGAGGGAGCACCCGGCGCAGGGAGAGCGTGCGCTTTGGGGGCCCTCAGACCTCATTTCCGCTGTTGGTCTGTTCGGCCCTCTTATCTAACGCAGGCCTGAGTCTCCTGTCCGGGGTTCCTGTGGTCATTCTAACCAGAGCCGATGTCACCGTCACTCAACAGGCGCAGGCACAGTCAGCGTTTCCCTTTCCCGGGAGACGGTGCCGGGTCCAGGCCGGGCACCAGGCTGCGAAGCTTCAGAGAACGAGAGGGCACCCACCACGCCCGGCCTCTGCGGGGGCCTTCTCAAACACCCAGGGCAGCACGTTTTCTAGACACTGACCTCTTGGTCAGCAGGAAGAAGGCCGTTCTGAGTATCTACCATTTCTTCCTTTCTTCTTTCGGAGGATGTGGGGATGGGATGCCTTTGTCTTCCAAAAGTACGTGTTCTCTCATTTTTACCGATATAAATGCTTTTGGAAAACTCAAGGACTTGTGCTGATTTCTGAATCTTCTGGTGACACCTCTCCGCAGCCATCTGTCCTCCAGGGCCGCAGGGCAGAGCTCTGAACTTCCTGTAGGCTACTCTAAAGATCTCTAAAAAACCCTCTTATCACACTGTGTTTTTGTTTATCAGCTTTCGACATTACCGATTGGCTTCTGCTATGCTAGATTATGACTTATCTCATTTATGCCATATCCCACTTCTCTTCCTAAAATAACTACCTCAACTTATGTCCCAACCTCTACAAAAAATATAGTCTGTCTCTCCGTGCTGTAAGATAAGGACACTGTAATAGCCCTACTATTCTCAGAGATGCTCTTTTCATTTCCCATCCTTTATCTTCTATACTTTTCTATTTTCCACTGTCAAAGCGAATAAAATTGTCTTCCATGCTTTGCATAAAATTGATTTTAAACATGATAACTGAATATTGCTTACAGTGTAAGGACTATGTTAAAATTATTTACTACATTGGAGATACATACAGTATACTAAGAAAATCATTTCTTTCTGGTGAAGATTTTTTATTTTCTTAAAGCTTCTTTTGAATCCTTTCTATACTGCCTGACATTATCAGTTTAGTTCTTTCACCTCCTCAAGAATAGTGTTGAATTTTGAGAATACTCTTCCAAATTGATTTTTTTTTTTGTATTTTTAAAAAGAACTTTGCTGACAAACCATAAAATTCATCCATTTTAAATGTATAACAAATGATTTGTTATAAATATATCAAGTTATTCTACCATCACCATTTTATTTATTATTAGTAGTAGTATTTATTATTTTTTTAAATATATTTTATTATTTTTACAGAGAGGAAGGGAAAGGGATCAGCTGCCTCCTGCACACCCCCTACTGGGGATGTGCCCGCAACCAAGGTACATGCCCTTGACCGGAATTAAACCCGGGATCCTTTAGTCCGCAGGCCGATGCTCTATCCACTGAGCCAAACCAGTTAGGGCAGTATTATTATTTTTAATTGTTGACATTAGACATGTCCCCGATTTCTCTGTTTGCCCTCCTTCACTGAGACCCCGCCCTCCTCCCTCTGGCCCTCCCCACATTGTGGTCTGTGTCCACTGGCCACACATTCATGTCCTTTAGGCAGGTTTTCTCCCTCCTTGGCTGCGGCCCTTCCCACATGGCCTCTGGCCTCTGGCTTCTCTGCCTCGCTTCATCCATCATCACTCTCACATTTCCTCCAGATCTCCCCATCTTCACTCAGACCGAATGTTCTTACTGTCATTGCCATGGATTTACAACTTCCCTACTCATTCACGGCTATTTCCCAGGGGAGCTCGAGAAAGAGAGGGGTACGTGAACGCCTCAATCTTGAATAGAAGACAGCACATACCATGTCAGTAGGCATTATCTGATGGGGCTGAGAGAATAAGGAAATAATGGCAAAGACCTGACTATCCGCTTTGCTGTTACTGTTGTTTCTGGTGAGAATTTCCTCTGCAGGAGACACCCCCCTCATAACTGCCCGGTTACCTCTTCCTCCATGACGTACGTGAGCAGCTTCCAGTCCCACTCCACCGTCTTGGCATTAGCTGGATGGAGCCTGAAAGTCAAGGGCGCGCCGTTAGTGTCCTGAGAGCTCAGGGGGAGGGGCTGGGGTCTAGGTGACAGAAGCCAGAGCCCCTCTGATCCTGGGCGCTGCTGCCCGCCCCCTCGATACCATACGTTCACCTGGAGGCAGGATTTCCTTCTCTTTCTCTGCCCCCCCATCCACTTCCCCTCTGGAAGGCATTAGTGACCCCATTTTGCCTTGAGGAAATGAACCTTCGTTAGTTAGGCCACTGGCTTTGCCACCAGGACCCTGGGGTGAAGCCTGTGGGTCCGGTGACAGTCTACCCTCAGTTCGCAGGGACTGTCCACAGAGGGGCTCAGGTCTTAGGTTGTGCCAAGTAAAGCCTAAGCCTCCATTCCAGAACGCTGTGTGCTTGGAAAGGAAGCCGGCTCGCTCTCCCACTCAGAGGATCGCGAAAGCTAGAGGCTGAGAAGGCGGCCACAGGCAGCCCGAGAGCAGAAGCAGAGCGGAGCTGAAAAACGGGTCCTTGTAACTGTTTTTAACTGAATTTCGTCGTTTCATTCCTAGGTTTCTAGTAACATGCAGCATTACAGAGTCTTTTACTATCTGTGACCGCCAGTGTGAATTGGCTTTCCTGTCACCTCGCAATCCAAATAACTCTAGTATGTCACCTAGTAAGCCAATAACCGAGTCACCCTCTCTAATGGCTAGCAGAACAGAGCCCCAGTGCAGGCTCCCTAGCAGGGCTGCCCACGGCTAAGGCTCGTACTGTTGGATTTTCATGAGGAGCATGTAGGCCTCCTTCAGGACGTCCAAGGTCTCAGAGCCGCTGAGCAGGATTTTCTGGATGATGTGCGCCACGATTTCTCTGGGTGGGTAATGCTGCGGGGACACAAAGTCCATCAGAAACTGCACCGTCCCCAGGGGGAAATTTTCTTCAATGGTGTTTGTGACCATCCTTAGTCTTCGATGGGGGATGGGTTCTAGTTTTTGACCCCTGTTCTGTAGAGACAAAGAGAAATAAATTAGGATAGGTTTCTACAGACTTAAAAACAAGAGGTTCTGGAATAGGGTGAAGACAGCAAAGTTGTCCATGCATTTGAAATATTCATAATTAAAAAAAAAAGAGAGACTGGAAGGGCTTATCTAAAAATATTCAATGACATGGGGAAATGCTTATATTAAATTAAAAAACAAGAATTCTGTATTCTACATATAACATGACTTCCTCTGTGTTAAAATATAGCATAGCAAGAAAAGCAAAGAGTCAAGAGCTAGCCTAAGCTGATTTTGGGGTGAGGGTGATAAGATATTTAGGGGTAGTTATAATAATTTATCAGGTACTGAAGTAGAGGAAGAAATATATTTTACATTATGTTTTACTGTTAGGCAAAGATCCCATTTTGTTCTCTCTCTCTTTCTCTCTCTCTCTCTCTCTCTCTCTCTCTCTCTCTCTCTCTCAGTTGCTAGTAAATATTAAGTTGCTTTCTCACCCAAAAAAATATGTATATAAAGTCTGGGAGAGAAAAAAGTGAAAAGTGGTTTCTATTATCTGGGTAGTGGAATTATAGGTGATTTTTTTCTATATGCTCTTTTGTATTTTCAATTTTTCCATAATGGACATATATTACATTCATAACCAGAATAAAAACAAACATTAAGAAGTTTGATATAGGAATAATAGCATTAATTATAAAACAATTTTTGTACATTGAACTTATCCTCATTTCTCACAACAACCTTAAGAAATACATATTATTAGCCAAAACTGGTTTGGCTCAATGGATAGAGCGTCAGCTTGGGGACTGAAGGGACCCGGGTTCGATTCCGGTCAAGGGCATGTGCCTTGGTTGCGGGCATATCCCCAGTAGGGGGTGTGCAAGAGGCGGCCGATCGATGACTCTCTCTCATCGATGTTTCTAACTCTCTATCTCTCTCCCTTTCTCTCTGTACAAAATCAATAAAATATTTAAAAAAAAAAAAAAGAAAGAAAAAAAAAAGAAAAAGAAAAAAAGAAATACATATTATTGCCCCGGCCAGTTTGACTCAGTGGATTGAGCATTGGCCTGCGGACTGAAGGTTCCGGGTTCAATTCTGGTCAAAGGAACATGCCCAGAGTGTGGGCTCAATCCCTAGGAGGGGGCATACAGGAGGCAGCTGATTAGTGATTCTCTCTCTCTCCCTTACTCTCTGAAATCAATAAAAAAATATATATTTTTTAAAAAGTACATATTCCTACTTTATAGATAAAATAAACCCTGAGATTTAGAAAGTAAGCATTTGTCATACATTGCCAGAAGCCAATTCCAGCATGTCATAATTGCAAGAGTTTCACTGAGGGTTGAGTCACATATGTTATTGCCTGTTGGGAATGGCTGAAGGCATTTCCCCAAACCTGAAAAGGATGCGTTAAATTGAACCTTTGCTGTCAGACGCTCAGGGCATCTTAATCTACCTATCATTGCCTCCTGTTGGCCAAACACCTGAACACCCAAAGGCAATTCCCCATTCTGACAATGCTTCTGTAAGAAACCCTAACCTTTGAAGTGTATATCTCCACCTTGCCTTAGGACAATTTGTGTTAATAAAAAGCAAGGGGTCCTGAGGCAAGAACTCGATTTCTTCAGCCAGGCTCCTCTGCCTTCCCCTAATGCCTTTCTAAATTATGTTTCATCTCTGGACTCTTCTTTAATTTACACACAGACCCTACTGCAGATTCTAGAACCCTTCAAGAAGCCGGATCAAGACCCACTGGTGTTAAATGTAGCCCAACGTCTGGCAATACATTAAATGGTTTCACAAACAGGGGAAGATAAAAATGTCAAGTTCATATTGGGCATGTTCTCTCATGCTTGGATTCCTGCTAGCATACTAACCTTATGCTAGGCCTGTTCAGAGGGCATGTAAGCCCTGGGGGAAGCCAGGTTAGCTCACCTCTCTCATGTCTTTATCGGGTATTAGTGTCTGGAAGAAGAGGTGATGCACCGGAGGTCGTAAGAAGTACTTCAGTCTATGCAGGCATGGTCTGTTGTACAACACGCCTGCTGGTGATCGTGCCTGTATGTGGGCAGACCCGGGGTTGGCAGGCTCTGACGTTGACATCCCCTTTCTGGCTGGAGTCTCTGTGACAGAGAGCCAGGGAATTTTCTCTAAGGAAGTTTTAGACTGTGGAGACTGTGGGCTGAGAGAGCAGCTTGGAGAAGATGGACCTGAGACATCCATAGGAGTGTCATGGTTCTGTACATCATTTGGGAGAGAGTCAGGCCTGTTTTCTAGCAAGGGTGGCATGTCTCCAGGTGAATGTAGCACATCTGGTAAATGCGAGACTTCTGCAGTTAACTGTGGCATATCTCTTGGAGACTGCGGTGTATCTCTTGGAGACTGTGGTGCACATCTTGGTGACCATGGCACATCTCTAGGTGACTGTGGCATACCTCTTGGTGACTGTGGCACACCTGTTGGTGACTGGGGTGCACATCTTGGTGATTGTGGTGCATCTCTTGGTGACCACGGTGTATCTCTTGGTGATTGCGGTACATAACTTGGTGTCTGCGGTGCATCTCTGGGTGACCTCAGTGTATCTCTTGGTGACCGTGGTGTATCTCTCGGTGACCGTGGTACATCTCTCGGTGACCGCATTGTATCTCTCGGTGACCGCATTGTATCTCTTGGTGATTGCGGTACATAGCTTGGTGTCTGTGGTGCATCTCTTGGTGATGGCAGTGTATCTCTTGGTGACGGCAGTGTATCTCTTGGTGACCGCGGTATATCTCTTGGTGACGGCAGTGTATCTCTTGGTGACCGCAGTGTATCTCTTGGTGGCAGCGGTGTATCTCTCGGTGATTGTGGTGCATAGCTTGGTGTCTGTGGTGCATCTCTTGGTGACCGTGGAACATCTCGCAATGACTGTGACATGTCTCCTGATAACTGGGGCACATCTGGCGGCTGTGGCATATCTCCCAGTGACTGTGGCATGTCTTGCAGATGTGCCACTTCTTGTGGACAGGATATGTTCTGAGGTGGGCCAGGTACACCTTGAGGTAGGCCCAGAGAGTCTTGAGACGGGCAGAGAGAGTCTTGTGATGGGCCTGGTGAGTGCTGAGGATGCCATGATGAGTTTTGAGGTTGGCCTGGTGAGTGCTGAGGATGCCATGTTGAGTCCTGAGGTGGGCATGGTAAGTGCTGAGGATGCCAGGAGTCCTGAGGTGGGCTTGTCATACTTTGCTGAGGGCATGACATATTCTGAAGGCATGGCATTTCTTGAGGCAGGTTAGGCAAAGCTTGTAGTTGGCACTGCGCAGGTTGTGATGGGCATGACAAGGCTCGTGGTGGGCAGGAGGAGGCTCGTGGTGGACATGGCAAGGATTGCAGTGGGCATGGCAAGGCTTGTGGTGGGCAAGGGACATCTTGCTGAGGGCATGGCAAGGGCACCCTTTGACTGCTGCTGCTGCCATTATTGCTTACTGGGGAGAGGGAGTGAACATCTAGGCTGGACAAGAAGCTCAAGTCATCTTTGAACGCGGCTGAGCTGCAGTTCGGCTGTGCCGGGCACACAGGGGCCCCGCGGATGGATGCAGGGGGGTGGGAGCCTGCAAATGCGGATTCCTCCAAAAGGTCCAAATCCACAGGGTCGCTGTTAATGATCCTCCGCGCTGCGGGCCACGCGCTCCTGTCCGCCCGCCCTTCCATCGCCTCTTTGCCGGCGAGGCTGGCACATGTCTGAGGATTGGCTGACTCCTTCTGGGAGGGAGCAACGGGTTCCAGAGTCAAGTCAAGGGTGGCAATAGGTCTGTTTTCCTCCTCCGTACTTGTCAGGTCAATCACACAGATGGCACTGCGATCCTTTGGCCTCGGTCTGGTTTCTCTGGTTAAGTCAATGAAGTCCTGTTGAAGGATGGTGAGAAGACAAAGGGTCAAGTAGGCAGTCTCCGCTTTATCTAAGAAGATACATCTGAGCTTTTAAAGATCAACTACAGGAAAAGAGACGCTAACATAAGAGACTCCACTGCGTGCTAAGAAATGTTCTTTAATTTTCACAATGACCCTGTCAGGTAAGGCTTATCACCTCCACTGTGCGGAGGGGAAACAGAAGTTCAGAGACACGAGTCATTTACCTGAGGATCACACAGCTAACCCTAACGGAGAGAGGCTTTAAAAAATTAAACCAGTACACAAGATGGAAGGTTAACAATTTCTTTCTGAGCCCAGTCACACTCCCTGGGGACACTCACTCTCACCTACTTCTCGTGTTCAGATGATTTTTAAGAAACTAATTCTACAAAACTTAGAGAAACAGACATTAAGTAATTTATCCTATTCAAGATCATTGTAAAAAGGCCCATAAGCTTCCTGTTTCATTTTGCAAACCTCACATAATACAACAGAATGTGATCAGGAGAAAAGAGAAATTGAAAGGCGCTCCTTGTTTGCTCTGGATGGTCTTGGTTTATGTCTGTTATCCTAGGGTAATTATTATCACTCTCAAAAGTGTATCAGTGTGTATAATAAATAATGTCATCCTAATTACTAACCAGTCTCACTCATGAATAGAAATGCCAATATCCTCTCTAAAATATTAGCAAATCAACTGCAGTATTTTTTTTAAAGAGAGTTCCATTTCTCATCAAAAAGACTAACTAGATACTCCGATAAGCCAACCTAATAAAAGCTAGAATGAATACATAAATGTAAAAACATGGGAGAAGCCACAAGGAAAAACCAACCAACAAAAAGCCAGGGTAGCTGTAATAAGATCAGATAAAATAGACTTCACTGAAAACAGTATCACTAGATAAAGAGGATCCCTGCACAATAAAAGATTTATTTCATCAAGATCCAATTTAAAAACTATACACCTAATAACATAGTTCCACAAAGAAAAACTAGGTAGAAGTAAGAAGAGAATATATATATATATATATATATATATATATATATATATATATATATATAATGAAAAGAGACAAAATTATAGATGTTTTCAAGGTTAAAAAAAATGAGAAAAAGATGAGAAGATATTATGAATAACTTTATGTCAAAAACACTTTTTGGAACTTAGATGAAATAGATAAATTCTGGAAAAAATAAAGCTTAGCAAAACTGACTTAAGAAACTGGGTGCTGGTCATGCTGAGTGAAATAAGCCAATCAATGAAAGAGAAACACCACATGACCTCACACATCGGTGGATGATAAAGATCATTATAAACTGATGAACCAAGAGACAGATAATAGAGAAAGTAAAGCAACAGGCAGACTGTCAAATTACAGTGGGGAGGGTAGGGATATCAGGGGGAGATAATAGATCAACCGAAGGACTTGTATAAATGCATATAAGTACAACCAATGGACATAAAACTATGGGGAGGGAGGGGATGTGTGGGAGGGAGGGAGGGGGGCAATAAAAAAAAATCAATAATATATGTAAAAATAAATAAATAAATAAATAAATAAATAAATAAAAATAAAAAAAATAAAATAAAATAAAAAAGAAACTGGGTGCTGGGTATATGGGGGATAATTACATGATTTGTTCTATTTTTCCATGTTTGAAATTTTCCGTAATATTGATAAAAAGATATTTTATTATTATTTTTTTTAAATATATTTTATTGATTTTGTACAGAGAGGAAGGGAGAGAGATAGAGAGTTAGAAACATCGATGAGAGAGAGTCATCGATCAGCTGCCTCTTGTACACCCCCTACTGGGGATGTGCCCGCAATCAAGGTACATGCCCTTGACCGGAATCGAACCCGGGACCCTTCAGTCCCCAAGCCGACACTCTATCCATTGAGCCAAACCGGTCCGGCTAAAAAGATATTTTAAAATTGACTCAAGAATATAAAGTCAAAATAGTCCTTTAACTAATAAACAAATCAAATCATTAATTTTTTTCCTTCCGCCAAGACTGATTTGGCTCAGTGGATAGAACATGAGCCTGCGGACTCAACGGTCCCAGGTTCGATTCCTGTCAAGGGCATGTACCTTGGTTGTAGGCACATCCCCTGTGTGGGTGTGTAGGAGGTGGCTGATCGATGTTTCTCTCTCATCAATGTTTCTGGCACTCTGTCCTTCTCCCTTCCTCTCTGTGAAAAATCAATAAAATATTTTAAAAAAAGTTTTTTCCTTCCAAAAATTGCCGGACCCAGGTTACTTTAAAAAGAGAATTCTCGCCGAAACTGGTTTATCTCAGTGGATAGGGCATTGGCCTGAGGACTGAAGGGTCCCAGGTTTGATTCCGGTCAGGGGCATGTACCTCAGTTATGGGCATATCCCCAGTTGGGGGTGTGCAGGAGGCAGCTGATCAATATTTCTCTCTCATCAATGTTTATAATTCTCTCTCCCTCTCTCTTCCTCCCTGTAAAAAATCAATAAAATATATTTTAAAAAAGAGAGAATTCTTAAACTGATGTTTCTCTTTCCCCAGGTTCAATTCTAGTCAGAGGCACATGCTTGGGTTGTGGGCTTGATCCCCAGTGTGGAACATGCAGGAGGCAGCCAATCAGTTCTCTATCATCATTGATGTTTGTATCTCTCTCCATCTCCCTTCCTCTGAAATCAATAAAAATAATCTTAAACTAGAGGCCTGGTGCATGGATTTGTGCACTGGTAGGATCCCTTGGCCTGGCCTGCACCGTCTCTCAATCCGGGACCCCTCAGGGGATGTCAGACTGTCGATTTGGGGCTTCTAGTATGCATACATGATCTGTGATTAATCTCTTCCCGCCCTCCCCCCACTCCCCTGCCCTCTAAGATTCAGTCTGTTCCTGTCCCCATGCCTGCATGTTGAGCGTTTGCCCTGTGGTCAGTGCGTGTCACAGCTATCAGTGCGTGTCACAGCTATCAGTCAAATGGTCGAACAGCTGAACAGTCACTTAGGCTTTTATATATCTTTTATATAGAGAGATAAATAAATAAATAAAAATTAATAGAAAATAAACAAAAAATGTTTGGTAGAATACACCTGGGCCAGGTGCTTTCTGATATTGAAGGTTTTTAATTATGATTAAATTTCTTTAATAGATATAGGTCTATTCAGATGGTCTATTCATAGGACTATTAAAACAAAATATTTAAAAATTTTAAATTATTGTTCTTCTCTAATTAACCTATAAATTTAAACAAAATTCCAATGGATCCCACAAAGACTAACAGAATGTCCATAACAGTGGGATGTATTAAAATTACGAATTCCACTGCAAGAAACTATTTTACAGACATATCTTTATGAAGACTTTATCACATCATAATCTGAAACACAAAAGAAAAATTAAATTCAATGAGAGACTGATTAGTTTTTGTTAATCCTATATAATAAAAGCATAGTATGCAAATTGTGCCTTGACCGGGAGTTCATTGGGGTTTGACCAGGGAGCAGGACAAGCCAGGGGCAGTGAGGGAGTTCCCTGGGCCTCTAGTGTTAGATAAGATGCAGCTGATAAAATATGCATTGAATGAATATTTGTGCCAGGCATCATGTTATGCACTGGGAATACCATTGTGAGCAAAAATGGATAATAGTAGGAATGATACTAATATTTTTTATAAATTATTATTATTTATTTTCTAATTAACTTCAGCAAGGGAAGGGAGAGAGAGGCAGAAACATCAATGACAAAAGAGAACCACTGATCTCCTGCATGTCCCACACTGGGAATTGAGCCCGCAACTTGGGCATGAGCCCTGACCAGGAATTGAACTATGACCTTCTGGCTCAAAGGTTGACACTCAACCATTGAACCACACTAGCCAGGCCTAATGTTTATTATTATTATTATTATTATTATTATTATTTTTAATATATTTCATTTATTTTTTACATAGAGGAAGGGAAAGGGATAGAGAGTTAGAAACATTGATGAGAGAGAAACATCAAACATCCCCTACTGGGGATGTGCCCACAACCAAGGAACATGCCCTTGACCGGAATCGAACCCAGGACCCTTCAGTCCGCAGGCTGAAGCTCTATCCACTGAGCAAAACCGATTTTGGCAGGCCTAATGTTTTTTAAATGATAAAAATATATGAAATGTTTTTTATTTTTATTTTTTTAGCTATTTTATTTTATTTTTAAAAAATATATTTTATTGATTTTTTATAGAGAGGAAGGGAGAGAGACAGAGACCTAGAAACATCAATCAGCTGCCTCCTGCACACCTCCCACTGGGGATGTGCCCACAACCAAGGTACATGCTCTTGACCGGAATCGAACCTGGGACCTTTCAGTCCGAAGGCTGACGCTCTATCCACTGAACCAAACCGGTTTCAGCTATTTTATTTTTTTAATTTAATAATATTTATTGTTCAGGTTATTACAATTATTTCTCTTTTTTCTACTCATAGCTCCCCTCCACCATGTTCCTACCCCACCCTCTGTCCTCACCTCCCCCCGACTGTCCTCATCCATTGGTGAATGCTTTTGTCCAGTCTCTTCCCCGCACCCCACTACCCTTTTCCACCCGACAGTTGTGAGTCCACTCCCTTTCTATGCCCCTGATTCTATTATATTCACGTTTATTCTGTTCATCAGATTTTTTATTCACTTGATTTTTAGATTCACTTGTTGATAGATATGTATTTGTTGTTCATAATTTTTATCTTTACCTTTTTGTTCTTCCTCTTCTTAAAGAATACTTTCAGCATTTCATATAATTCTGGTTTGGCAGTGATGAGCTCCTTTAGCTTTTTCTTGTCTGTGAAGCTCTCTATCTGACCTTCAATTCTGAATGATAGCTTTGCTGGGTCGAGTAATCTTGGTTGTAGGTTCTTGCTATTCATCACTTTGAATATTTCTTGCCACTCCCTTCTGGCCTGCGTAGTTTCTGTTGAAAAATCAGCTGACAATCATATGGGTGCTCCCTTGTAGGTAACTAACTGTTTTTCTCTTGCTGCTTTTAATATTCTCTTTTGGTCTTGGCAATTTAATTATGATGTGTCTTGGTGTGGTCCTCTTCAAATTCCTTTTGTTTGGGGTTCTGTGCACTTCCTTGACTTGTAAGTCTATTTCTTTCACCAGGTGGGGGAAGTTTTCTGTCATTATTTCTTCAAATAGATTTTCCGTATCTTGCTCTCTCTCTTCTTCTGGGACCCACCTAATTCTGATGTTGGTAAGCTTGAAGTTGTCCCAGAGACTCCTTACACTGTCTTCAAATTTTTGGATTCTTATTTCTTTTTGCTTTTCCGGAGGAGTGTTTTTTGCTTCTTTGTATTCCAAATCTTTGACTTGATTCTTGTGATCCTCTAGTCTGCGTTTAGGTCTCTGTATAATATTTTTTTATTTCAGTCATTGTATGCTTAATTTCTAGTTGATCCTTTTTCATATACTTGAAGGTTTCATTAAATTTATCAGTCTTTTTTTTTTTTTTTTAGGAAATTCTTGAAAAACCTTATAACCGTGGTTTTGAAATATACATCCATTCTTTTTCTTTCTTCCATTTCCTTCATTTGTGGCCTTCCTCTTTGTCTCCTCATTTTAACTGCTTCCCTGAGTTGATGGAGTGGCTTTGTGTGCTAGGTGTCCTAGCAGGGCCCAGTGGCTCAGCCTCCCTAGTTACCTGAGGTGGACACTCTTGGTGGGCTGTGTGTGCAGACTTGTTGTAGTTAAGCCTAGATTGTTGTTAGTATCACTGGGGGGAGTGATATACATGTGTGTTTTGATTTATACAAGGCAAATTGGCTGTATCAGCTATGTCTCCGTTGGGAGAGCTACTATGCTCGGCATCCTTGGATGGGGCGGAGTCTCAGGGTGGAGCAGACAGCCTTAGTTTCCTGTCAGCCCTGCCCTACAAGGCCTCTGTGTCTCAGTGTCCTGCGGCAATGGCTACACACACATCTGAGAGAAGGTTGCTCTCGAGTTTTGCCCACTGCCAGACAGTCCAGTTTCTCCCTGAATGAGTCCAGGTATCCAAACCCTCACTTGGAACTGGATTTCCGTGCAGTCGGGAGGTTCTGTTTCTCTCCCGAATGAGAAAGCTAGTCTCGCTCTTGCTGCCCGCCCTCTCCAAGCACGACGAGTAAACCAGCCGCATATTCAGCCATCAGCTATTTCTGCATGCGCAGGTCTCCGCACCTCTGTCCTCCACAGCTCCTGAGAATCAGTGTCCTCTTCTCTTTCCTTCTAGTTGTAGTTTCTACTCAGCCAGCTTTCCGGTGTTTCTGGACAATGTCTGCTCTGTCTTCCAGTTACAGTTTTGAAATTAATGTGCGAAGCAGCAGTATAGGTGTTTACCTATGCCACCATCTTGGTTTCTCCCTATTAAATGTTTTTTAAAAAGTATGATTCCATTGGGAAAAAATTAGACATTTATATATTTTTATGTACATACACAAAAAAGTTCTGGAATAATACACAAAAACTGTTAGTTATCTCAAGAGAGTGGGAATGAACAGAGGAGGATTCTTACTAATGTCCTGAAATTTTTCCTGTTTATAATTTTTATAATTTAAAATGGGGTAATTTTATTTTTCAAAATATATAATTGTGTACTTTAAAGAAAAAAAACCAGAAAGCCCTTGGAGGGTACAGGACTTCCTTCTGGAGTAAAGAAAAATTTATTAAAGTAGATGATGGTGGTGGTTGTACAACTGAGGGAATTTTATGTCTGGTATGAAATTATCTATATATATAAAAGGCTAATATGTTAAGTGTCCATCCAGGTAATGATGTCATGTAGCAATACCTGGCTTCCTTTCCCTAGTGACTAGCCTCCTTGCAATTTCTACAGCCCAGGAACACGACTTGCTTTATAGTCAGGTGCAAACATTTTACACTTTTAACCAAATGTCTGTGAAGCGTTTTTCTCATGCCTCATCCCATTTTATCCTCACAGAAGTCCTGGAGTAGGTAGATAGGAGACTCAGTAGAATCCTATTTTCTTTTCATTAGCCAGAAAACGGAGATTTAGAAAGTGTAGACACTTGACCTGACTGAAACTAAGTAAGAAATGGTGGACCTTGACAATGACGTCAAGTTTTCTCACTGCACAGAATATAGTCAAACACTTCTGCAGTTAAATATTTTACCCTTTGTTCTCCCTGCATGATCTACAATAATAATCTGTTTCGTGTTGATATTTACTGCTGTGTTGGTAACAATTACCTGAAAGAGAAGTTGGGGTGCTTCACTGGGCTAAAACTTTAGCTAAATCAGAAAGCAGGTCTAATTAAGCAAGTTTATTCTCTATATATAAAAGGCTAAGGTGACTCACACATGCACAATACATATAAAGCTCTTGCCGGCGCCAATTATATGAGTGTTTCAATCTGTCATTGTCAATCGTGAATTTGGTCGACACTTCTATTATAAAAGGCGAATAGCAATAATAAAATATTTCTTCTAATTAATTTCCTTTCAATGTGCATGAATCTGTGTACCAGGCCACTAGTATCTTAATAAAACTATTAAGCTGTTAATAGAAGATGAAGAAGTTATTTCCAGCCTTAAGGGAAGATGACCCTGATTTTTAGATCCAAATTATTTTGACATGTTTTAAATTCAAAATGTAGGTGAATTTTGCTTCCTACTCTATGACATATCCATATTTTAGTTCCAAAAAATCTTTATAAAAAAATTAGCCTGGTGCTCACTTTGGCAGCACATGTACTAAAATTGGGACGGTATAGAGATTAGCTCGGTCCCTGTGCAAGGATGACATGAAAATTCAACAAGTGTTCCATCGCCCTGGGTGGGCACTGGCGTCCTCATATTGGGCTTGGAGAAGTCGTCCCAGAGACCCACTCTGGGCATGCACCCAGGCTTTCTGGGATGCCCACCTGATCTTAAAAAAAAAAAAAAAAAGAGCCTGGGACAGATTCTGTGTTTATCCTCTGGCTGTCCCATCACACATTGCTGGTGTTGTCAGCCATCCTTAATTTGCAGCTACTGTGTAACTCCCATCTTGGCTTCCATCATCACATGGTGTTCTTCCTCTGACTTCACTCTATCCTAAAAGGGCACCAGTCATACTGGACGAGGGGCCCACCCTACCCCATATGACTTTATCTTCACTGGTTACATCTGTAAAGTCCCTACTTCCAAATAAGGCCACATTCTGTAGTGAGAAGTTAAGACTTCAACATATCTTTTTGGAGGACCCAATTCAACCCATAATGAATCTAATATGTATCTAATATTTACACCCCAACAAGCCAGGAAAAGGAACCTGCTTGAGCATACTCTCTGACCTCTAGCCTCACTAGCTGCTCTTTCACCCCTTGCCTTCACCGGGGCTAGGCACAGTGGGCCTAGGCCCGGCCCTGGATGTTCTTCTTGTGGCCTCTCAGCCTCGGTGATCACATCCAAATCACTACAATCTACGTGATGTGCTAATGACAACAAATCTGTGTTTCTAGTGAGGATTCCTCCCTGGCCCATAAACTCAGTGCAAACATCACACTTGGCATCTCCAGTTGGCTAACCCACAGGTGTCTTGACACCTTCAAAACAGTAGGTCAAACATTCAACCACTGAGCCACACTAGCCGGGCTCCAAGTCTTGATTTTTGGTGCACACTTTGCTCCTAAACTTCTTCTAACGCCACTTCTTCAACATAGACTCTCCCAGGCCGTGGTATTTTGTGGAAGAGCCACACTCAAGGGGCCAAAGAGCCGCCTGTGACTCACGAGTCGCAGTTTGCCAACCACGGCCCTAGACCTTCCCATAACAAATCTCTTCTGTCACCATGGTCTTCGATCAATTGTTAACTCTTCAGCCGAAACCGGTTTGGCTCAGTGGTAGAGCGTTGGTCTGCGGACTGAAAGGTCCCAGGTTCGATTCCGGTCAAGGGCATGTACCTTGGTTGCAGGCACATCCCCAGTAGGGGGTGTGCAAGAGGCAGCTGGTCGATGTTTCTCATCGATGTTTCTAGCTCTCTATATCTCTCCCTTCCTCTCTGTAAAAAATCAATAAAATGTATTTTTTTTTTAAAAATTGTTAACTCTTCAGAGAGGCATTCTTTGAAAATTGTATCCTTCCCACCCAAGTTACTACTATATTGTTCATTTATTTGTGTATTGCTTGTCTTTCCCCTTGAGAACATATTTATTGAAAGACTGGATCACAACCTAAGGAAAGCATTAGAACCATGACAGCTCACAGAATCTGGCTATCAACTCAGCAAAGAGGAAAAGGCCTGTTTTCTTCCCAGCGCTCTGTATATAACCCGATGCTACATGTATGTGGTTGCTAACTGGTGGTCTCACTGACTAGAATGACAGCTCATGAGGGCAGGAACCTGGTTTGTTCATGGCTGTATCCTCAGCACGTATACTATTGTAGTAAGAGCCGGGCATTCAATAAACATTTACTGAATAAAATGGCAACATCGAGGGGCAGTGAAGGAAGGAGTACGCTGGGACTATAATTTCTGTAGGAAATTCTGTAGACAATACATGTCAAGAGCCCTCAAAGGAGGACATGCCTTTTTGACTCAGCAATCTCACATCCAAGAGGCTCTTCTCCTGCACAAAGAAATGATTATTTATGAGGGAATTCCTCGCTGGGATGTTTATAATAGAGGACATTTAGAAACAACCAGCATGATACCATGAATAGATTATAAAAATAATTATAAATCTGCACAATAAAATACATTAAAACTATTGGGAAAGATATGTATTTATTGATGTGGAAAGAGATAAAAATACATTAATAGAAAAAGGCAGGCTACAAAAAACACACACATCTATAGCAAGACTTCATTTTTGCATAAACATGTATCGGGGGATACACGTTTTGTACAAGTATACATGCACATTTACAGATCCAAGTTCGGACAGACAAACATCAAAATGTTAACATTAAAAAAACATGTTTATATTCATTACCTGGGGATAGTGAGATTAAGGGCAATATAAATTTTCTTCTTTATGTACATTTCTAAATATTTTTATAATAGGTCAACCAAAAATTAACGGACTATCTGTACTTGTTCTGCATGGGAAAGAAAACGCAATCAAGCTTATTAAAAACACAAACACACCTCATCAACTTAGGGAAGCACCACAGCCCAGGTGAAGACCAGGAGTTCAAAATATTAACTACAGCCGAAACCGGTGTGGCTCAGTGGGTGCAGGGGTCCTCAAACTTTTTAAAGTGGGGGCCATATCACGGTCCCTCAGAGAGCTGGAGGGCCGGACTATATGAACTACTAATTCCTACTGTAACACCTCGGCTGCGCTCACTGCCCAAAAAACCTGGCGGGCAGGATCAGACTCCTCTGCGGGCCGCATGTGGCCCGCGGGCCGTAGTTTGAAGACCCCTGATTAGTCAGCCTGCGAACTGAAAGGTCCCAGGTTCGATTCTGGTCAAGGGCATGTACCTTGGTTGCGGGCACATCCCAGGTAGGGGGTGTGCAGGAGGCAGCTGATCGATGTTTCCCTCTCATCGATGTTTCTGACTCTCTCTCCCTTCCTCTCTGTGAAAAATCAATAAAATATATTTTAAAAAAATATTAACGACAGTATTGGAGACAGCTTTCTCATTTCCTGGATTCAAGCAGGTTGCTTCCCCTCAGTCAATACTGTAAAAAAGAAAACAACCGTAAAACTCGATCCTTTCATTTCATTCCTGCCAAGTGTGAGAAGGTCGGGACTGGCTGAGAAACAGCACAGAGTGTAACAAAAGTTCTCACGGATGCTGGGCATTTGCCTTGCGTGGCCTCATTACAAATCTCCTAAGGCAGTGGTCGGCAAACTCATCAGTCCACAGAGCCAAATATCAACAGGACAACAACTAAAATTTCTTTGGAGAGCCACATTTTTTAAACTTAAACTTCTTCTAACGCCACTTCTTCAAAACAGACTCGCCCAGGCCGTGGTATTTTGTGGAAGAGTCACACTCAAGGGGCCAAAGAGCCGCATGTGGCTCGCGAGCCGCAGTTTGCCGACCACAGTTCCAAGGGTTCTACCAGGTAGGTATTAATGTTCCCAAAAGCAAAAGCTGCAAGAGGTGGAGAGGTGGAAGAACCGGCCCAGGCTCACAGGTCTCTGCCCTCAGGGCCTTCGGGAAGAGGGGGTAGGGCGGCTGGAGGCTTTAAAACCTTGCAGGTATCCCAAAGCCTCTGATCTCCTACTGACCTTATCTAGTTGGCAAGAGAGAGAAACGGAGAAAAGCCTGGGGTTTTTGGAAAGCTGAAGTAAAAAGTATCTAGAGAAGTTCCAGAAGTAAAACTCTGGAACTTGACCTTCTCTTCAACTCAAAAGGCTCGAGAGCAAAATGCCCGGGTGGGTGGTCACGGGATGGGGAGCAGTTAGAGTGAGTGTGTGTGTGTGTGTGTGTGTGGTCACAACAGACACCGCAGACTGGGCTAAGATGCCATCTGTGTGCTTGAGAAGGAAGCTGGGCTAGGAGGAGGGAGGAGGGCTAGCCCCTGGGATGAAAGGAAGCAGGTAGGAAGAACCAAGTTCAAGGGGACAGAAAGAGGGGCAGAGGAAAGAGGAAGAACCAGGAGGAGAGGTGGCTGAGTTATTCTGCGGTGTTTTTTTCCTTCTCCCTTTCCCTCTGTCACTCAGGCCTCTGGTGCTGTCTATAGCCATGCCGACAATCCCTCCTCCCGCCTGCTCTCCGGGGACCATCATTCCTCAGGGCGGCCACCTCCACGCACATTCCCGTCGGCACCTGACACCCTGAAGGTCCACACCAAGCCTGCTCCCACTCTTGAACTCGCGCTCCCTTTCCTTCAATCATTATTTCACCCCAAAAAATACTTATTGTGGCCCTATTGTGTCCCCCTCACTGCCTGGCGCTAGGCACATCCACCCGCCTACCAGGCTGGACCACGTCTCCCTGGAAAATCTCTCTATGCCCATCTCATCTCAAGTCTCTCCTGAGAGGCACGGAGAACCCGCCAGCTGGGACCAGGGCAACAGAGCGCGGGGTGTCCATCCGTCCTGCAGCCGTCCGTTCTCCGTCCCGGTGCCAGCACCGGGTCAGGCGGAGGCGGCCCGAGTGGCGGGAGGGGAAGGGAGGAGCGGGGCTGGATTTGCCGGGAAGGGGCATTTGCACATGAAGAAAGGTGGTTTCCACTGTCCACGGGAGACCTAGAAAGTCTTCTTTTCCTGCGGGGCGTGGCTCTGGGGCTGGGAGGGCCTGGGGGTGACAGCCTGTCGGCCCCCCACCCCGGGGCGCTCACTGCCACCTGTTGAATGAACGCATCCCCTCCTGCGAGGGGCCCACGGCGCCCACGGACGCCGCGTTCTCTGCGGCGTCCCCACGCCTGGCCCCTGGCAGTGGGGGTCCAACCAGTATCTGTGGAGGGTTCTAGAAAAGCAGGGGCCGTAGCTGTTTGATTCTCCATCTCGGGAAGGACAAAGACTGAGGCCGAGTGTGGGGGGAGAGAACCAGTGCAAGACGCCCCCCCCCCCGTTCTTCGGGGACTCGGGGCGGGGGGGGGGGGCTCGCACAGCGGGTAGGTCGCCCGCCTGCAGGGCTCCACCCGGGCCCCTCCGCGGCTGCCAGGCCCGGAGCGGCGCCACCATCTGCCAGGCCCGCAGCCCTCCGCCCGCCCGCCCGCCCGGCTCCCGTTACCTCCGCACAGCGGCACTCCCCCGCCCGCAGCCACCCCGGAGCCCCGGCCCCCGGGACCCGAACCCCCGCCCCGCCCCGCCCCGCCCCGCCGAGGCCGGGGAAGCCCGGGCCCGGCCTGAGCGCCCCGGCCGTCGCCCATGTGCTCGGCCGCCCCTCGCAGCCCCGCCGCTCGGCTTGAACTCGGCGCCGGGAGGCCAGGCCGCCCCCGTGCGGCCCGTCGCGCTCCGCGGCCCGGAGGCGGCGAGGCGGGAAGCCGGGAAGCCCTGCAGCCGCGCGGCGCCACCCGGCGGGCGGCGGGCGGCGGGGGCGCGGGGCCGGCGGACGGTCGGAGCGGAGCGGAGGCGGCGCTGCGGCCGCGGGCGCGCTCACTCACCACGGTCCGGCGGGGCAGGGCGCCCGGGGTCCGGGACAGGGCCCGGCGCAGCCTCCGCGCCCGGCCCGAGCGGGCGCCCTCCGAGCTCTCGGAGCCGCTGTCGTCCGAGATCACGATGAAGTCCTCCATGGCTGCGGGCCGGGCCGGCCGGCGCGCGGGCGGCGGGGGCCCAGGCGGCGGCGGGGACTGGGGCTCCCGCTGCTGCTGAGGAGACGGCAGCCGAGGCGGCGCCGAGCCAGGCCATCACCGAGCCCCGCCCCTTCCGCCCAGGACCCGCCCCTCCCGCCCCTAACCACGCCCCTCGCCGCGTAGCCCGCCCCTAACCACGCCCCTCATCGCGTAGCCCGCCCCGGCCCCGCCCCTCTTGGGCTCCGTGCCCCAGGCCGCTGGCGGCGAGCAGGGGGCAGCCCCAGGCAGGGTCAAGGCCGAGGTCTCTGTGCTCGGTGGTGGTGGTGGTGGTGGTGGTGGTGGTGGTGGTGGTGGTGGTGGTGGTGGTGGTGGCGGCGGCGCCCGTCCTCCCAGACCGGAGATAAGGAACAAGGAAGAAAAGTCACGTTGCAGCCGTCTGAGCAGGTGGAGAAGTCTGATCCGGTGGTGAGGTCTGATCCAGTGGTGAGGTCTGATCCGGTGGAGAGGTCTGAGCCGGTGGTGAGGTCTGAGCCGTGCAGGAGGGCGGGCGTCGGAGAATGCGGTTGCCAGGGCTTCCGCAGCTGCTGCTAAAGGACTCCAGTGTGAAGTGAGGTGTGAGCGGGCCTGTGCCTGAGCCCCAGGGTCCCTCCAGGGCGGGGACCTGGCGTTGGGCTGAGTGGGGTGGGGGGAGTGATTAGGGGGGAAAGAGGCCCCACTTTGCACAGGTGCAAGTACTAGTACATCTGTAGGAATTCTTAGAAGTTAGTTACTGGCTCAAAGGTGCTGTTTCCCTAGTTGTTTCAATAAAGGATCCCAAATTATTCTTCTAAATTGTACCAGCTTGGAGTTTCTTTATTATTATTATTTTTTTATTTTACACAGAGAGGAATAGAGAGGGATAGAGAGTTAGAAACGTCGATGAGAGAGAAACATCGACCAACTGCCTCTTGTACCCCCCCCACCCCACTGGGGATGTGCTCGCAACCAAGGTACGTGCCCTTGACCGGAATCGAACCCGGGACCTTTCAGTCCGCAGGCCGACACTTATCTACTGAGCCAAACCGGTTTCGGCCCAGCTTGCAGTTTCATCAATAATCCCTGTAATTCAGAGATATAAACTGTGAGACTTAGCCAGGCCGGCGTGGCTCAGAGGTTGAGCATGGACCTATGAACCAGGAGGTCAGGGTTTGATTCCTGGTCAGGTCACATGCTGGCGGTTGCAAGCTCCATCCCCAGGAGGCAGCTGATCAATTCTTTCTCATCATTGATGTTTTTTTCCCCCCCTCTCCTTTCCTCTCTAAAATCAATGAAAATATACTATATAATAAAGAGGTAATATGCAAATTAACCCTCATGCCATTGCAAGATGGCTGTGCCCACAGCAGAGGTGGGGTTCCTGTAATGAGCAATCAGCAGGGACCTAAGGCTGCGTGGCACCTGGCTGGGGCGGGGACCTGAGGCTGTGCCCCCTGGTGGTCAGTGCACATTATAGCTACTGGCCAGTCATCCGCTTAGACTTTTATATATATACTAGAGGCCCGTTGCATGAAGATTCATGCAATAGGCCTTCCTTCCCCTGACTGTACCGGTTTTCCTCCGGCACCCGGGACCCAGGCCTTTGCTCCGGCTGTAGTAGAGAAGCCAAGTCTTGAGGCTTCTCTGCTCCGGCTGCAGTGAAGAAACCAAGCCTTTTCAGTCTTCACTCTTCAGTCTTCAGTCTTCACTCAGCACCTGCTTATGCAAATCAACCTGCCACCTTTGTTGGGTTAATTTGCATACTCACTCCTGATTGGCTGGTGGGCGTCATAGAGGTATGGCTAATTTGCATCTTTCTCTTTTATTACTGTAGATATATAAAACAATTCCATTTTTTCTCCACTAACCATCCCCACTGTCTCTAGTAAACTGTCTTGCTCCCTGGACAGCCGATTCCCTTAGAAATACCCGACCCTGGTCCCATAACTGGGCAGTCACTTTCAGTAGCAACTACAGTCTCATTCCAAGTGTGATGACTTAGGCTTGCCCCTCTGCCCAGTTTACATCTTTCATTTCATACTCATAGCTCTTTCCATCCTGGCGCAGGTGGGCTCGTGGCTACAACAGCGTTCAGTGGAACGGGTGGCAATGCCAGTCCCTTCTGCTCTGCTTGGCTCTTGCTCCTCCCCCGTAGGGATGAGGAGGAGGGGGAGGAATGAATGTTCTCCACAAGACTGTCCATGAAGAGCTGTTTGTTCTCTTTCTGCTTCTCGTTGCTTCTGCAGTAACAGTTTTCCCAACGAGTCAGGAGCTTTCTTACTTTGGACACCTCCTTGCCTTCTGGGGCCTCCCCTGTACACTCTCAACCCAGGAACGGTGAGCCTCAGTCCCTTTCTCCTGGACATTCTCCCCTGTTCCTGCCAGCAGCGATCTTGTTGGGGGATCACTGTCTGGAGGGGCTTCCTGGGGAGTGCCAGCAGAAGCTTCAAGGCTCAGCCGTCTTCTGTGTTCTTCAGGTGATGGACTCACGGAGAGTTCCGTGCACAATTCAGAAAGGAATTGCGACTTCTGTGTGGGGGCCGGCGCTCTAACCACTGAGCTCACCACCCAGGGCGGATGTTTTTAGATTCCACATATAAGTGAGATTATGCAGTATTTGTCTTTCTCTGTCTGAATGATTTCACTTAGCATAGCGCCCCCACAAGGTCTGTCCATGTTGTTGCAAGTGGTAGGATTTCCTTTTTTAAAAATTTTTATGGCTGGATAATATTTGAGTGTGCATTTTTCATGTCTTCTTCATACATCCACCCCATGTAAACTGAGAGCCTAACACAGCTATGTATTCATCCACTGAATACCGGATTTATCGAGTGCCTGCTGGGTGCCAGGCAGTTTGTTCCAGGCTGAGGATGTACCAGTGGGTAAGACAGCCATGGCCTCTGTCCTCACTGAACTTTGCAGTGAAGCAGGTATCCCTCGTTTGTGAATGAAGAAAACAAACCCTAGTCCCTTACTGTCTTTTTAAAAGTAATTTTTCTACAATATATTTTATTGATTTCAGAGAGGGAGGGAGAGGGAGAAAGAGATAGAAACATCAATGACGAGAGAGAATCATTGATTGGCTGCCTTCTGCACACCCCACACACTGGGAATGGAGCCCAAAACCTTGGGCCTGTGCCCTTGAAACAGAATTGAACTTGGGACCCTTCACTCTGCAGGACGATGCTCTATCCACTGAGCCAAACCGGCTAGGCTTTAAAGTAATTTTAATTAAAAATTTACACATGAAAAAATTATATGTGAACATGCAAATCAAAACCACAATAGGTTGCCATTTTGCACCCATTGGCTATTATTTAAAAAACCAGAAAACAAATATTGGTGGTGATGGGGAGAGATGAGAACCCTCACGCATTGTTGGTGGGAGCATAAACGGGGACAGCTGCTCTGGAGAAGAGTTTGGCAGCTTCTCAGAAAGTGAGATGTACAATTGCCATGTGATCCAGCAATTCCACTCCTAGGTATTTGCCCAAAAGCATTGAAAGCAAGGATGCCAACATATCTACCAATCTTCATAGCAGCATTATTCATCACAGCCAGACGGTGGAGATCACGGTGTCCATCAGCAGATGAAAGAATAAGTAAAATATCGTCTACCTGCACAACAGAATTCTCCTCAGCCTTTAAAAGGACATTATGACATACTAGACATGATGCATGAAATTCGTGTAGGGGGGAGGGTCCCTCAGCCCGGCCTGTGCCCTCTCACCATCTGGACCCCGCCACTCCTAACCGCCCACCTGCTGGCTCTTAACCTTCTGCCTGCTGGCTCCTTAGCGCTTGGCTTGCTGCTCCTTAGAGCTGCCATGGAGGTGGGAGCCGGGCTTCCGGCTGAGCAGTGCTCCTACTGTTGGAGCGCACTGACCACCAGGGGGCAGCTCCTGCGTTGAGCATCTGCCCCGCGCTGGTCAGGGTGTGTCATTGGGGTAGTTCTGCCATAACGGTCGCTGGGCTTTTATAATATTATACAGATGCCACAACATGGGTGAAACTCACGGACATGTCCCTAACTGAAATAAGTCAGTCACAAGAGGGCACATGTATGATTCTACTTATGTGAGGTACCTAGAACTGGCAAATTCATAGAGATGGAGAACAGAACAGAGGTTATCAGGGATTGAAGGAAGGGAGAGTTACCTAATGGGCAGAATTTCCATTTGGGATGATGAAAAGTTCTGGAAATGGCCTGTGGCCAGTTTGCCTCAGTGGACAGAGCATCGGCCTGTGGCCTGCAGGGACCCCGGTTCGATTCTAGTCAAGGACATGTATAATACCTCAGTTGGCAGGTTTGATCCCAGGAAGGGACATGTGCAGGAGACAAACAACTGATGTGTCTCTCACATTGATATTTCTCTGTCTCTCCCTCTCACACTCTCTCTAAAAATCAATGGAAGGATAACCTTGGATGAGGATTAACAACAACAAAAATAGATCTGGAAATGGATAGTGGTGCTGGATATACAGTATTGTGACTGTTCTAATGCCACTGAATTGTACACCTAAAATGGGTGCAATGGCAAGTTTTATCTATATTTTAGCGCAATAAAAATATGTGACTACCTTCCTTTTATTAACCAACCAGAGGCCTGAAATTCATGCAGGAGTAGGCTGTCCTTCCCTCAGCTCCGGCACTGGCTTCTCTCTGACACCCGGACCTGGGCTTCATCCGGCTTCGTCTAGAAGGTCATCCAGAAAGACGTCCGGTCTAATTAGCATATTACGCTTTTATTATTATAGATTACTCTGGATTGAAACATTATAGAACAGGTTAGAGGCCCCTTTGACCACCTCCTCCATCCAGATCCAATTCCCCCTCCTCAGTGCTTCTGTGTTTGTTCTTCTAGAGTTTTTCTTTTTTTAGACCAAGGTGGAGATTTATTAAAGAACAAACACAGACTTCCACGTGGGGAGGGGAAAGGTCCCTAGAGTTTTTCTTTTATTTACCGATATTCATATGTACATGTCAAAATGACTTTTTTCTTTTTTTTTGCTTCAAAGATTAAGTCTGCTTTAGTATAGAAATTTGAAACCATCATTCACAGTGAAAATGTTCCAAGCAGTAAGGTTTCCTGTCTTATTAATGGGGGTTTTCTGAGTGGATATACATCTTGAAAAGGTCTTTCTCTCTCATTTTCTTCCTTTCATTGTATGGCAGGCTGGTGCCGGTGGGCCCGCTTTTGTTCATGCTGAAGCCGTCAGACCCGCCCCGGCCCTGGAACACTCCGTCCCCTGCCAGCTCCGGTACAATCTCCCACTTTCTGTCACTACCAGCGTTTCGTAGGGAGCCTCTCGGTGTACATCATTTTCGATAAGTCACATTCTTTTCCTGTCCCCACCCCCATACCAGCTTCCAGTTTGCCAAGCTATGGAGTAGATGTTACAGTCTTTGTAAAAATTTTGCTCTGACTTCGACATTCAAAGATGACTCATCCTCATTTTGAGAAAATCCAAGCAATGCAGAACGGTTACAAAGCCAAGCGTATCACCACATCGCACTTTGTAGCATCTTTTCAGGTGTCCCTGGATGGTCAGTCCTCACAGGTGCACATGCGTCCATCATCTTTTATGTAAGCGAGAGCATACGATGCCCGTTGTATTGCAATTGGCTTTCTTTTTCTTTTTTTAATTGATTTTTTACAGAGAGGAAGAGAGAGGGATAGAGAGTTAGAAACATCGATGAGAGAGAATCATCAATCAGCTGCCTCTTGCATACCGCCTACTGGGGATGTGCCTGCATCCAAGGTACATGCCCTTGACTAGAATCGAACCTGGGACCCTTCAGTCCACAGGCTGACGCTCTATCCACTGAGCCAAACCGGTTCCAGCGCGATTGGCTTTCTTAAATTAAGAAATATGTCTTTACGGTTTTGTGTGCCTGTGAATATAGATCTACACTATCCACTTTATTGGCTCATAAAAATATTCTTAAAATAGGATGATATTTACTCTTCTTTTCTAGAAAAGCACAAGGAAGCCAACAAAAGAGTTATCACATTCTCCCATCCCTGGTACCTTACAAGGAACAGCTTGTAAAATTAAAAGAAACATGAGACTACAAGAAGTTACAAAATAAAACGTGAACTCGGAAAGCCACCCTCCCTTTCCTAGCTCTTCCCAAGGCTAACTCCCCATCAATAGGGCTTCTGTGAATCCTTCAAAGCATGCGAAATTCCTATCGACAGCGTATACGCATTTCTTTCTCTCTCTTTGTCCTCAGCAAAAAAGATGGCACTATACGCAGTTATTAACTTTGCTTCCCCCCCCCCCCACTTAATACACACTGAGTGGCCAGATTATGATGATCTCGGAACGCATAATAATCTGGCCACTCAGTGTGTATCCTATATAATAAAAGGCTAATATGCTAAATTGTCCCCTTGACTAGCAGCAGGCAGGTCGGCCAACCGCCCATGTCCCCTCCCCCTGGCCAGGCTGGCTGGACCCCACCCATGCACGAATTCATGTACCAGGCCTCTAATATATATATACTGAGTGGCCAGATTACAGTATTATGTGTTCAGAGACCATAATAATCTGGCCACTCAGCACTCAGTGTATCTTAGGGATCATTCCGTAACGACAAGATAAATATCCTTTCTCCTTTAAACCATAAAAAGTCATTTGTTAGGATGTGCTGCCATTTATTTAATGAGTTCCCCATGATGGATATCCTGGTTGTTTGTAGGATTTTGTGTATTTGCTTGTTGTGTGGTTTCTATTTCACTATTACCAATAATGCTATAAGAGCATCTTTGTGCTTATCTTAACAAATCTTGCGAGCATAGCCACAGAGAAATTCTTAAGTATTGGAGCCCGGGTTAAAGGGGACATGCATTTTACATGTTGATAGAAATGACCAAATTGTCATCCAGAAAGGTTGTGTCAAATAACATTCCAACAAAAGTGTGGAGAGTGTTTGTTTTCCAAAATTCCACAAGCATTGGTTGCCAAACTTGTTAGCTGTGGCCAATCAAATAAATTAAAAGTGCTATCTTCTTCCAATTTGCATTTACTTTATTATGAATATCATTGAGATATATTTTAAATGCTCATTGGCCATTTGTAGTTTTACTTTCATTGTTCAGACACATTTATTTATTTTTTCTCCTCGGCTGTTCATTTTTTTCAATAGTTGTTAGTAAAATGTGTATGAATAGCTAACATATATTGAGCAAAGTATTACCTTGTTTGGATAATTATTCACTGAGTCCCTAATGATGAACATGTAGGATGTTTAAATATCATACTGCTGTTTCAAACATTCTTGTACTAACATCTTTGTGCTCTGAACAAAATACCTCTTTAAGTTAGGAATCTCGAAGTGAATTGCTCATTTAAAGCTGAATTCTTGCCAAACTTTTAAATATAGTTTTGTGTCATGGGGGAATGGTCCAAGTGGAAAAATGAGAGGGGAAAATAGAAGAACCAATAGTTGCTCCTAATTGCAAGGCCAATAGGCTTTACGTTAGAGTTGAGCTCTCAGGCTCAATGACGATATTTCTCATCCTCGCTGCTCTCATCAAAAAAATGCTGAAAACCCTAAATCTCCCTCTCTGTTTGGGTCCTCAGACCTCCTGGAGTCTGAAAATTCTATGGGGAGAAAAAGAAAAAAATTTTTTTGTAATTTTCAAGTGAATAATAGTATCTATACATATAAAAGCCTAAGCGACCATCTGACCAGCTGACCATCGGACTGGTAGCTATGACACACACTGACCACCAGGGGGCAGTCGCCCAACGCAGGAGCTGCCGAGCTGCGGTGACTTGGCAGCTGCGGTTCTCAGGGGAAGCACCCGGAACCAGAGAGGAGGGAGCCCAATTCTGGGTGCGTCACCTGAGAACCACTCTCTCGCAATCTGGGACCCCCTCAGGGGATATGGGAGAGCCAGTTTTGGCCTGATCCCGCAGGCCAGGCAGAGGATCACAGTGGAGCATGGCGTGCATCAGGCCTCTAGTTAAACTACAATTAAAAGCTCATTTGCAATCATTTTATGGCCATGCAATATTAATGTTGGTTTTATATTTCTGTTTACAATTGTCTGAGTTGGCACATGCTGTTTGAAGAACAGTTGGCATTGTGGTAGCTCATGGCTTTAAACTGAATGGAGGGGAGGAGGGGGGATTGAGCCAGCTCACCTTTGGGCCTGGTGGACTCCTGGGGAAGCAGAGTTCAAAAGAATCCGCTGCACAAAGCAATTCATTCAATCCGAGGAATGTAGGAAAAGGTGCCGGGAGGGCGATTGCATAAATCCTGCCTTTGTACCTGCCGGCGTGCTCATCAGGAGTGCGAGCGGTAGGAAATGCAGAGTGCAGGAGTTTCACATTGCCGGCTGGAGTCATAATTGGGTTAGCACACCACTTCAGGCCACACTGCATTCAGGACCACAATGCGGGCCTGAGTCTGGCAGGAGTTTCCGGTGACGCTGTACTAAGCCAGGCATTCCAGGAATGTGCGGGGCAGTGTGACCAAGTGTGAGGTCTGCCGTGAGTTAGCAAAGAACTGAGTTACTAACACCGTTTTGTAAAGCACAGTTATCTGAGCAGACATTTTCTGCATCAGCATTTTCCATAGGCAAAGCGAAAGACAAAACCTGGTTGGCGGTTAATTGTTATAATATGTTATTTATCTGAGCATTATGAGTGTATATACACACACATACATATAATGTTAATCTGTTTTTCTTTTTTCCAATGTTACTTTATTGTGGGGGGGGAAAAAGATAAAAATCTCACACCTGAGTTTTCATGTGTCCTTGTCACTACATATACATATTCAGTTTCATATATTTGCAGCAATATTGCGACTAGAGTTTTGTAAAATTTTAGTTGACATGCAGTATGATATTAGTTTCAAGAGTTTTGATTTCTACATTTCATATGCCATAAATATTTTTGTTTTGCTAACCTGTTTTTATTCTTATTTCCTCTTGCCTTATGCACTATCATGTAATCAATGTCCTTTGAAAAGGTGTGTAAGTCCACAAGTTTTTCTCCATAATCATGTAACTATCTACAGAGATATTCAGAAACATGTACATACACATATAAATAAATATATAAAATTGCCCTAGCTGGTTTGGCTCAGTGGATAGAGCATAAGCCTGTGGACTGGAGGGTCCTGGGTTCAATTCTGGTCAAGGGCACATACTTTGGCTGCAGGCTCCTCCCCGGCCCAGGCCCTGGTCAGGGCTCATGCAGGAGGCAATCTATCAATAACATATCAATATTTCTCTCTGTCTTTCCCTCTCTCTTCCACTCTCTCTAAAAAGCAATGAAAAAATATCCCCAGGTGAGGATAAAAAAATAATAAATAAAATCCTATCTAATAAAAGAATAATATGCAAATTGACCATCACTCCAACACACAAGATGATTGCCCCCATATGGACACAAGATGGCCGCCACAAAGATGGCCAGCAGGAGAGGGCTATTGGGAGGGACTAGGCCGGCAAGGGAAGGCAGTTGGGGCAATCAAGCCTGCAGGGGAGGGCAATTAGGGGTGACCAGGCTGGCAGAGAAGGAAAGTTGGGGGTGACCGGCCTGCAGGGAAGGGCAGTTGTGGGGGGACCCAGGCCTGCAGGGGAGAGCAGTTGGGGGGGGGGGTGTCAGGCCTGCAGGGGAGGGCAGTTAGGGGTGACCAGGCCTGCAGGGGAAGGCAGTTAGGGGCAATCAGGCTGGCAGGAGAACAGTTAGGCATCAATCAGGCTGGCAAGGGGGTGGTTGAAATAAGAGTGGATGAAATAAGGATGGATGAAATAAGAGTGATCACGAATTGATAGTTGTTGGAGCTGGTGTAATGGGAGTCCATTATACCGCTGTTTTCTTTTACATGTTTTAAATTCTCCGTAACTATAATTTTTAAAGCTTTAACTATTGGATACTATATACATACATATATATATATGTAGCGATGGGAAAACCTATTTCCTTTTATTTCCCTTAGCACTGTGTATTATAACTTTCTCAAGTTTTTGTCAATCTGATGTGTCAGTAGACTTTAAAACAACCTTTTCAGTTTATTGTCCACTTGGGTTTCCTCATCTTTGGGACATTTTCCCAGGTCAGGGGGTAGCTCTGAAATTTCCTCCTTTGTCCGAGAGTCAGCCCCATTTTGTCCCTTCCCCTTCTTCTGCAGGAGCCGTACGTACGCACGTACTTCCTCTTCGTCAGGAGAGGCCAGACATAGGATTCTCATCAGGTTTGATGGAATTTACAAGACTTCTCAGAATCTTATCAGTTTCCCAGGAAAGCTCCTGGCAATGGAGGTGGAAGGTAGAATCTGACCTTTCCATTGGCTCCAGACAAATCCGGTTATTTTCTTGGGCACCAATCTAGCTTGGCTGACGATGATGATGATGATGATGATGTGTGTGTGTGTGTGTGTGTGTGTGTGTGTGTACGCACCATTTATTGCTCATCTCGTCAGGGATTGAAGGAGAAAACACATCTTCACTCAGAAGTCTGATGTTTCTATTAGATTTTGCTTTATAGGCTCTGATGTAAAAATTCAGTGCTTCTTTGTCAATTGTTCTTTTACTGATAGGAAATATCACTGTTTGTCCCTGCTAGAGCTTTTCACCTTGAATTCTACTGTTTGTTACATTGATATTATAACATGCCTAACACGATCTTTTGTTTGGTAGGCTGGGAAAATATTTTGATATTTCAACCCCTGCGTTTCTCCCCAGAATGTAGCCCTTTCTCCGTTGTCACAGAATGCAAGAGAGGCAAATTCTTGGCTTGTGAAGGTCAAAGCCGAGGCTCAGTGTGGGGTATTCTGAGCCTGATGCTTCTCCCTCGCTCAGAGGAAAGGCGAACCACAGCAGTTCTGCTTGGTCTGTTAGTTCTATTTCTTCAGGTGTTACTCCCCCCCCCCCCTTTTTTTTTTTTTAAAAAAAAATAATAATTTTATTGATTTTTACAGAGAAGTGGGGAGAGGGATAGAGAGTCAGAAACATTGATGAGAGAGAAACATCAATCAGCTGCCTCCTGCACGCCCCCTACTGGGGATCCAGCCTGCCACCAAGGTACATGCCCCTGACCAGAATGGAATCCAGGACCCTTCAGTCCGCAGGCTGACGCTCTATCCACTGAGAAAACTGGCCAGGCACTTCCTTCTTTTTTGTTATGTGGTGTTTCTCCTTTTGGAAATTAGAATTTTCCTCAAATTTTTTTGACATTCTTGGGCTGGGCATTCATCTCAATATTTTAAAAATATGTTTTTATTGCTTTTTCACAGAGAGGAAGGGAGAGGGATAGAGAGTTAGAAACATCGATGAGAGAGAAACATCGGATCAGCCGCCTCCTGCACGCCCCCCACTGGGAATGTGCCCACAACCAAGGTACATGCCCTTGACCGGAATCAAACCCAGGACCCTTCAGTCCGCAGGCTGACGCTCTATCCACTGAGCAAAACCAGCTTTGGCTCATCTCAATTTTTGAAATTCTGTATCAGTCCACATGAGTGCTGGATCTGTTTATGGCATATTGTTGCTGTAATTTTAGGAGAGAGACTTGCTGCTGGATGGGGGTTAGTATATGTTTCTCTCTTTCCCTCTCTCTTCTATTCTCTCTAAAAATCAAAGGAAAAATATCCTCAGGTGAGGATTAAGAATAAATAAATAAATCTTTCATTTCTCTTAGCAAATATTTTGTAGTTTTAAGTGCACAGGCCTTATATTTACTTTGCTAAGTTTATTCCTAAGCATTTGATGTTATTGATATGTTGTGAATGGAATTGCTTTCTTAATTTCCTTTTGGAATGTTCATTGTTAGTAAAGAAAAAAACCAATTTTTAAAATGTTTACTGTATATCCTGTGACCTTGCTGAAGTTGTTTCTATCCTACAGTTGGTTTTTATTGATTGATTTCAGAGAGGATGGGAGAGAGAGATACATCAATGATGAGAGGGAATCACCGATCAGCTGCCTCCCGCATGTTGGACGGAGCCTGCAACCCAGGCATGTGCCTTGACTGGAATCAAACCTGGGACCCTTTGGTCTGCAGGCCGACGCTCTATCCACTGAGCCACACCAGCCAGGGCCTGTTGGTGTATTTAGCTGTGTTGTTTTGTTCTTAGTGTTGGTGGTGCTAGGCCTCTTGGGAGCCATCTGCTCTGGTCCTGGAAACTTCCGCTGCCATTCCCACTGCCGTAAGGAACCCCCAGCTGTCTGCATGCTGCTCGCCTGGCCTGGGGCCAGGGCCCAGTCCGTTAGGAGGCGCAGCCCTTTTATCTTCTCCAGCTGGTCATCGCGTGGGGAATGCACAGCCTGAGAGCTCCTGCAGGGGGAGGGCTGAGACGCGGAAAGACTCAGTGGTGGAAACTGGGCAACAACCCCTTTGGCCTTGCTCCATCCTTCAGCAACCCGGCATCCAGGCCCCTGGGGACCTGGGGTTCCTGGATCTTGTCCCAAATCCCTACTCCAGCTTCCCGGGGGCTGTGGGGGAGCCGCCAGCTCCCCAAGCGTGCAGACGGGGCCTCATTCTGGTAAGATGTGTTTTCCCGGGGGAGGATCAGGGCTGGATAGTTCCCTGCTTTGTCCCGTTATTTCCAGTGAGTTTCCTGTGGTCATTCTCCTCTTCCCTTTGGGGAGCTGCTGGGAGCGGCTGCAGACACTGGGGTGGCTTTCTGTTTGGGAAGTTAGAAACTGAGTTCTTGGCAGTTAGTAGGCTCCATGGCCATATGGAAAAGATTCCTGAAGATGGAAGTGAGGGAGGGACAACGGAACACCAGTGCGTCTCCTCCTCCAGGAGTTTAGTGCTTTCATTGGTGTTCTTTGGATCTAAAAAGGAGCGAAGTCTCCAGGAATTGCTGGTTGCAGTGGGGAAGGAAAGGGAATTAGGAAAAGAAAGGACTCATTTCCCAAGAGCCTCTTGGAGCTTCAGTGTGGACTCAGTTAGGGCCTTCTATTCCCCTACGATGCTGGGGTGTGTGTGTGTGTGTGGGGGGGGGGGTGGATGCAGACTGTTAGATCCTCTTCATCAGCTGACATTTGCATAATGACGTTTGTATAGGGATATTCACTGTATCATTGTTTACAAGCAAATGCATAGACACTAAATGTCCATCCAAGGGATCAATTGAATAATCCGTTGAATATGGGGCTATGAACAATTATACATTCATATCATTAAGTGCTTCACCCATTAAGAGTGGGACATCTGCATATATTGATAAGAAATGATTTCTTACATGTGTTTATCATAGAAAGCAAGATATGTAAGGCCCTAACCCGTTAGGCTCAGTGGATAGATGAACTCTAGGGTCCCAGGTTCGATTCCATTCGAGGGCATGTACCTTGGTTGCAGGTATTATACATCTCCAGTAGGGGGTGTGCAGGAGGCAGCTGATTGATGTCTCTCTCTCTCCCTCTCCCTTCCTCTCTGTAAAACAGTGGAGAATCGCTAGCAGGGTCGCCTAAGACCATCAGAAAGCACAGATACTTACATTATGATTCATTCACAGTAGCAAAATTACAGTTATGAAGTAGCGAAAATAATTTTATGGTTGGGGGTCACCACAACATGAGGAACTGTATTAAAGGGTCGCGGCAGAAAAGAAATGGGGAAAAATAGTTACAGAGATAAAGAGCCATTGAACAGACTGTCAAACTACAGCGGGAAGGCAAGGGAGGCTGAGGGAGGGGGGCTGTAAGGGATCAACCGAAGGACTTGTACGCATGCATATGAACATAACCAATGGACACAAGACACGGGGGGGGGGGCAGGTGAAGGCTTATTGGGGGGGAGGTAGGGGAGGTAGGGGGTAAAAAGGAGACATATGTACTACTATTTGTAATGCTTCAAACAAAAATATTTTTTAAAAAAAGGGTTACGGCATTAAAAAGGTTGAGAACCACTGCTGTAAAAGATCAATAAAATATTTAAAAAAAAGATATGTAAGGAACAGTGCCATTTTGGGGGAAGGGGGAAGGATATACACACACACCTGTTTACTCTTCCACTATTTCTGAGAGGCCCACAGCAATTTAACAATGTTTTTCTGAAGGGGAATTTGGGGACACACGAGGGAGGGAAACTTACTTTTCACTCTAGTTTTGTACTTTTAAATTTGTTACCAAGTTATCTTACATTTGTATGTGTTATTTTTAAAATACCCTGCTTTCAACTTTTTATTTTGAGATTATTGTAAAGTCACAAAAGATGTTTTTAAGCACATTCCCAGCCACCTCCTCACCACCCCTGACCCCTCCTCTCCAAAGCCCTTCTCCTGGGTCTTGCCTGTCGCTGACCGCTCACCCCCATTTTCTTCAGCTCAAAACTGCTGGGTCTGTAGGTTACCGTAGGGGTGTGAAGGGTGGGGAATGAGGATTTACTCTGTATCTTTTGCATATATAATCATGTGCATATAGTATCTTTTAAAAACACAGAATTTGTTTATTTAAACAAATCTCCGGACCGCTTCTCAATAACCCCTCTCCCCAACCCCCTAGTCTTTACTGGAACCAGCTAACCAGCATGCCCTTCTCCAGAAAGAAGGGGCCTTAAGCAACTCTAGAAAAAAGGTATTTTACTGATGAGGAACCGAGGTTTTGGATAACGTTGGTTTGATTAAATTAAATACGGATATAAATGTTACTGTCCCAATAATTCCCTAAGGGACGTATGCACAGGTGACAGGGTGCTTCAGCCAGAAACCTGACACATATGACCCTAGGTACTTAATGAATAATTCCACCGAGCATAAATCACACAGGAGACAGACATGCAATGCACGAATCACTCACGGTTTATTTGCCAGAGTCCTGGTGGGTTCCAGAATCCTAGGCAGGCCACCCTGGGATCCGCACTGACAGACACACAGTTCACGGAGGACGTTGCAGCTGCAGCTCGGCTGGAGTTGAGGCCTCTCACGATGGCTCACGGCCCGCGGCTCAGGGTTCAGGGCTCCCAGCTCGGGCAGAGCTTTCACTGGTGCAGGCAGGGGGGAATGGAGAGAGACCTTCTGTGGAGGAGCAGGACATCTCTGATCTCCTGTGGAGCTTCCGCTTTTTATGTGTCTTCAGTGCTCAGAGGTGTCTTCAGTGTGTCTTAGCAGCGGGTCCCAGGAGCCCTGCTATCTGGTCTTACATAGGGGGTACAGATCACATTATCTATTTTCTACACACAGGCCACTCCAAGGTGCTTATCAGATTGTTTACATCCCACACTTTCAGATATCACACTTCAATGCCACACTTTAATACTTATTCAATATTATATTACTATTACTATAACATTTGCCTACTCAGAAGTAGGTAAGGGGGACATAGGAATCCTGAAAGTCTCGGAATCGTTCACTTTGCAGTACATTTAAAGCGGAATCATTACTGTTTGAAAAGGCGCGAGCGGGCGCGCGCGCGCTGCACGGCGGGATTTGTAGTCCTTTCCCGGTGGGCCGCAGTGCGGCTGCGCGGGAGAGACGCCGCACGTCGGAGCGCATGCGTGCGGCGGCGGCGGCGGCGGCGGCTGGACTGACCTGGCTGAGGCCGGGCCGCGGCGGGCTGACCGGACCGAGGCTGCGGGGCCGAAGCGGCGGGGCGGGGGCCCGGCATGGCGGTGCCCGCGGCGGCCCTGGGGCCCTCGGCGCTGGGCCCGGGCGGCCCCGGCTCGCTGGCCCACTGGAGCTCCGTGAGCGGCGGCCCCACGCGCTACGTGCTGGGCATGCAGGAGCTGTTCCGCGGCCACAGCAAGACGCGCGAGTTCCCGGCGCACAGCGCCAAGGTGCACTCGGTGGCCTGGAGCTGCGACGGCCGCCGCCTGGCCTCGGGCTCCTTCGACAAGACGGCCAGCGTCTTCCTGCTGGAGAAGGACCGGCTGGTGAGCGCGGGCCCGGCGCGGCCGGGGCGAGGGCCGCGGGCTGGCCGGGCGGGGCTGGGGGGAGAGGGCGGCGGGACCCGGAGCGGGGGTGCGGCCGAGGGGGGGGGTATCGGGGGCCCGTGGTGAGGAGTGAGGAGGGGGGTGGGGAGGAAGACGGGGTGGTGAGGGGTAAGGAGAGGGGTGGGGAGGAAGACGGGGTGGTGAGGGGTAAGGAGAGGGGTGGGGAGGAAGACGGGGTGGTGAGGGGTAAGGAGAGGGGTGGGGAGGAAGACGGGGTGGTGAGGGGTAAGGAGAGGGGTGGGGAGGAAGACGGGGTGGTGAGGGGTAAGGAGAGGGGTGGGGAGGAAGACGGGGTGGTGAGGGGTAAGGAGAGGGGTGGGGAGGAAGACGGGGTGGTGAGGGGTAAGGAGAGGGGTGGGGAGGAAGACGGGGTGGTGAGGGGCGAGGAGGGGGGTGATGGGTTGGAAGATGGGACGAGGAGGGGTGTGGGAGTGGTAGGAAGGAGGGGTGAAGATGGGGTGGTGAGGGGTGTGTGGAGTGGAGTGGAGGTGGGGGTGCAGACAGGTGCAGGGTGGATGGGGCGGGCGAGCGGGGTGTGGGAGTGGTGGGAAGGGTGTGTGTGGTGAGGAGTGGGGTGGGGGGCTGTTGTGGGGTCCCGGTCCGGCGAGAGGGCCCCTGTGACTATGGGAGGCTCCTGTGGGAAGGAGCGGATGCGCTGGGAGCCTCGTGGCAGAGGAGGCGGCAAACCAGAGGAGGGAGGCCAGGCTGGGCAGCAGTAATGGTGTTGATGTGGAAACCAGCCTCCTGTGGTTTCGGGGTAACTGGGGAGGAAGGGGAGGGGCATTTGGGAAGAGTTTTGGGGAAGAGATTTGGAAGAACCGGACTCGTTTTAATTTTCTAAATTTTTGTTGGTCCGAGAAGGTTAAGAAGTTACATACACTTCACATTAAGTTGTTACACGTGATGTTAAGAAGTTACATACACGTGAGGTTAAGGATTTTCACGTGAATGAGGTTAAGGAGTCACGTTTGGCAGGTACACATGTGTGACACCTGGAATCTGTTCTTTCAGGTCAAAGAAAACAATTACCGCGGACATGGCGATAGCGTGGACCAGCTGTGCTGGCATCCAAGCAACCCTGACCTCTTCGTCACGGCGTCTGGAGACAAAACCATCCGCATCTGGGATGTGAGGACCACCAAGTGCATCGCTACTGTGAACACGAAAGGTGAGCTCAGAGAGGGGGCCATGGGAAGACACGTCACTTCCATGCATTCAACAAGCACATTTCAGATACCTGGCCCGGTGCTGGTTATGGGACATCCTGAGCTCCAAGGACATCACAGTTTAGTAGTGCATTAAAAAAAAAAATCCTCTAACAAAATATGACGTGGTTCATCGTGGAATGGAGATGCCTATATTATACTCTGTAAAGTGGGTGCCCAGAATGGAAATGCTGAGGTCTGCCTGGGGGAGACAGGGAGGGCCTCACAGAATTTGCGCAGACTCTTAGAGGAGCCGTGGGAATTTAGCGGTCGGTGCGATGGGAGGGAGGGCAGCTCTATGAGGGAACGTGTGCACAGACATGGAGCATTTGGGAAACTGCTCATCGGCTAGGATGGCTGAAGCTTGGAAGGGCTTGGGGGTCTGGGAGAAAAGGCCCTGTGCCTTTACAGGCTGTTATTCACCAGTATTGTCCTGTAAACCTTGAAATGTGTTTTTGATTAAGATGTCATTGATTATAAGATAGACCAAAATTTTAAGTGCCATTAGGAAAGGAAATAAAACTTCCAGATAACAGTGTATTCCAAAGATTTTGACATGCATTCAATGCACTTTAAGATGCATCCTAGATAATAAAATATGAAAAATAGTGCGGCCAGGCCAGGAGCAGCGGCTGCCAGGCTGGGAGCGGCCAGGCCCGGAGCAGCAGCTGCCAGGCTGGGAGCGGCCAGGCCCGGAGCAGCCGGGTCTGGTGCGGCCAGGCCAGGAGCAGCGGCTGCCAGGCTGGGAGCGGCCAGGCCCGGAGCAGCAGCTGCCAGGCTGGGAGCAGCAGCTGCCAGGCTGGGAGCAGCAGCTGCCAGGCTGGGAGCAGCCAGGCCCGGAGCAGCCGGGTCTGGTGCGGCCAGGCCCGGAGCAGTGGCTGCCAGGCTGGGAGCAGCCAGGCCCGGAGCAGCGGCTGACAGGCTGGGAGCGGCCAGGCCCGGAGCGGCCGGGACCGGAGCAACCGGTCCCAGAGCAGCCGGGTCGGGTGCGGCCAGGCCTGTAGCAGCAACAGCCAAGTCCAGAGCAACTAGGTCGGGAGCGGCAGTGACCAGACCCGGAGCAGCTGGTTGTGGAACGAACCAGAGCAACAGAGGCCAGGCCCGGAGCAGCCAGGCCCGAAACAGCTTGCTCCTCACCTGTACCTGCCCACGGCTGCCTCTCAGACATGGCTGGAAACTTTTGCGGGAACTTGAGGGTCTGCTGAATCAAGTGATGAAGGCTTAGATCTGGATGTGTTGAGTTAGTATAGCGCTGGGGTGTTGATCTGTGAGTGCCTTGGGTGGGGCCTGGATGAGGCTGGTTGACCTATTTGAAAATGTCTTTTGTGTGAAGTGTATCATTGGGCTTGTGGAGGTATTATTGATATGAGAAAATGCTAAGTAACAGATTTACTATCTGAAAAGGGATTTACTATCGGGGAAAGGGAGGGAGGAAGAGACTGAACATAAACTGTGCACCTATGGATGAGGACAATGGGGGATGGGGAGGGGGCAGAGGGTGGGGTGGGAACCTGGTGGAGGGAGGAAGAAATGAGGAACCTTTGTAATAATATGAACAATAAAGATTGATTTAAAAAAAAAAAAAAATTTAAAAAAAAAAATAAAATAAAATATGAAAAATATGTGCATCTTAGAGAATTAGTAAAGTTGATGAGATTTTTAATTGATGTGTTCAGTGTGTTGGCAAGACTCATACCTGTAGGTGGGATGATGTAGTTATTTCCCTATGATGCATAAGTGGATGAACTTTAAAAATCGGTTATATATATAATACATAAACACACACACACACATACACAAATAAATGCCTATTAGAAAAAAAGAACCAGCCGAAACTGGTTTGGCTCAGTGGATAGAGCATCGGCCTGCGGACTGAAGGGTCCCAGGTTCCATTCCGGTCAAGGGCATGTGCCTGGTAGGGGTGTGCAGGAGGCAGCTGGTCGATGTTTCTTTCTCATCGGTGTTTCTAACTATCCCTCTCTCTTCCTCTCTGTAAAAAATCAATAAAATATAAAAAAAAAGAAAAAAAAACTTATCGAAATAATTACTAAATTAAAGCTAAATTAAATTTTTTGAGTCAGCTTTAAAGAAAAGTATAGCTATTACATGATTAGGATAAACGTTGTGAAAGTGGCATGTGAATGACTGGAGTTTGGGAAATGCTGGTGTAAGAGAATAACAGGTTTGGAGCCATATCTAGTGGCTCTTTGAGCTTTGGCAGGCTGGCTCACCTCTTCCATTTCTTCACCTGTGAAGAGCGATAATGAATTGCTAATAAAGACAGTGTTGGGAGGCTCACATGGGCAAGTCTGTAGATGAATGTGCCCGGCTCATAGTTGCTGATTCTTAGTTGCTCGTTGCCTTACATTGACATGACCTTAGTGAATGAACTCTGGAGATAACTCTGGTCTTCCTTCTAGGATGACAAAAGAAACTTCTTGAGGATTCTGGGCACACAGATGATCTTACTGATTACATCTGGTTTTCTAGGGGAGAACATTAACATCTGTTGGAGTCCTGATGGGCAGACCATCGCCGTGGGCAACAAGGACGATGTGGTGACCTTTATCGACGCCAAGACTCACCGTTCGAAAGCGGAGGAGCAGTTCAAATTCGAGGTCAACGAAATCTCCTGGAACAACGACAATAACATGTTCTTCCTGACGAATGGCAATGGTTGCATCAACATCCTCAGGTGAGGGGCTTCTAGCTCAGGCAACCGTTCTATCCATAACAGCTGGGGGCGCTGGTGGTTGCTGAGATGGATTAGGTGTGAGTCTGTCCTGAAGGAGCCTAACGGATACACTGGAATAACCCCTAGCCTCTGTTGAGCTGGGCACCTTATGTTTTGCTGGGTCCTCACAGAAATTCTGAGGGTTTGATGGTGTGCTTCCCATTTGATAGGTAAGGATCTGGGGTTCAGAGTCCCCGGTCAGCCGGTGAGCTCTAGAACTGGATGCACCTCAGATTGTGGCTAATTTGTCCCCTTAGAATCTCAACTAAAATATATTACACTCACTACAAGGAAGCCATCTCACACCCCTCCCTCCTCAAGGTCAGAGGCTTGTTGGATGTGCTTCCTATTGCGACCATTTCTCATTTTATCTTCTAATTGTATGCTTACTTGTCAGTATCCTCCATTGGACTTAAGTTCCATGAGGGCAGAGACTGTGGTTAGCTTGTTTACTGTTGAATTCCTAATGCCTAGCCCAGTCCCTGCTACACATAGTAAGGATTTCAGTAAATATTTGCTCTCTAAACGAACGAAACGGTGGAATTGGAATCCAGGTCTCTCTGGTGCCGTTCTTCCTGCTGTCCTGGGTGAGCGATGCGAGGCAGACGGAAGCAGGTCTTCCCTCAGAGAGGCTGGGTTTGCTGGGGAATCCTGAGGAAAGAAACTGGAGTTGGAGGTTGAAGGAGGCAGCTTCTGAGTTTGACTGAAAGATGAGTAGAACTTTAAGAGTCAGAGGAAGGGAACTGCACAGGTGACAAAGCAGGTGTGAGTGACATGGCTTATTTGGAGAGGAGTTGGTAGGTCAGGGCTGCTGAGAGCGGTGGCAGGTAAGGTATTGAAAAGAGAGTCTGAACGTGGCAAGATAAAGTTGAAATACGATTTGGGACCAGATCGCAAAAGGCCTGGATTTCTGTGCTTGGTAACTTGTATTTTACTCTGTAAGCAGTGGGGATTCTATAACTTACTTTCAAAGCCTTTTTATTAGAAAGTAAAACAGACATGGGAAACCACATAAAACAAATGTATAGCTTAATGAACAGTTCTATGCATTACTCCTGTGTAGCCCACTCAGGTCAAGGAATAGTACTTTGCTGGCCATCCCAGAAGTCAGTCCATACGCGTTTTCCTAATCATAACCCACTCCTGAAAAGTCAGCACTGTCTTGAGTTTTATCGTTATTTATATTTTAGCGACCAAGTAAGTATCTCTAGATGTTCTAGCGTTTGCCCTTTTAAAGGATTTGATAAGTCTCTTTAAGTCTGTTCATCTAGAGGTCCCCCTCCATCCCTTTCTTTTAGCTTTGGCTTACTATTGAAAAACCAGTAGAGATTTTCCTAGTCTGGATTTTGCTGATCTCATAATGCTTATTTATTTGTAGGAATATGAGACACGTCCTCTCACCTACTATTTGGTTACTCAGGAATATAGTTCATTTTGGGAAAACAGGATACATGCTTGATTCTCTTTATCATTGGGTAATGAATTAGTTCTCTATCATCTTCAAATATGACCAGCTAGCCAAAACCAGTTTGGCTCAGTGGATAGAGCGTCGGTCTGCGGACTGAAGGGTCCCAGGTTCGATTCCGGTCAGGGGCATGTACATTGGTTGTAGGCCTGTCCCCGGTTGGGGGTGTGCAGGGGGCAGCTGGTCGATGTTTCTCTCTCATTGATGTTTCTAGCTCTTTATCCTTATCCCTCTCTGTAAAAAAATCAATAAAAATATATTAAAAACAAACAAAAAACCCCCACAAATATGACCAACTAGAGGTTTTTGTGTATGTGCGCGCGCGCCCTTTAATGAATCATTATGGACTTAGGTATTTAAACAGTTTTTTTAAATGATAAAATTAGGAATTCATACTGATGATTTCCAATTAAAATTCAGGACTGCAGGAATTTTACTAAATCTCTTCTATATTACGAATCTCTTTCCTTTCAGAGTATTCTGGTCCTCAAAGATGCAAGGGATTATAGAATTAGAATGCTCGATGGTTGCTTATTACCTTTATCCAACATTACACATACAATTATCTCAGAATAACCACCACCACCAATGTAACTACTTAAAACAGTAAATTTTGCTCGTTGTATGTGCTTTTCTCATTCTTCTTCTATTAAAAAAAAAGTAATACTATAGATTGTCAGAGTATTGAGCCATTTCACATACCTTTCCTTTTAACCATATGTAGTTTCTACAAGAAACTGTATGTAATGCTCGTCACCAGCACGATGTTGATAAATCTTTAGTCATTTGGATTGTCAAAGCTCATTCTCTAGTTTAGATTCTTCAGGAATGGTTCATGGGAACAATATTCCCTGAGTTCATAGTTATAACAAATACTTATGAAACTTATAGATGTTTTATTATTGTGCATATTTGAACTTTTTGTAATTGATAATCAGTCTCGCTAGCTATAAAAACCCTTGCTTGTGTATCTTAAATATGTATTTTTTCTTTTGGCATAAAGTTTTACTGACAAAAGGGTCTAATAATAACTGAATTTCCTTTTTCAATCAGTAATTTTACCTCTGTGTCACATCTGGCTTTATAGTCTCAGGTGTGTGGTGTGTGGTTTGAAATCTGTATTTAAGGAAAGCTTTCTTAAATCAGTCTTTGATATTCTGTTATCTTTGGTTTTCCTCTTTAGTGTCTCCTATTGTTATTGGGTCGGCAGCTAAGTAATTGCGGATTTTTTAAAGAAAATCAAAGACAATTTTTTCATGGAACTAAATAACTTTATTCTTTAATGTATTGCCCATTTTGATCAATGACCTTTTGCCATCTTTCAGGCAGCATCATAATCCCACGTTCAAAAAAATCTGTTTTTTATTAGCAAAAAACTGAATCAGGTACGATTTGACATCATCATCATTATTGAAATTTTTACCATTCAAGGAGTTTTGTAAAGATCGAAACAAAAAGTAATCAGATGGTGCAAGGTCAGGACTATATGGTGGATGTGGCAAAACATCCCAACCAAGCTCCATTAATTTTTGCCGAGTGACCAAAGATGTGTGTGGCCTTGCATTGTCATGATGGAATACAACACCTTTTCTATTTGTCAATTCGGGCCACTTTTCTTCAACTGCATAGTTTAATTTCGTTAGTTGTTCAATGTAGACATCAGAATTGATCGTTCGGTTGGGTGGTAAGAGTTCAAAGTAGACAATTCCTTTGTAATCCCACCAAACTGATAACAAAACCTTTTGATGAATATCAGCTTTTGATGTTGTTTGAGTTGGTTCACCTGGCCTGCTCCACAATCTTTTCCGCTTGATATTGTTGTAAACAACCCATTTTTCATCGCCAGTTATCAGTCGTTTTAAAAATGGATCATTTTCATTACGTTTCTTTAGCAAATCGCAGCTGCTAATGCGTTGCGTTAACTGTGATTCTTTCAGTTCGTGAGGAACCCATGTATCGAGTTTTTGAACATAGCCAAGTTGTTTTAAGTGATTTTCAATGCATGTATGTGATACATGAAGCTTCTCTGCAATCTCACGTGTTGTACTGTGACAGTCCGAATTGATTATTGCTTTGATTAGGGCGTCATCAACTTCAACTGGACGACCAGAGCGTTTTTCATCTTTGAGTGAAAAATCACCAGAACGAAATTTGGCAAACCAATTTTGACACTGCTGTTCTTTTAAGGCTTCGTCACCATAAACAGCACATAACTTTTTATGAGCTTGTGATGCGTTTTTCCCTTGCGGAAATAAAAAAGCAAAATATGACGAAAATGTTCCTTTTGATTTTCCATTTTTCAACGAACGCCAAACAAAAACTACAAAACAGATCAAAAAACTTTTTTTACTGATTAACAGCTGAATAGCCAACTATCAAATACAAAATGTGTTTTACATTTGTACTACGTCTGCAAACCTAAAAATTCAACTGAAGCCATATATGTGTGAAACCCGCAATTACTTAGTTGCCGACCCAATACTTTAGCATTACAGTCCTCTTTGCACAGTTTGATTGCTGTCTGTCATATTTTGCAGCTACCCAGAGCTGAAGCCTGTGCAGTCCATCAATGCCCATCCTTCTAACTGCATCTGTATCAAGTTTGACCCCACGGGGAAGTACTTTGCCACAGGAAGTGCAGATGCTTTGGTCAGCCTCTGGGATGTGGATGAACTAGTGTGTGTTCGGTGCTTTTCCAGGTAAGCGACACTGCCAGCACTTGCCTTGTGGGACATTTTATTTCATTTTAGGTAAAATTGTGCCTTCTTATTGGGTTATTTAAAATCTTATTACATTACAGTTGATATTCAGTATTATTAGTTTCAGGTATATAGCATAATGGTTACATATTTATAGAACTTACAAATTGTTCTCCTCGATAAGTCTAGTACCCCCTGACACCATACATAGTTATTACAATACTAGAGGCTCGGTGTACGGAATTCGTGCACTCGGATTAGGGGATTCCCTCAGCCTGGCCTGCCTCTTCTTACAGTTCAGGAGCCTTCGGGGGAGGTCTGACTGACGGCTTATGCCCGCTCCTCCTAGAAAGCGGGCCTAAATTATCAGCTGGACAGTCTTGGCCCTGCCACGGAGGCAGGAGAGGCTCCCACTACCACGCTGCACTTGCCAGCCATGAGCCTGGCTTCTGCCTGAGCAGCGCTCCCCCTGTGGGAGTGCACTGACCACCAGGGGGCAGCTCCTGCGCTGACCTTCAGCCCTCTGGTAGTCAGTGCACGTCATAGTGACTGGTCCTTCTGCCATTTGATTGATCTGCATATTAGCCTTTTATATAGGATTATTTTTATTTCATTTTTTTAAATTTTATTAAGGTATTATATGTGTACATATGTTACCATTGCCCTCCCTCCCCATATTATATAGGATTATTGACTATATTCCCTATGCTGAACTTTATATCAGCATAGGGAATTATTGGGTTATTCTAATGTCTCCTTTGTCTACTTTCTCCTTAGGCTGGATTGGCCTGTGAGGACCCTCAGTTTCAGCCATGATGGGAAAATGCTTGCTTCAGCATCAGAAGATCATTTTATTGACATTGCTGAAGTAGAGACAGGTGACTAAAACCTCCCTATCTTAACAAGAACCTTCTCTTCCTTCATCTCTGGCCATCATGACTTCTCCTGTCATGTGATTTCATTTCTGCACATCACTCCATCAGTATTAGTATCAATGAATTTGTCTCCTTAAGGCAAGTTTGTTTTTTACGACTGTTACAGTCAGGTAAGCAGGGAGCAAAGAATTAGGAAAGGCCAGGGCAGGTCTGAAGGAAAGTGATTTAGGAAAATATTTTTTATTTTATTAACTCTTAATTCTTTCATTATAATGAAAAATTTACAATACAGGAAGGACCTGTGGTCCCATCATTTAATTGCTATCTCTTTTTAGCATTGTAATATATTTCTCTTTATTTTTTGCCTATATGTGAATATATATGTGTGTATATACATATATATGTATATGTATATTTAAACTTTAAGGAATTATCAGTAGGTGTGATGTGCTTTAAAAATAGCAAAACAGAACTTGCAAATAGAAAAATAGAGTGTGATCATATTATAAAAGAATTTCCTCAGTTTTATTTTTTAAAGTAGCTGTATTATTTTGGAAATACATGAATCTTTAGTAAAGAATTAAAACTATGTAGAAAACTTCAGAGAAGTAGTAAAAAACTTGAAATTCTGTGATTTAAAGAATGCCACTGTTGGCCACATCATGGGGAACGTGGTCCAGCCACCCAGACACGCAGCTCCTGTGATGCTGGGGTTCTCACCTGTTACTCTGGGCCCTGCCTCACTTGCAGAATGTTCCAGCTTCTCAGCGCAGTGGCTGCTGAGCTCACTGCCGCTTTGAGTGGGGTTCGAATTTCAACAAGTGGGAGGAATACAATTTTGGGAGAAAGAACTTATATTACTCTTATTAGAAAGCATTGAGACTTAGTAGGTGGATCTGCTGCCTGGAAACACATTGACCTCATGTGTTGACTCCGTTGCTTCCTTGAGATGTGATTTACCTGTTAAGTCACTCGTTTCTGTGTACGATGGTGTTGAAAACCATGACCTGTCTTGCTGGGTTGTCGTTATACTTTATGAGAATAAAGTATAGTCCGTGTGATTCATAGGATGCTCAGTGAACATCAGCGTCTGCTCACTGTTTTCCCACCGAGTGTCGGCCAGGTCAGAGCATGGGCTCTTACGTTAACCCGTCTGCGTTCAGAACCTGCTCTGCCACACGATGACCTGTGACCTCTCTGCGCCTCCGTGCTCTTTGTAAAGTGGGGGAATGATTGTGTCTGTCTCATGGGGCTCTCAAGTGGATTAAATGAGTTAATTTAGCTAAGTGCTTAATGAGTGTGTTCTCTTACTAATGTATTGATTGGTTTCTCTATATTGATTTTTGTAGGAGACAAGCTATGGGAGGTGCAGTGTGAGTCCCCGACCTTCACTGTGGCCTGGCACCCCAAAAGGCCTCTGCTGGCATTTGCCTGTGATGACAAAGATGGCAAATATGACAGCAGTCGGGAAGCAGGAACTGTGAAGCTGTTTGGGCTTCCCAATGATTCCTGATGGGAGGACCTGACCTCGCGAGACAGACCGAACTGAGATTAGTTGGTCTGTTCTCTCCGAGTTGGTGCGCACCTACAGTATTTGTACATTGCTGTAAATTATAAAAGTCCTTTTCAGGCTGCCCATTCCAGTTGCCTTCTTGTGTGTGATGTTAGCAGTTCCTTTTCTCTCTCTCCTGCGTGAGGCTCTCAGTGTGGGTGATGACACAAGCATACCTGTTCTCTGGGATCTCCTGGCCTGCTTTTGGGGATAGGATTTGCTTTTGCTTGGACATTACCTAGCTTGGAGGGTGGGGGAAAGGGAGAGTTGGGGGCCCTAGCCAGGTAGCTCCGTTACTTAGAGCGCCGTGCGGTCCCAATAAGCCAGGTTTACTCTCTGTTCAGGGCACATACAAGAAGCAACCAATAAATGCATAAATAAGTGGAACAACAAATCAATGTTTCCCTCCCTCCTCTCTTCCCTTTTTCCCTCCCTCCCTCATCATCTCACCCTTTTACCCTCTTTCCCGCCCTCCCTCCCTCCTGGAATCAATTAATTAAAAAAATAAAGAAGAATATTGGGGATGGAGTTTTCTTTATATTTAAATACATATAATTTTGAGAATTAAATAATAACACTGACTTTAACTGTGAGACTTCTAGGACTTTTTAAATTATGGTATTATGATGTTATTACAGGAAGATACTTTAGTTTTTCATTTAAAAAAAAAAATCTCAAGTAGGATTTAAAGGTGGTAATCTGTAATTTAAGGTCCTAACCCAAGACTCTGAAATGCAGGGACAGAACGTGAAGGGCGTGGGCAGCAGCTGTCCTTTGAGTCAGCAGTCGTCTGTATGTATGTGTATGTTTACCTGGCTTCCCTCTTCAAATTATGATAAACATTGGAAAAACTAACATACAAATAAGAACTACAAAATCAGGTTATTAAAAACTCGTTAAGAAATAGAAATTAGAATGGAAAGAAATTAAAATAGAAAGTCAAAGAATAAGGAGTCAATTGAATGAACTAAAATGTTGACTCTGCGCTTCCTGGTGGCAAAGTGAAGGGACAAGTCAGTGAATTTTTATCAAAAAGAGAAGCACATGCCAGCTCCTCAGGGAGAGCCCGGCTGTCCTTAGCGCTGACTCCGAAAGAAGCGGCTCTCGCAGGGGTTCTTACTGGTGATAGTATCCTGGTTTTTATTGTATTTCAGCATAAGAAGTAGGAATACACCTCAGTAAGCGATATTTGTAGAAAATTTCGGAAAAAGCAGGTAAGCGAAAAGACCAGTCGTATTCCCAGCATTTTAGTGTACATGATATTTATCCATGAAAATGTGTAGCTTTATAAACATCTTGAAGACAAGTATGACAAGATAATTATGCAAGGTGCTCAGCACCATGTTGGGCAGTGTTATCCAAGTAAACTGAATCTTAGACATTTTTAGTTACCGGCCATTCCCTCGGCGCCTGGTCCTGTAACGAGCACTTAACATCAGCTGTTACCCAAGTGTTGCGATAGCCTGCTGAGGCTGGTACTAGGGAGTTTAAGTTACTCCGTGTTACTCCTGAAGTGACGGTGTTGAGGTGCCTCCTATTGCAGTGGCTATTCTGTTTTCACCCGTGTTTCCATTCTACAGAAGAGGAAACCATGGCTCTGGGCAGTCAGCTGCCGGCCTGGGTCAGTGCCTGATTGGTTGCATCCGGTCTTCAGGCTCAGTATTTCCTCCAGCTGCCGCCACAGGCTCTGCCCCCACCTTTTCAATTGCAAACAGCATGCCACCTCGTTATGTCACAGGTTCAGTGTTCCTGTCAGTGGAGTGAACTTTGGTGCGTTGTTTCTTGATTTTGCAATTACTTGTCATTCCTCTGGTTGCTGCCATGTTTTTCCATACGTCTCCCCTTGGCCTCAGAACCAGGTGATACAAGTTTAGTCTAGATTCTTGGTATTGGACCGGTTCCCTCGTCTTGCATCCATGTGGTCCCCTGGGTTTTGTGAAGTAGTGATCCCTGCTGCCCGCACTTCACTAAGAGATGGGTGGCCTTCAGCTAGTGGGGATGGACACTCGTGGCGTCAGGGAAACACAATGAAGAAAGAGCTCCAGCTTGTGGTCACCCTCCCTGACTGTCCGGGTCTTGCTGACATTTGTTTAGCTTCAGAGTCCTGGAGGGCTCTTCCGTGGAGAAATGACGTGATTCGTCCAGACCTGGTCTGAGTGAGGGTTAAGTTGAGAGCAGGAAGGATGCCATTCACAAGCTCATGGCCATTCCTTGCTCAGTGAGTGTAGGGCTGTCAGAGAGTCACTGCTGAAACACCTGCAAACCAGAAGGGTGGTGAGGTGAGCCCTGATCTACACTTGACTTGGCAGGGAACGTCACGTGTGCTGCCCCAGTGACCCATTGCTGTGATGGCCGGAGTCAGGCTAAGAAATAGGTACATAGTTAAGACTTTTGCTGAGATCCTGGATTCTCTGGGGCATGAGGTCCAAGGAAGGTTGTGTGCGTGTGTGTGTGTGTGTGTGTGTGTGTGTGTGTGTGGTATCCTTCACCCTCACTGGTGTAGGGTCAGGCTGTGCCACAGACAGTGGTGGGAGGCTGGGACGGTGTCCTGGTCAGAGGCCCTGAGACCACGCAGCAGGCTATGCGGTCCATATCAGGGACCGAGGTGTGGAGTGCCTACCACAAGGCGAATCGGAAAGAGGCCAATTCTAGAAGGTCCCAGAGCAAGGCCCTGTGTTATGTGTATGTTCTGAGTTGGTTGGGGTGTAATTATGGGTGGGTCCAGTTGAAAATAACCAGGTATGGCATAAAAACAAGGTTAATCTCTTTCCTGTGTCGAAGATGGATTCTAATCTCTAAGGATTTTAGTCACAAAAGGGACCATGGAATGTCTACCCTCTTGGGAGGGAAAACAGCCCATAAATGGAATGAAAGGTAAGCCTCATATTTCAGAGGAGGAAGAGAGGTCACACGTATGGAAGTGCATTGCACACTCAGACGTACCTGTGTGTAGGTAAGGCCTTGCCTTCTTTTCTCTCTCCAACACTGGTGCGGTGAGGTCAAGGCTGGCTTCCTACCTGAGCAGAACTGGAACTGGGTCTCCGCTCCAGCAGTGACTGATCGGTCCCACTCTCCTCATTCACAGAGGGGACGACGAATCCTCTTGTCTCTGGGTCGTTAGGATAATTAAGCGAGATGCAGTATTTGTGAGGTGTCTACCTCAGCACCTGGCCTGCTTACTGTAACCCCCAACCCCCCAACTCTCCCCAGGAGGAGCAGCTTCTCATGAGAACATGGCCGGCCTCGGAGACAAGTCATCAGTCCATCAGCTCTCTCGGCTCTAAATGCCAGAGTGAGGGAGCCACGTTAATCATTCCGGAGCTGGTGCTGTGGCGGGAACAGAGCTGTCCATCATACTGGGCATGGCATAGGCCAGAGGAGAGAGATGGGACCTGCTGTCTGCTCCCGGCTGGGCCCGTGATGGATGGTGCCTGCCGGCAGTGGAGCTTCAGTCAGAACTGCGCACTGCCGGCGGAGATAGGAGGCAGGGAGGGGGGGCTCTGTTCGCTGAGGTCGCTGGAAAGGATGGGGTGTGGGGAGTGGACCGAGAGCAAGTGGAGATGTGACCAGAGGGCAGAGGACACGTGCCGTGCGCCGCAGCTTGGAGCAAAGCCGAGGTGCTGACAGCGCCCCGGCTGTGGGGAAGATGATGGGATAGGAGATGGCGTCGGAGACGAAGCGAAGCAGGGAGGGTGTCAGGCTCCGGGCTATTTCCTTTTGCCCTGGTTGGCAGAGTCGCCCGGTAAGCAGGGAAGAGCAGGATAGACCTCAGGCCAATTCCTTGTTCTGCCGCCACCCGCAGGGAGACTGGCCACGTCACGTCACTTCCATAGGCTGCCCTCGGCTGAGTTCTGTGACATTCGTAATCACCGTACAGCTTATGAGGGTTAAATGAGTTGATATATGCCTGGTAGATAGTGGATGTTTGATCAGTAGCTATTGGTATTGTGCAGGTGTTTATGCTGTATCTGTAGTGCGATATAAACCTTCCTGCCTTCTTATCTTTCCTTGTCCCCTAAGCTGATCTCATTTGGCACAATAAAGGATGGGCGTAGGGTGGAATTTGGGGAAATGAGTATTTAACACATTGTCGAATACCCACTTCTAGAACTAAGGCTCTTGATTTTCATTTAGGGATCCTAAATTGAGAGCTAGTCAGCCAGTGATCACCAATTTGCTAGCAGTGCAGATGTTTGAAACTGTTGTAGACATGGAGCCAGCAGCCGTAGAACTTCAAGGCACCCGGCATCTCGGCCTGTCACCCCTCGGAGGAGCGGGCGGAGTGTGAGAACAGGGCCTCCTGCGGTGTCACAGTGAAGCCACCGGGTGCTGCCTGCCTGGCGGGACTGCCACCGGGGCTCCCTGGGACCACCGTGTTTTCGCCAAGAAAACGCTGCTCAGTTCACCTGGTTTCCTCTTACTTTCCTCGAAGACTCGAATGTAGGCCAGGCCACGGCAGATACAGCCAGGAATCTGAGAAGATCTCAAGACGTCCCGAGGGCCACAGGAGAACGGGGTGGGCCCTGGCGGTTCCCAGAGTGGGGTTCGAGTCAATGTGGAGGGCAGTCCCTCCTGAAACGGGCCTCACCATGGAGGCCTGGGAGGGTTTGTCAGACGTACATGATGGGTGCATCCCTGGGGTGGCGGCTGAAGGGCTATTTAAAAAAAAAAATGTTTTTATTGCTTTCAGAGTGGAAGAGGGGGAGAGAGAGGGAGAGAGAAACATCAATGATGAGAGAATCATTGATCGGCTCCCCCCTGCACGCCCCCTTCTGGGGATCACTCCGCAGCCCACGTATGTGCCTTTGACTGGAATTTAGCCTGGGACCCTTCAGTTGGCAGGCTGATGCTCTGTCCCCTGAGCCAAACCAGCCAGGCAAGGGGAGGCCCTCTGCCCTCTGTAGGCGGGAATCATTGCTGGGTGGCAGACGTCTGAGCTCCCTGAGTGCTGGGCACTGTGAGCGAGGGAGGAATCAGACTGGACTGCACTTGGACCCATTTTACAGATAACACCGAGGCCCGGGGGGCTAGGGGACTTGCCCAGGGCCGGGGGGGGGCCAGGTTTGAAACCCAGGTTCTTCTGCTGTGTATGTCCTGTACGTGAGTCCAACATCCCAGCTGGGAGGTTCAGCCTCGTCTAGACGTGGCTTAACAATCACAGACAGAGGTAAAGGGTGGGAATCCTAGACGGTTGTTACCATCAAAGTTGGAGTTTGGCCGAAACCGGTTTGGCTCAGTGGATAGAGCATCAGCCTGCGGACTGAAGGGTCCCAGGTTTGACTCCGGTCAAGGGCATGTTCCTGGGTTGTGAACACATCCCCAGTGGGAGGTGTGCAAGAGGCAGCTGATCGATGATTCTCTCTCATCGATGTTTCTTGCTCTCTATCCCTCTCCCTTCCTCTCAATAAAAAAATCAATAAAATATATTAAAAAAAATCGGAGTTTGCTGCTTTCTGGCAAAGATGGTAATGGGCAGGAACCAGAGAAGAAAGGGGGTTTACCCCCACTCCACCTTCAGCGACCCACAGAGGCAGGCGGAGTAGCCCTCATCCCCCGGATCTGAAGCAGGGCTAGAGGCGCGGGATCTAAACCTCCGCGGCTCCAAAGCCCAGGCCCTTCCCCAGCCCTGGCTGCACACTGGAGCCGCCCTACCCCAGCCGCGCCCCCGGGGAGCTGTCACAGCTAGCTGGTTGAGAACCACTACCCTGGCCCTGCTGTTCCCCTGGGCTGTAGAATGTCAGGTATAATAGAAATGGCGCGGGAGTGCCCGGGCTGTGGCCTCTGTGAACTCCTGTCCTGTTATTAGGGTCACAGAGAAGGAGGTCAAGAAGGCTTTTTGGGTGGAATCAGCTGCACCTTGGCCTGTTGGTTCCATTAAATAAAGACAGAGCCTGTGTGGGAAATCCATGCCTATTCAGATATCGGAGCCCACCGGCAAAGGGACCGGCCTCGCTCCCTAACTAGCTTAGCCCCAGCTGGCTTGGAAGCTCGGGGGCAGTGGTGTCAGATGGCACCAGGGTCTTGGTCTTGCCACTTACCGGTGGCACACATGTCGGCAGGCCTCCCCTCTCTGAGCTGCAGGTTCCCCAGTCTGGGCAGCTTGACTTTCCCACAGGCAGGGCGTGTCATCCCGGTGCTCAGCACGGGAGTTACAGCAGAGGGCGTCAGAGCAGAGTTAGGTTCACTCCCCACTACCCGCTGCTCTCCTGGGTTTAAGGGAGGAGTGACAGGCGTGGGGCTGGGGAGGGAGACTGGGGCCAGGGAGGAGTGACAGGCGTGGGGCTGGAGTGGGAGACAGGCCAGCTGGGAAGGGGCCTGATGCTGGGTAAGGAGTTAGACCCAAGGCCTGTTAGGGCTTCAGGCAGTTGGGAGTGTGTGTTAGGAAGACCACCTGGGGTGGCGTGGCCACTCGATTCCAGGAGAGTTCTAGTGGAATGCAGGGCTCCCGCAGGGACCTCTGAGTCCCCTGGGGCAGTGGTCACTGGTCCTCAGAGCACAGGTGGTCCGTGAGGTCAGGTCCGGAAGGTTGGTGACCACTGCTCTGGGTTAAAGCACACAGGCTGTCCCATCCCCAGAGTGTTGGTTCCCACCCTGGAGTGGGGGTTGGGGTTCTGTCAGATTCCTAGGAGCTGCTGCTGCCGGTGAAGCTGTTAGGTGTAGGGGCCCAGCCCAGGACACTGTTGTGTTTAAACTTTAGATCCCAGAAGCTAGCAATATGGCCTCTGCCAAGTCCTCTCACCCATGCGAGCCTCAGTTTCCTCATCTGTAAAATTCCAATTTCAAGGAATGTTGCAAGAGTGCACTGAGATAATGTAGGGAATCGCTTAGCACAGCGCCTGCAGTCAGCATTCTGTAGTTGCTTTGTGCAGCTTATGAATACAAAGGAAGGGCTGCAGGGAGAGCTGAGGGAGAGGCTGCACCAGGCCAGTGGCCGGAGGTTAGGGAGAGGGGGTCTGGTTTTCCTCAGGCTCCAAGCCCTGTGATCCTCCTTCCAGCACCTGCCCTTGAGCTAACACCTGCCTCCTGGTCCCCGTGTGGCCGCTAGAGGGCAGTGGAGCCAAGGCCGCGCCAGGCAGGCTGCGTGCGGGGAAGGCTGCAGCGGCCTGTGCTTTCAGCCTGTGCTCCCGTTCTGAAGCCTCATTGTATTTGCATTGCGCCGTCCCCTCCCTCCCTGCTCTGTGCACTTGCTGACGGTTTTGAAAAACACGTCAGCTCGCAGGGCACCTCTGGGATCCTGCTCGCTCTGTGGCCCGGGATTAGCCACGGCTGGAGGGGCTCGCCTCCTGGCAGCTGTGTTTACTTCCCAAGGGCACAGGCAGAGCAGAACCGGGGGCGGGGGCCTGCACCCACAGGCAGCCCGGCAGAGCCTAGTTTGAACCGCAGTTGTGCTTCTGCCAGTTCAGAACTTGGGCCCATTCCGTCTTGCATCCCTCCCCCGTGCTCCTCAGCCCTCGAGGCTCCCTTTGATCCTGGGGGCGGAGAAATACAGGGAATTCCAGATCCTTAATTCATCCGAAGGCTGGCTGGAAGCGGGCTTGCGAGGGGCTTGGAAGGCAGCGTTAGCTGAGTCATTTCAGCGAAGGGCAGGTGCTCTTCCCAGGTCACAGGACGCGGTGCGGGCAGAGAAAGCTGGGGGCACGTTTGCCATATTCGATGGCGTACCTTGTGCCAGGCTCTCTGCGTTGACGAGGTGGTTTAGCCCGAGTGAACGACAGAAGAGTCCAGTGGCTGCAACAGCACTTACTGGTGGGTTGGGGCCTGGGCTTAAGTGGTTTTCACTTATTTGCCCTTTCAACCCTAATAGCTGCCCCGTGGTATTATTAATCCCGGAGCAGCTGAAACTCACGGAGGTTACTGCAGGGCACGCAGGGCCGAAAGAAGGTGAAATTCAAAACGAGGTGTCTCCCTCCGAACCCAGGCTTCGGGTCAGCACGGTTGGGCACGGTCCATTCTCCTCTCAGCCCAGCTCTTTCCGGAGGCGGGGCAGGTAGGCAGCAGAAGAAGGCCAGGCTCGTGGCAGAATTCCCGGTAAGGACTCATGACGCCCTCAGCGGGCCGGTTGAGAGCATGGGTTTGGAGTCCGATTGTCCGGACTTCGATCCTGCCTCTGCCACTCACCATCTCTGTGACCTTGGACGTTGGTTTCCTCCTTGGTAAGATGGGGGACAGTGCCAGTAGCTGCCTCGCTAGTTAGCTCTGAGGGTTAAACGAGTTAATGCAGGGTAAGTGCTCAGGTTAGTGCCTGGCACAAAGGAACAGCTCAGTAAACGTTAGCTCTTATCATCGCCGTAGTTTCTTTTCTTTTCTTTCTTCTTCTTCTTCTTCTTCTTCTTTTTTTTTTTTTTTTTAATATATTTTATTGATTTTGTACAGAGAGGAAGGGAGAGAGGTAGAGAGTTAGAAACATCGATGAGAGAGAGTCATCGATCAGTTGCCTCTTGCACACCCCCTACTGGGGATATGCCCGCAACCAAGGTACATGCCCTTGACCAGAATTGAACCCGGGACCTTTCAGTCCCCAAGCCGACGCTCTATCCTAGGGGTGTCGAACTCAATCAGAGAAGGGGCCAAAATCTAAAATCCAGCCTAAATCGCGGGCCGAATGGTTTGCTGAACAGTCATAAACTGACAATGTCATAAACTGACAGCGGAGTGCAGTGATGACAGCGCGGTGCGGGCCACATTGCAAGGCCTGGCGGGCTGGATTTGGCCCGCGGGCCATGTGTTTGACACATGTGCTCTATCCACTGAGCCAAACCGGTCTCGGCATCGTCGTAGTTTCTAACCATTGTGCCGCATCACCTCCGGAACCTCAGTCCCTGGGGTTGGTGAATGCCTATGGGATGAAAGGAGCCTTTGGATTCAGAGGATGTTTTCTGAGCTCCAGAGGATGTCCAGGGCTGGATTGATACATCGATGACTCCATTTCAGACCCTGTGCTCAGGAAAGCTCAGTCCAGTAGGTGAGGTCAGACAGGGTGCTTATTACTGACAAGGCAGGAACAGTGGACAGAGGTCTTGACATGAGTGAGAGCCCTTTGGGAGGGAGTAGGGCCAAGTGGGCCAGTTTCAGAGGAGAGAACCTTGGCATTAGGCCTTGGAAGATGGATGGAGGAGAGAGAGGGAAAGGTGGGCCGGGGCAGAGAATTCAGACTTCTCGGGCTGAATATCCCTCCAACCTCACAAAGGGGCATTGAGGCAAGTCGGATCCTTGGCCCATTCCCTACCCTCCAGTGATCTGGGTCTATGGGCAACACCCAAGGCACAAGTGATGGTGATCCCGGTGGCGAGGGGGCGGTATTGTCCAGAGCCTCTTCGGTGTAGGTGACAGACACTCAACTCGGACTGGTTTCAATGGAAAGGAAATTCACTGGCTCAGATGCCTGGCATAGATTCAGGCATGGCTGAATCCAGGGTCTCAAAACAGGTCCTTGGGAAATTGCCACTCTCCATCCTGGTTCCCTGCCTTTCTCTGGGCTGGTTTCGCTCTCTGACAGCCTGCCCCTCTGCGGTGTCACAGGTGACCCCCAGCAGCTCCTGGCTTCCGTCTCACCAGCTCGGCAATCCCAGGAGAAAGGGTACCTGATTCTCAATGGCTTCCTCTAGCGTCAAGGGGTGGAGTTTCACCAGATAGCTTTGGTCACGTGCTTTCACTGTGGCCAAGGGATCATCTGCCCGCCTACAAAAGGTGGGGAGAGAATGGGGCATGTTAGTTCTGCCTCAGTCACATGGGCTGACCAGGCAAGTGGGGGGGGGGGGGGTGTAGGGGTGCGGTCCACCTAAGAGAATTCAGATGCTGTCCCCGGAGGAAGGAGGAATGGATTGTTAGGCAAACTCCACAGATGCCCACTACAGCTGCCACGCGGGAACAGAAATAATCGGACAGGAAAGAGCCCTGGAGTCTCAGGCCCATCCCTGTGTGGCCATTTCACCTGTCAGTCTGCGTCCCAGTGCCCCACCTCTCCAATGGGAGTGATGGTCAGCACCATTACAAAGGGGTCAGGCGAGTCCCAGCAGGAGGCACTGCAGTTTGGAGGGGGGCGGGGCATGAAGTCTAGAGTCTGGATTATCACCTGACCAGTTCAGGGCAGCTGTCCCCAGACAGGCCGCCTGTGTCCCCTGGGTTCAAACCCTCAACCCGCCACTTACCGGCTGCTTTCTCCTCCTGCACGGCGGGCAGAGCATCGCTCCTGCCCCCCGGGCTGCAGGGAGCTGTGATGAAGTGATCTATAGACAGCGCCTGGCACCTGTCGGCCTGTGATGAATGGGAGAGGTATTCTCGGTACAGTCATTATTCTAGGGCTCGCCAGGCCCAGGTGTGGCTCCGACAGGACGGACCACGTGCTCGGGGGGACGAGCAGCCGTTCTGGAGAAAGGGTGCCTCTGGCCAGCAGCCAGGGGCCCAGGAAGGCTCTGTATGGCCCGGCCCTCCCTCCTTTTGGTCGGCGTGGGGTGCGTGCAGCCGCACAGAGGTTCCTGTTTCGCTCTAATTACCCCTCGGGCTCTGCCATCAGTCTGTCTGTCATCTCCACCACCAGGCTTCCAGCCAGACAGTTCGAACAGAAACTCATCTGGAGTGTGTTAACTCTGCCTCCCAGCTGGGACCAGCTTTGCATTATGACAAGTTGTAAGTAAACACACATTTGCTCAGATGTGCGCCTCCCCCAGCCTAGAGCCTTATCTCAAGATCTGGGCAGCTTCGAATCGGGGAGCACAAGACTGTTTGGAAAAGACTGGAAATCATTTCATTTCATCTACCCATTTTACAGAAGAGTGAATTGAAGATATTTGCTTAAGTTTCTCAGGTTCATATAGATATCTCGAGGATACAGATAGAGATAGAATTCAGGTCTTCTGACCCGGTCCAGAAATTTTATACAATAATGTGGTCCTTCAATCATTCACTCCTTCAGCAACATATATTGCCCATCTACTGTATTCTAGAGTCTATTCTAGGCACTGAGAAAACAGAATTGCAAAAAAAAAAAAAAAATATCTGTCTTTGAAGTGTTTATGATCCATCCATCCCTCCATCCATCCATCATCTTTCCATCAATCTGCTTCTCTCCACCCACCCATGAATAAATCTACTTTATGTTTTTATCCATTCGTCTAGTCATCAATGCATCTATAAGGCCCCAAGTCCTGGGCTAGTGCCAGAGGTTGAGATAAGTACCGGGGGGAGGGGAAGGCAGAGACCGGCCCCTCAGTTACAAATGAAGGGGTGAGGTGGGACGCCAAAGGGGATGTGCACTTCTGCCTGTTAATCCTGAGGAGCTTCATTCTGAGGGTGAGAACAGACTGCACCTTGGGTAGGGGTTTACATGGGGAGGCTGGGAAAGAAGCTTCTAGGCCGAGGGAACAACCATGGCGAAGGCATGTGAATGCCTGATAGATTTGGGAGGAAGAAATACTCTGTTTAATGACTCCTTCAAGGCTGGAAAATACTCAGGAGAGGGTGTCGAGGGCTCTTTTAAAAGGAACTTGACTACCATCCTCAGAGCCAGAATGGAAACCACTGCAGAGCCCTAGCCGGCTTGGCTCAGTGGATAGAGTATCTGCCTGTGGACTGAAGTGTCACAAGTTCGATTCTGGGTTGTGGGCTCGGTTCCCAGTGGGGGAGGGGTGTGCAGGAGGCAGCCAATCAATGATTCTCTCTCATCATTGATGTTTCTATCTCTTTCTTCCTCTCTGACATAAATATATATATAAATAAATAAAACCATTGTAGAGTTTGCAGCAGGAAGCAATTTAGGTCAGTGGGCATTTTAGAAGGATCAGCCCAGGCAGTTGGGTCAGACTGGAGAGACGGAAGTACCGGAGTGCTGGGAGCTGTTCTCAGGCGGGGCTGTGGAACTGACTGTCATCCTCTCCGCCACGCTCCCACCTTGTGTGATTGTCCCTGCGCCTCTTCCTCCCCTGAGTGAGAAAGGTGGGGGAACACAACAATGAAGCTGTGTGAGGGTGCAGCTTGCCGGGGTGGGCGGTACAGATGACGGTAAGGTGGGGAGGGAGGTGGTAGCAGGCTAATTCGCAGACCCGAGCTCTGAGAAACCAGATGGAGGGGGCTCAGCCTGGGCGTGTGGAGTTGCAGGGTGGGCACTGGTGGGCGACACCTTGGGGGCAGGTGCTGTCTGTGACGACGGTGATAGGGTCTTTCCATGGGCCCCTTTGAAATGCTCTTGGAAAATTTCTTTGAAGTAAGATTCTTTTTAGACGTTTTAAGCATGGAATGGAACTGAGCCCAATAGTTACCATTTGTGAAGTGTCTACTGTATGCCATTACTTTCACATCACCACACTTTCTGAAGCAGGGACTATTACTAACGCTGAAGATAGGTGAGCGATCTGAGCCTCAGGGATGTGGTGACTTGCTCAAGCATCTTCTGCTTTGATATTTATTTTAAGCTAGAGGCCCAGTGCACAGATTCATGCATGGGTGGCGTCTGGCTGGTTCACCCCATCAGGGTGGATGACTGATTGGGGGCAGGGCCAGTGAGGGGAGAGGAGCTTCGGGCAGTTGGCTGGCTGGCCCCGCCCTCTGGTTGAACTCCTGGTTGAACTCACAGTCGAATTTACATATTAGCCTTTTATTATATAGGATGAGAGAGAGATGTATGGGGAACCAGAGCTTGCTTAGATAAAAATCGCCTAAAGGGTGTTTTATTTTCAGGATACGGTCTTCAGTTTGGCAAATTTGGATCTGGAGGGCATGGTGGGGGCAGGGAGTTGGGAAAGGAAAAAAGATATTGAAGACTCATACCTCCCAACAACCCTGCCTTGCAAACACCATTGAGAGGACTCCTATGATCCTGTCTACCTAACAGGCCCTGCACACACAGCAACCTCCTTGGTGGGGGGTGGGGGTTTGACCCTAGCTGTGCCGGCATGTATGCCACCGCTCTGCCCACACTCCCTGGGCCGGAGCATGTGACCCAAACCAGGCCCGTCACACCCTTTCCTGGTATTTAAAAAATGAGCTGACAGCCCTGTTTGTCCCTGACACAGCACCGATCATCTGACAAGCCTCACCTTGTGGAGACATTGACCTGAAAGAATAAACACACACGCAGGTAGGAGCAAAGGAGCAGAGGACATTCCCTTCCCCCTTCAGAGCCCCGATTTCTGTCAGGAGAGCTGTGGCGTTCTGGGAACAGTGACACCCGCCCTCTCCCCCATCTGCCCTCGATCTCCCCTCCACAGGTCTGGGCTGGGCCACTCAGCACATTCCATTCCCCACTGCCAGAGATGGGCAGCACCAAAGCTGGGCCAGCCAGGATGAATTAAGGACTTTTACTGAATGCTGGGGCACAGTTTCTCTTTCCTGTCGAGTGAGCTAAGAAGCATGTAGCTACCACATGGGCATCGTTTTGGGCTTAGCCAGTCTTGGGATGAGGTCACCACTTACAGAGGAGAGACGAGCAGGACCTGGGTCTGGTACTGGATGAGTTCTCCCGTGACGCCTGCCTTACCTCTGGGCCCTTCAGAGGAGGGAGCCATATGTCTCCGTGGTTTCAGGTGTCAACACAAGCTTCTCAACTGATAAATTACCTTGGTGCTACCTGAATCCTGGTTCCAGGCAGCTCAGAAGCTCGTTCTGTGGATTCTTCCCTGCCCAACGTCTTGATATAGAAACAATTATACTCCTCATTTTGATTCTTTTTAAAAAATATATTTAAAAGTATTTTTATTGACTTCAGGTAGGAAGGGAGAGGGAAAGCGAGATAGAAACATCAATGATGAGAGAGAATCATTGATTGGCTGCCTCCTGCACATCCCACAATGGGCGTGTGCCCTGACCAGGCTCATAGGGCGATGTTCAACCACTGAGCCATGCTGGCTGGGCTTATCTTGATTCTTTTTGAAATTGAGTTATTTAAAAACATTTTAATAGAAACGTAAAAAGACATAAAAAAGTAGACATACTAGTATAATGCATGCATTCTCAACCAGGTTGGAGAAGGAAGTCAAAGGTGGCAATTTTTTTTTTTTTTTTTTTTTTTGAGTGATGAATGCATCTTAACTGTTAGAATGGTTGTGATCCTCCAAAGGATCACAGTACATAAACAGACACACAGCTTTGAAATTTCAGGGGTCCAGGAGTGATTTCAAAGTAATGTCTGAAAAGGCTCTTAGGGGGCTGATAATGAAAAACTAGATTGAGAAACACTGATATAAGGAACCCTGTGCTTCCATTATTCAGCTTAGAATGTTGCCAGCTCATGGCTGCTATTGTTTCAATGATATCCCCTCCCATATTATTTTGAAGCCAATTTCAGACATCATATAATTTATCCACAAATATTTTGCCATGAATCTCTAAGTGAGACTCTAAAACTTGTAACCACATTGTTATTACACCTAGAAATTAAATATACTTTCTTAATATCATCCCTTAAGTCAGTGTTCACATTTCTAATTGAATGTCTGCATCAGACCCAAACTAGGATAACTGCCATTACTTGATAGGTCTCTCTGGTCTTTTTTTCTTGTGAGTTATTAGTTGAATGAACTAGATTATTTGCATGTAGAGTTTTTGACAGTCTGGATTGTGTGTATTTCATTCTTGTGGTGTCATTTAGCACATTGCTCTGTGCTTTCATTTGTTAATCAACACGAGATGTGATTGATATGTACAGTAAATTGCACAATTTAAAGCATACGCTTTTATAAGCTTTGACATATTTATGCACCTATGAAACCATTACGACAATCAAGGTAGTGAACATACCCATTGTCCCCATAGGTGTGCTCTTGACGTTTTGTAGTCACTCCCTCATGGATGTCACCCTCCCTCAAGCAAACGCCATTTGAATTTGTGTCACTATAAATTAGCCTACATACTCTAGAGCCGTGGTCGGCAAACTGCGGCTCGAGAGCCACATGCGGTTCTTTGGCCCCTTGAGTGTGGCTCTTCCACAAAATACCACGGCCTGGGCGAGTCTATTTTCAATCATTGTCCTGTTGATATTTGGCTCTGTTGACTAATGAGTTTGCTGACCACTGCCCTAGAGTATTAGATAGACTCATCTAGCATGTATCATTTGTTTGGCTTCTTTCACTAAGCATAATTATTTTGTGATTCATGCATGTTGTTGCTTATATAAATAGCTAATTTCTTATTGCTCAGTAGTATTCCATTCATAATTTGTTGATGGTCATTTTCATTGTTTCCAGTTTTGAGCTATTAGCAAAGCTGCTATAAACATTGTGTATCAGACTTTGTATAATGTATATATTTTCTTTTAAAAAAGTTATATATATATATATATATATATATATATATATATATATATATATGATTTTTTCTTTCTCTTTTTTTCTTTTCTCTTAGGTAAACGCCCATGGTGGAATGGCTGGATGAGAGTAGTGATGGTGGTAATTGGGATATAGCAAGGTAAGTGTGTGTTTAACTTCACCAGCATGGGAGTTCCTCCACCAGCACTTGTAAGGTCAGTCTTTTTAATTTCTTCATTCCGCTGGATGCGTAATTTCATTGCAGTTTCAATGCGCGTTTCTTTGATAACGAATGACTAATAATGTAGAACATCTATTTGTGTGCTTATTTGCCATCTGTATGTCTTCTTTGGTTAAGCGTCTGTTAAAATGTTTTGCTGGTTTTTAAAAATTGGGTTGTTTTCTTATTGTTTATTCTGGATGTAAGTCCTTTATCAGATACTATATGCTTCACAAATGTTTCCTCCATGTATGTTGGTCATTGTTTTATTTTCTTATAAGTGTGTTTCAAAGAGCAAAAGTGTTTACTTTTGATGAAGTTCAGTTCATTGGTTTGCCCTCTTATGGATGATGCTTTTGTCGTCAGATCCAGGAAGTCTTGCTTAACTCAAGGCCACAAGGTCTTTTCCTAAGTTTTCTTCGAGGTGTTTTGTAGCTTTAGGTTTATGTTCAGCTTTGTGATCCATTTTTAATTGATTTTTATAGATGGTGACAAGTGTGGCTCCCAGTTTGCATTTTTGTCTGTGATACGCAGTTGTTCCAGGACCATTTGTTGAGAAGGCTGTATTTTCTTCATTGCTTGTCGTTAGCAATTTTGTCAAAAACCCATGTATGTGTGGGCCAATTTCTCGACTCTGTTGGGTTCTATTTATCTATGCGGTTGCTTTGATGATAATGCCACATTGTCTTGATTAATGTAGCTTCATACAATTCCTGAAATCAGGCCGCCTCCCAAATTCCACATGTGGAAGCTCTACCCCCACCAGTACAGTATTCCCGCCCCCTTTTCTGTGGTTTCACTCTTCATGGTTTCAGTTACTTGTGGTCAACCATGGTCTTAAAATGGTAAATGGAAAATTCTTGAAATAAACGAGTTTTAAATTGTGCACTGTTCTGAGTAGCATAATGAAAGCTCACGCCGTCTTGCTCATCCATGAATCATCCCTTTGTTCAGCGTGTGCATGCTGAATATACCACCTGCCTATTAGTCACTTAGTAACTGACTCAGTCATCACATCATATCAGTTGTGATATTGCAGTGTTTGTGTTCAACCCTTCTTTTACTTAAGAATGACTCCAAAATGCAAAAGTAGGGATGCTGACAGTTTGGATATGTAAAGCGTTTTCTTTAAATGAAAAGGGGAAAGTTCTTGACTTAATAAGGTAAGAGAAAAAATCATATGCTGAGTGCTAAGATCTATGGTAAGAATGAATCTTCTACTCATGAAATGGTGAAGAAGGAAAAAGAAGTTTATGCTAGTGTTGCTGTCACACCTCAAACCACAGAGCTTAGTGAAGATGGAAAGCCATTAAACTTTATCCTAAGTATGTATGTGTGCATACATTTATGGGGAACACATAGTATATATACGGTTTGGTACTCCCCTTGGTTTAGAATGTATCCCCCACAGGGGAACTACAGAAGGGACCACTGTACCTTAGAATGAGACTGTATTTGGAGATTCAGCTCCAAATGAGGTAAAATGAGGTCATAAGAGTTGGTCCCTACCCATCTGTCCTTTGAAGAAGAGGAAATGAGAACACAGACTGTGATAGATATCAGGCACATGTGCACACTGAGGGAAGAACTCTCTGAGGACACAGCAGAGTGGCCGTCGACAAGCCAAGGAGAGAGGCTGAGGAGAAACCACACTGTCGCTACCTGATCTTGGACTTCTAGCCTCCAGAACGGTGAGTGCATACATTTCTGTGTTTATGTCATGGTCTGTAGCAGCACTTGGTCATGCTGGCCTGATGAACTAAAACAGAGGGGCAGCTACTGACCTCTTAGCTTCTTCCTTTCACAACAGGAATACTGGTGTTGTTTGTTCAGGTCCACACTCGCTGCTGTAACAAATATCCCCCAAATATATATGGGTCAAATAAAGTCAAAGTTTATTTCCCCCCAAAAAAAACTGATGTTTCTGAATAGTTGGTATTTCTCCTTCAACTGCTGATAAAGGGATTCGGGATCCTGCCATTCTGTGGCTCCACCAACCTTCAAAGCTTGACCTCCCACATGCTTATCTGCTTCAAGGCCCAGGGAGGGAGGATGTGGAGGAGAATGCCGGGAAGGATTGATGGGCAGTCCTGGAAGTGACAGCCATCACTTCTGTTCATGTTCCGTTGGCCAGAATTCAGCCAGTGGGCCACCCAGAACTGCCAGGGGGAATGTTGTGTGGCCTTGTTGTGTGACCAGCAGGAAGAAGGCAAGGTTTGGGGGAAGTCAACAAGTTTTTGCTGTAGGTATTTTAAGTCACAGAGAATGACCCTTCCCCATCATTTTATTCCAAACAGACAGGATATTCTGAATACCTTCTTTAGGCCTCATTTTCAAGTATGACTACATGGCTCAAATGGTTTTAACAAAGCTGCTTTTGATTCTGTAGCTTCTCAGAGACTCTGTTCAAACCAAAGCCAGCCGGAACCACTTTCGTCTGACTCGTGTTATTCTTGGGTCAGGTGGCATTTTCTAGATTCATCGACTAAGATCTATGAGGGCTTGGAAATAATCCTGGGAGGAAGGTATTTCATGCTCCATGTTAGAGCGGCAGAAATAGATGAGATGGAGCCATATAGTTGCACATGGCGGAGTCCAGATTCAAAGCCAGGTGTGTTTGGTTCAGCGTCTTTGTGCCAGAAAGTCGCCGTAGTGAATCTCGCTTTAAATAAGTGGACGCCATTGGCAGAAGTTTTAATCTACCTCCAGTTAACAGGAACTCATGGTGGAGTCTCAGTTCTGTGACTTACTGGGTTTGTGGTCCTAGGTGAATTAATTTTCCTCTGAGAGCCCCACTTTTATCATCTGCGATATGGTGACACGGGGAAGATAATTCCTAACTCACAGAGGTTTCTATGGGCTCACCAAGATGGTCCCTGCGGACGGGCTTTCTACATGCTCTAAGAATGGAAACTATGGGGCCTGGGTTAACTGCCTGCTGATTCCTGCTGGACACGGGCCTAAGTTCAGTGTAAGAACAGGAACTCGGGGCCTGCAGAGTGGAGGACACATGGAGGGGACAGGGGCAGCTGCAATGCGTTCCCAGCAGACTGCCTCCACATGTGGGAACTGGGCCTCAGGCTGTAAATCTTGTAGTTTCCCATAAAGCTCCATTTGTAAGTGAGCTTTCTCAATGGTTAATGGTGGCATCTAATGAAAACAGAAATCATGTCAACCAAACAAAAAATTCCTGACGGTGGGTGAAAGGCGTTCTGGTAACTCGGTTCCTGCACCGCGCGGCTCTGTGCTGGGTCGGCGGGGGACAGAGGCTGGGCAGCCGGGCTCCCCGGGGAGGTCGTAATCCAATGGAGAGGCGTCCTCTCCGCGGTGAAGTGGTGCTCTAACAGGATTGGGCATAATGTGATTTGACCCGCGTTCTCCTTGAACTTGTTAGGCTGGGGTCTGCCGAAGGCTTTTTGTAGCTGAAATTGAAACAGGAAAGCAATTTGTGGCGCTCGTTCGGGATGTTTTGGGAACTGATTCCAGGGCCTCTGCGTTCCTGGAGGGCTCTTATGATCTCATTGATGCGTTCTGTTCAGTGACCAATAATCCCGCCTTCCTGGGGGGTGGCCAAGGCTGGTAGAAATAAGGGTCTGAGGGTCACAGACGCTGGCCTGGGCCCCAGCCTGTCCTCACAGGGGCTCCGATAGGGGAGGGGCTGACACTGTTTGAATCAAACCAGCTCTTATCTCTTCTGTACCGGTTCCATGTGTTACTTATTGAGCAGTAAGAAGTTCGGCTGCTACAAAAGGTATCAACATCAGGAACTGAATTGAATGTCTGAATCTTACAGGAACTCAGGGGCCAGAGGGGAGCAGTGACTCGTCCATGGTCACACAGACAAGGCAGAGCCAGAATCCAGTGCAGGGGCAGCTGCCATTTGAGTCTGCCCATTTTTTTCAGTAGTGGTACTTGAATTTTCCCATTCTCATACCCAGGACCTACTCATCCTCCTATTTTACCTCCGAGCCTGATTAATCTAGGCCAGTGGTCGGCAAACTCATTAGTCCACAGAGCCAAATATCAACAGGACGATTGACATTTCTTTGGAGAGCCAGATTTTTTAAACGTAAACTTCTTCTAACACCACTTCTTCAACATAGGCTCGCCCAGGCCGTGTTTTGTGGAAGAGCCACACTCAAGGGGCCGAAGAGCCGCATGTGACTCTCGAGCTGCGGTTTGCCGACCACTGATGTATGTAATCCGTCATTCAGACCTCAGTGATTGGCTTGATGATGGAAATAAGATCTGGATTGACCAACCTAAACTACCCCAGGGTTTTTCCTGGCGCTCCTGGGAAACAGTCCCTCTTCATGGGGTGTGAAGCAATGGAATGTAAGTCGGAGCTGCAGAGGGTCATCTGAGCCCGAAGCAAGTGGAGCTGAAGGGAGGAGACAGATGGTGCCCGGGGATGTCTGCACACCTGGATCCAGCCGGCTGAAGCCTGAGCTTTTCGTCACACGAGCCAATAACATCTCCTTTTTTTAAAATGCCAGTTTTGATGGATTTTTCTGTCACTTTCACCTGAAACGACTCTGACTTAAACAGTTTTGTGAATTTTTAAAAACACACAATGGACAGGAATGACTGCATTTTTCTATTTTACAGTAAAACAGGAGATGGGGGCCAGACCATCTGTAACCAGGTGCTTCCGGTCTGGCAAGATTTGAGGCTTGGTGCCTCCCTTGTCTTGGGAATGCCCCCCAGAGGGACTGTTGGATGCCTCCGGGGCCCACCCGCCTGGGGTACAGCCATACTTTATCCTGTTTTGAGAGGGGAACACAAAACCCACCCCAGAGCAGGTGCTAAAATACTGCTGGAATGAAACAAATTATAAAAACGTGTATGAAGAAGCAGTTCCCAGAAAAAAGAGATACAGATGGGAAACACACCCCTGAAAGATGTCTAATCTCACTAAACATTAAGAAATCCAGGTAACAATGGGATATTATTTTTCACCATGAGTTTGTCAGAGAGCTACAGGCTGCTTCTGCCTGGGGGCGGGGGAGCAGGCACCTCCGTGAGCTGGTGGCAGGAGGGTAGGACCACACAGCATCTGCAGGGCGATGTGGCAATGACTGTTCAGTGTGAAAACACACCAGCCATTGGCCTCCTGCTGGAAATTTACTCTACTGATGAAATCCCAACAAATATGCAAAGACGAGCAAAAGACCGTTCAATACAGTATTTATTTTTTTCAATAGCAAAAGCTGGAGACAAGTGTCCATCCGAAAGGGACTGTGTAATGAGTCACTGGACCGCCACACGGTGGAGTACATTTCAGCGGCCAGAGGGAGGAGGTGGCCTGGCTGTGGGGGTGCGGGAAGGTACCCAGGGTGCACCTTACCGACAGGAGAACAGGATGTGTACACAATGCTCTGGGTGTTGAAACAATGAAATCTTACCATGTTAAGGTGAAGTTCAGCTGAAAAGCAGGAGTAGAGGGCCCGGGGATTTTGACTTTCAGCTTCTTATTATTTACAATTTGATTTTTAAAACCATGGACACACACTCCCTTATGGTGTTGTTCACACAGTTGAATACCTAATAATGCTGCACGAGGCGGAAAGGTCCAAAAGCTGCCGAGGGGAGGTGTGTCCTCTCTCAGCTCCCTTCCCCAGGTCCCTCGACCGGATGTCCTCCCAGCCAGGAGGCATTGCGTTTGGGAGGAGAAATGAGTGAGAAGGCTGGAGGGCATTGGCTGTTATCTGGCCAGCCAGGTGGAAGGGGGGCTGCCCTTCCAGGGTCACTCTGTGACCTTGGCTCTGGGCCTCGGGCCTCCTGAGGCCCCACTGAAGCTGTGAAGACCTTCAGGGTGCCCTGCCCTAGTTCTCCCAAGTCGTCCCGCACCCAAGGACCCCAGGAATGAGGCACTGGCGTCCCCAAGGACGGGCCCCCTACCTTCCAGCCCCCCTTGGACCAGGCCTGCCCGGCAGACACTCGAACGCTCATTAGGCAGGACGGGCTGTAGGCAAATATTTACCCCTCGCAGCTGCAGGCTGAGCCGGCTGCAGGTGCCGGGCAGAGTCCTGTTTACCCAGAGCTGAGCCGGGCGACACTGCCTGTTTGCTGAGCTCCGCTCCTGGCCGGCTCAGGTGCTGGGCAGGAAACTGGGGCAGCAGAAGATGTGCCCGCTGGGGAGATGGGGGTGCCTCCCAGGCAGCAAAACCCTGCACGGGCCTCCTTACAAAGTCCTGACTCTTGTCCTCAGGGTCCTCTGAGACCAGCCTCGTCCTGTCCCGTCTTGTAACCTTCCTCTGCTTACAGAGGGCGGTGAGGAGGGAGGAGTCCTGCTTCCCTCCTCTGCACAGTGCTCACTCCTGCCCACTCTTGGGTCTCCCTGCCCACCCTCCACCCACAGTGGGCAGGGACCCTGTTAGCTGTTGCCAAACTCCACGACTCACGGGAGTCCTGTACCCATTTCCTCACACGTTCCTGGTTAACGTCTGTCTTCTCTGCTAAAAGCTTTGTTCTCGCTGCGTCCCCAGTGCCCCCCATGGGGCCTGGCAGCTAATAGTGATCGCCATATTATATGTTTGTCAGGTGCTGTCCTCAGCGAGGCCACGCAGAGGGAACTGTCTGGCAGAGGCACGGAGATGGGTGGAGGGCCGAGACGGGGGGCGGGGAATGGCTGGAGAGCCATGTGCGTGGTCGGACTCTGAAAGGCCTTGAATGGGTGCCAGCGAGTCTGGTTGTATCTGGTCAGAAATGGAAACTGGTTGGAAGGGAAAGGAAGTGCAAATAATGCCTCACCTGAGAAAATGATAAAACGTGGTCCTTTGAGTTGAACGGGATAAATTCGGAAGTTCTCAACAGTGGCCTCGAGGCCCTATGTCGTCTGTGTTTCCATTGTGTCCCCTCTCCTCTCACTCTCCCTCCCTTTCTCCAACACCAGCAATATGCTTCGGCCCCAGGGCCTTTGCACTTGCCGTGTCCTCAGGCCAGAATGCTTTCCCCTGGGTAGCAGGATGTGCCTCCTGACTTCGTTTAAATCTCAGCCTCCCATGTCACCTGTTAGAGAGAGACCTTCCGTGACACTGTGGACAAAGAGCCCCTCCCCCAGTGCCTCACCCTCCGTGCTGTTTGTATCTGTTTATCATCCGTCTCCTCCACAGGGTTGTCAACGACAAGAGGCAGGGAGGCCGTCTCTTTTGTTCCCTGCTCTGTCCCCTAAGCTAGAACATGCACGACGAGGCTCTGTGAATGCTTGCTGAGTGAATGCACGGGTGAGTAATATTCCGCCGAGCCTCTCAGGTCCTGCAGCGCTGCCGACGGCCGCTCCCGTGGGCCCAGCCCGTTCCTGTTTCTAAAGCCTCTCACAGCCGTTAGCTCCTGTGATCTGTGCCCCGCCAGGCGGGGAGCACGGGACAGGGATCATTTCTGCCTTAGAAAAATGGTTATGTCGGGCAAAAAAAAAAAAAAACCCATCATGATCACATGGACAGAGAGGGGAGTGAAATGGCTGGGGGCTCGTGACTTCCGTAACTTGGGTTTTAAAATGTGATGCGCAGGAATGGTGTCAGAGGGGACAGAGTCTGCGTCCTGAGGCAGGCCTCGCTTGCGTTCCGATCTCCGCTCGGCTGTTGACCGCCTCTGTGACGGGGGACGCATGGAGCCCCTTCTCTGAGGCTGGCTCCTCCTTCTGTCATGTGGAGATCCGATTCCTGGGCCAGGTGCTCCGCAGAGGTGTCCCAGCAGGCATCTCCTGGCCGGCCCGCCCCCAGGCATCCTGTTTGGTAGCTGGGTCGTATTCCACTGGGCGGAGCCACGGGCTTCGCTTAACCAGCTGACGTGGTAGGGACGATAGCTGGATTGGTGACCGGACTTACTGGTCACTGAGCGGACCCTGCTGGGGTCAGGCCGGACTGTACGTCGGTTGCTCATCCAATTCCAACCGCCACCCCACAGGGGCTGCTAACCGTCTTATTTTGCGATGAGGGTAAGGGGCTTACCCAAGGCCACACAACCCAGAGAGGTCAGATCTGAGAGCTTTATGCTCTCTGTGCTCTCGCGGGATTTTTGTTCCACTTCATAGACCAGAAAAATGAGGCTCAGAGAGGCCAACGACTTGACCCAGGAACCCCCGGGCAGAGCTGGGGGAGGCAAAGCCAGGTCATTCAGTTCCCACCCTGTGCTCTCCCCCAGCCCACCCCGTGCACCCTGTCCACCTGTCTGATTCCCCTGACCTGGGACAGTAGCAGCCGAAGAAGGACTGGCCTTCTAGCATCTGCCCTGTGACCAGCGGAGGCTTAAAGACAGGGCAGAAATCACTGGTGAGCAGGGGCGTCCTGTGTCTTCTCAGGAACCAGTCTTCTCCCCCTTCCTCCTCTCCCCCCTCCCCTCTCTCCCAGAGCTTTGTGCCAATTAATCAGCAGTCATCCAAGGCGCCAGTTGGGACCAGGTGGGCCCAACTCATTAGTGCGGAGTGACATTCATATCCCAAAATGCTGAGACAAATGCGATGGTTCTGGGGAGGAACTGTGTAGGGCTGAAGCTGCCGTGGACAAAGGAGCAGTGGTACCAGGAAGAGGGAACAGAGCAGGGGTGGGAGGAGGTCAGGCCAGTCAGGCTGCCCCGGGGGCGGAGAGCAGCACCGGAGGCGGATGTGCCCTCTGGATCTCCCCCTCCCCCTCAGAGGTCTCTGCCGACGGCGTACAGAAGGGCCCAGGGAATATGACTCCTTCCTGCCATGGCCATGTGACCGCGGGCCAGCGGCAGAGCAGTGCTGGGTGGAGGCCTAGGCCCCGCTCCAGCTCCCGTCACTGCAGTTGGAGTGGCTTCCGGTAAACAGCTCTGTCTCTGGGTCTCCGTCTCTTCATCCGGACGGGGGTGGGGTGGGGTGGGGTGGGGTGGGGGGTAATAACCACTGTCCCTTAGGGTGGGGCGGTGGGCGCGTTGTTAAGATCGCTGATGTGGACTCGTGCTTATGACATGTGACCCAGAGGGAGGGGGCAGTGCAGTGCCCTTTCCGGTTTCCATCGCTGTTCTCTCCCCAGGAGTGTTCTTTACCTACAAGGTCAACAGGAGCCACACCAGACCTTACAGGAGCCTCAGAAACCACCCCGCTAGTTCCCTACGCTGTTCATGGCTCACTCTCTCACTCACACTTCCTGGAGCACCTCCGTGAGCCTCCTGGACCAGGCGCTGGGGATGCAAAGGGGAAAGGGACACGCTCCCACCGTGGAGGAGCTCCTGGCTCAGGGGACGGGGAGGGGAGAGACTGGCTGTCATGCAGCGTAAGGAGGCGTCTGTCCGGGACTCCGCAGCCTGGGCTTCCCCCAGATACTCTGACTTCCAATCCACCGTCTGTGACACATGGCTTCTCTCTGTCACTTTTATTTTTTAACTTAGAAAATAGGCCCTGGCCGGTGTTGCTAAGTGGTTAGAGTGTTGGGCCTCGCACCAAAGGTCAAGGGTTCAATTCCTGTCAAGGGCATGTACAAGGTTTCATCCCTGGCCCCGATTGGGGCATGTGCAGGAGGCAGCCAATCAATGTGTCTCTGACATTGATGTTTCTCTCTCTCTCCTCCTCCCCCGCCCCCAACCTCATCTCTCTTCCACTCTCTCTGAAAAATCAATGGAAAAAATATCCTTGGGTGAGTATTAACAATAACAACAACAACAGCAACAAAATAAAATGTGCCCAACACACCTGCAGGCCTTTGGTGCTGTGGCGTGGTGGCCCCCAGGACCGGCTGGTTTATGTGGGGCCAGTGGGCACCCCAACCCCTGGCAGCTCAGGCAAGGGGTGAGACCCTCTGCCCGGGGTACATTTGTGATCAGGGGAGCCTTACAGAGGACGGGGCAGGGCTGTCCCTGCAATGTGACGAGTTGCCAGGTGGCCTGGAGGCTGGACAGGGGGACTCATTTATTAACAAATCTTTATTGAGTTCTTACTGTGTGCTGGCACTGTTCTCATAGTGAGGCCGTAGCGGTGGCCAAAACACTGCCTGCAGGGGAACAGGCCTGGCCAGCGAGCTCAATGGTCAGGGCATCGGAGCCCTTGGGTGGCTCTCACAGGCTGTGGGGTGCAGGAGGGCAGCGCAGAACCTCCTCGCCCACCTCCAGCATCCCACAATTGATGTGCTTGTTAGCGAGGAACAGTCCTCAGAGGAACATACGTGCTGATATTTTGGGGTGATTAGCTGCATGCTGGTGGAGCGTTTGTTTGCCGGTCGTGGATAAATAAAAGCCATTTGTCAAAACGAGAAGTTCCGCCGCCTCCTCCCCTCCAGGCCAGTTGCTGCTGCGAGTTCCTGTGCATCAGCAGCCGGGCTGCTGGGATGCGTGGCTCTGAGTGATAGCACTCACGGAGCCACGTCCGTGTGCCAGGAGCCGGCAAACACGCACACCCCGAAGCCGCATGAGGTTCACAGGCGCCTCTTCCTCGGTCTCATTTTGGAGTTGGGGAAACTGAGGCTGAACCTCCGCCCTCCCCGTCCCATGAGCGGGGACTCAGCCACGTCATGAATCGCCATGGAGCCGCTCAGGAAGCTGGACGGACGTTCCTCCTTCGGGGCCCACGTTGTAAGTGCCCGCACCCCAGGGCCTGGATCTGCGCAGCCACCGTCAGCGGGAGATGAGTGGGCCTTTCTTTCTTTGTTATTGAACATCTTCTGTTTGTTTGTTTAAATAGGTAATAATTCATAGGGCTCAACAATCACAACAATACAAAACAGCATAGAATGGAAAGATCTAACTCCCACACCTCTCACCATCTGCTCTGCTCTGAACCCTTCATCACAAATAAACCCTTGTATTAGATAATTGTCTGTGCTTCTAGTTCTTTTTTTTTTCCTCGCAGATGCAAACAAACATGACTAGGTATTCTTTCAACTCTCTTTTGTTCGAATGGGTCCCGCCTTTGCTTTGATGACTTAATGATGTGTCAAGCAGGTGTTTCCATGCCTGTGGAGAGATGCTGGCCCTCCGAAGGGACCAGGTCCTCCGTTAACGGAAGTCTCCTTTCCACCAGCTTTCCTCTTTGCTTGCCCAGGGGGCCTTTGGGGACATGAGAGTTCAGCCTTCCTGGTACATCCTGGGGATCCTCAGTGGATGCCAGGGCCCAGGGGTGGGGACAAGTAAGTTGGGGGCAATGGGGAGCAAGATGAGTAGGAGGAAGTGTTTGCAAGATTCTCTTGTGGTCACAGCTCGTGCGTGGATGCTTTAGTCTGGCACGAAGTCTCTCAGTTGGACAGGGACTTGTACTCTTATCTATCTCTCACCCAATGTAGATGTAGCTCCCCATGACCAGTCTTTGCCTGTCCCCGTAACTCATCAGATCCGACACAAAGGGCAGTTCAGATGATTTCTCTCCTCATCACCCTCGGCATCACAGCAGGTGTCTGGACTGGCACAGGGGGCCTAGCCATTGCTCTGTCATATTCTGAAATCCTGTCTCAGGACCTACAAGAAAGCCTAGATGACACGACCAAAAGTTTAGTTCAGATTCAGGATCAGATGACTCACTAGCAGCTGTCACCTTCCAGAAATCAGAGAGGACTAGACCTAACTGGAGAAGGGGGGTCTCTGCCTCTTTCTGGAAGGAGAATGTTGTTTTTCTGTCAATCAGTCTGGCCTATCAGGGATGCCACCCAAAAATTAACAGAGAGGGCCGCAAAGATTAGAAAATGTCACTCAAACTCATGGGCCTGCTGGCTAAAGAATATAAATTGGTGCCTGGCTACTTCCCTTCATAGGACCATTGACATTCCTATTCCTCGTCCTCGTTTTTGGCCCGTGTATTCTGCGCCATGCTTCCTTCAGGACTGTTTGTGAGTCTTCACCACCCAGTCTCCCACGGAGCTCATGCTGCTGCGACTCCTCACACCAACCAGGAGTCAGTGTTCCAGCTGACTGCAATCATTCCATCCCCCTATCTCAACGTCCCCCCTCAGCAGCAAGTCACCATGGAAGATATGACCTCCCTCCCTTTTCCCTAAAACAAAAAGGCTGGAATGTTAGGTCTGATCAAATAATCAAATCCATACGCCCTCCCCTTGGAACTGCCCTTTAGACCACTTCCAACGGACATCCCCTTTCACTGAGACCACATTCCCCTTGCTAAGACCATTATCCTTCCCCTTGGCCCTTCCCAGGGTCTGGACCCACTCAGAGAATTCTCCGCCCAGAGAAAGCCTGCCTAGAGTCCTTCAAAATTTCTGACTCCCCGTCCCTGGTTGCTGGTGCCATTTTGTGGCTCAGCCCATCTGGGATCCAGACAATCTAAGAGATTCACAATTCTTTACCACTTTGAACCTTGTGCTTTCCTTCTTCGGCGACCTTGGGTAAGTTAATTCAACTTTAAGTTTCTGATGTCCCATTTGCAAAACAGGGATATTTTAGTCCCCACGTTTCAGGGTTAGATGCAACAGCATGTCTAGTATATAATAAGCACTCATACACAGGGTGGGACAGAAGTAGGTTTATAGTCTTGAGTACATGAAATACAGAGTTTATTCTTGTATTAATATTTATTAACTATTTTGCATACGAACAACTGCAAACCTACTTTTGCCCAATCCTGTATATGATCTTTGTGTGGCCCTGAGGTGGGAATGAGACTGTGCGGAGGTGACACTGAGTGGTGTTTTGAAGGCGGAGTTGGAGTTCACAGGCTGAAGAAGTGGGAGTAGTACATTCTAACCTAATAAATAGAATAGGTCTTGCCAAGACCGGTTTGGCTCAGTGGATAGGCCTGCAGACTGAAAGGTCCCGGGTTCGATTCCAGTCAAGGGCATGTACATGGGTTGCGAGCACATCCCCAGTGGGGGGTGTGCAAGAGGCAGCTGGTTGATGTTTCTCTCTCATCGACGTTTCTAACTCTCTGTCCCTCTCAATTCCTCTCTGTGTAAAATCAATAAAATATATTAAAAAGAAAAAGAAAAAAAAAAAAAAGAAATAGAACGGGTCTCCTGGTTAGCCTTCAGCGGTTAACTCCATATCAAAGAGGATGTAACTAAATCTCATACAGAAGATGTGGCCTGCAGAGCTGTGGCCCACACCCTACCCTGCGGCTCCTTGGGTCCATGGTGGCTGGGGTGGGGGTTGTGGTGTCCACGGACCCTCACTCCATGTTCTGTCTGCCTCAGAGCCCGGGGACAATGCTTAACTCAAAATGTGGGGGTTGGTGCTCCCAAGACTCATTCCTGATGCAACTCATTCCTGACGGAACCCCTGGGAAAGCTCCCTTCCCCCTCTGCAGGGGCTAAACTGGCCCAGTAAGGGCCTGGAGCTGCCAGCGTACACCTGTATTCTGGTTTCTTCTAGTAACTGTAAGTGTCAGCAGCCCAGGACCTGGGTTTACAAGTTTGGCTGCCATAGAATGTGGGGCAGCCTTGCCCTCTGAAGGCGTGTGCCTGAATCAAACACCACTTCTATGTACCAGGGCTCTATTATGGACAGTGCTCTGGAATCTGCAGGCTGATCATCTGGTGCTCAAGAGCTCAAACCAGTAACTCACCCTCTCTCAGCTCTGCCCTACTCTGTATGAGCTCCCCTCCCTGGTGGGTTTCCCATAGGAAGCAAGATGTCTGCTGGCAGCTCCGGGCCTTCACTGGGCCAGTTCAGCCTCTGCAGAGAAGAGAGGGAGCCTTTCCCCCAGTGGTTCCAGTTAAAGTGCCAAGTAGGGTTCTCACTGATCACACTTGGGTCACATGACCACCCCTGAGCCAATCAAGTGGATAAGAAGATGTGGTCCTCTTATAGGTCAGACCAGGGTCACATGGCCACACCAGGGACAGTGGATCCAGAACTACAGGGGCTGAGAGTGAATGATGGGTGGCCTCCCCACCCCAAGTAATTGATCCAGATCCCAGGGAGCTGGATCAACCCCCAACAAGTAATATTGGTGTCCTGCACCCAGAGGAAGGGGAGGTGGCTGGCAGGCAAACTCAGCGGATGCTTCTTAGGACACCAGAGATCACAGCCTGGTCTGTGAAGACAGACCTGTCTGTCTGTCGAGCTCTATGACCCAGATGTAGCCAAGTAGTCAGGGAAGACATTGGGGCCCCTTAGGGAAGGGCGTCAGACTAAGCAGCAGCATGCGTGGTACCATTGGCCCCTCACAGAGGAGCAGCTGTGCCCGTGCTCCGCACTGGCGTGGTCATGGTCAGCCCTGTGGATGGGGTAGGCAGCCGCCTGACTCCTCCCCACACTGTCCTGATTGCAGTGTGTAGTAAGGAGGTGTGATGGAAGGACCTGAGCTTCTGAGAGTCATGGGCCCACCCATCAGCCTGTCCAATAAGGCCTTCAGGGATATGCAGTAGATTGTGCAAGAAGAGGAAAAGGGTTTTACCAATTAGTGCCCACCCGGGAGGAGGCCAGCCTAAGGGGAGCCAGAGAGGGGATCCCTGTCCCCATGGCATCCGCTGACCCTTTGTGCAGAGAAACCAGTTTCCAGGGCAACCAGAGCAACCGGAGCCCAAGGCCCAGAGGAAGCAGTTTCATTATCTGTCCCCGGGGGACTTGGCAGCCAGTTATTAACACTCCCAGGGACAGCGAGCCTGGGGGGCAAGGGGAGAAAACAACTGCAGGAGTGCGGAGGGGGGTGGGGTTGGCTCTGTTGAGACCAGGGAGCCCCTTCTTTTCATGTGAAGGGAGGTGGAGGATTTTCAGGGCTTAACCTGTCACCTTGGTGCAAGCAGTAGGGATGGTGTCATGGGACCCTAGGATGCTGGCAGGGAGCTGGACCAACCCCCAACCAGGTCCCCAGCGTCCCTGGAGGATGCACCCTACCTTGCGGCTCCTTGGTCTGTGGTGGCTGAGCTGGGGGCTGTGGTGTCCACTGAACCCTCACTCCCTGTCCTGTCTGTGTGAGATTCCTGACGGTGTTTTTGTAGCCTTTGCGGTGTCTTCCTGCTCCCACATTGTAAACTAAATCATGTTCCCTTTTCTGGTGTAGAGAGAAACCTGTGAGGTGACCAAGTTCCCAAGGCCTCTTCTCCCTCCCCACTAGCCCCTGGGGCCATCGACTAGTAGATCCTTAAATCTCATCAGTGATAACTAACATCCTACTTCCAGTTCAGACTCTGCTGAGCAAATGCTCCTAGGCCCCACAGACTCCCGCACATCACCCCCCTACCCCCTCACACACACTCAAACCAGCTCCCTCCGAGTTGTCCCATCTCAGAGAAGGGATCCACTGTCTGCCCTCTAGCCCAGACCAGAAAATACAGTCCTTCTCCGTTCCTTCCCTGCTCACCCGGGCCAGCCACACCAGCCTGTTCCTCTTCTCCGTCAGCTCTCCAGTGTCTCCTTCCTCTCCCTTTCCCACTGCTATGCCCAAGTACACCCAGCTTTCATTCTCTGCTGGAGTCTCCATGTTGGTCTCTGAGCCGCCAATTGACCCTCCACGCCGCCTGTTCATATCTCTCTTACTTAAAATCCTGTATTATACTAGAGGCCCGGTCAGATTTGTGTACCGGTTGGGTCTCTTGGCCTGGTTTGTGGGGATTGGGCCAAGATTGGCTCTCCAATATCTCCTGAGGGGTCCCAGATTGCAATAGGGCCTTTCTTGGGTGACATGCCCCCGAATCGGGCTCCCTCTTCTCTGGTTCCGGGTGCGTCCCCCAAAACCGCAGCTGCCAAGACACCGCAGCTCGGCACCTCCTGCGTTGAGAATCTTCCCTGTGGTGGTCAGTATGCGTCATAGCTACTGGTCGGACGGTCGTTTAGGCTTTTATATATATAGTTTACTTATTCTCTTGTTTCTTGTCTGCCCCCTCTGACTAGAATGCCAGCTCCACAAGGGCAGTGCTTTTGTTCCCTGTGATGTCTGCAGCTTTTAGAACACTGAGCATTTTGTAGGTGCTCAGAGAACAATGGGCAAGTGACTCAGTGACTGCTGTGGAGGGACACGCATCCAGATGGGACTAGCACGTCCCCAGCTTTGCTGCTTATTTGAACCACGCAGAGAGCTTGCAAGATAACCGTCGCCCAGAGTGCACCCCTCACCAATTGAATCGGAAAGTCCGGGGGCCCAAAGCAGGCATCAGTATTTTTTAAAGATCCTCCTGTTATCTGACTTACTGCGAAGTCTGAGAGCCACTCACCGCATCAGACCACTCGAAGCACGGGCACATGCTGCGTGGTGAGGACAGCGCAGCGGCCCCCACACACAGGAGGTGGGAGCTGGCTGCAGCGAGGCCTGGCTCTGGGCGGTGGGAGGGAGCCTTTTTGTCCTCAGTCTCTATCCCACTCTCTGGACACCTGCCAAGGAGGTGATTACTCTGCTCTCCCAGAATGGATTTTGGCCACGAGCCAACAAGAGCTCTTGCTTCCCAGCTAACCAATGGCAAATCAATTTGAGGTCTCTGCTGGAGCTGCCGGGTAGGGCTGGCAGCCAGGGAGCCTCTGGCTGTCAGGGCCATGGTGCGGCTCTGCTGGGCCTGTGGGAGGAAGTGGCAGCCTTGGGCTCCAAGAGCCCAGCCTTCTGTTGGGGAGCAGAGGAGACGAAAGTGGGGCTGCTGTCCACGTGTGCGAGCACAGTCTCTGTTTGTTAATAGAGTAGTAATATTAATAGTGTTATTCATCATCTATTGAAAATTTGCTGCGTACGGGGCACTTTAATATATTTGTTGCAATAACTAGGCAGCGCAAGTATTATTATCTCTGTCTGAGAGGTAAAATAATGTGCTCAAGGTCAAGTGGTGCTTTCACATAACAAGCCAGACTTGGGACCAAGTCTGTTTGGGAAAGATCCAGATGTTGGCTCATGATGCTCAGTGGTGTGTCGGTGTGCATGTCTGGATCTGAGCTCCTGCGACCATGCCAATTCTTGTCTGAAAGGCAGGGCCTGGCCAGTGTTTGGCCATGGGGAGGCCCCTGGAGAAGAGCTTGCTGAAGACACAAAGGAATGGATGAATGAAGGAGTGTAGTAGGGGCTGAACAATGCATTTTGAGGTAGGTAGCCTCCTAGATGCCCCCCACCCCCAATGATCTATGCTGGTGTTCATGCCCACTGTATCCTCTCACTGTGCATTAGAGCTGGTCTATGTGGATAGTAGAATTCTGTAGAAGTGATGGTCACAAATGTCTTTGCAGCTTCCACCTTGCGCTCTTGCCAGCACTGTGACCAAACCATTGTCGAAGGGGGTCCTCCAGCCCCAGACAAGCCTTCTGATGAGGCTGTGGCCCCAGCTGACATTTTGATTTGCAACTTCACGAGAGCCCCGCAATCCAGAACTACTCCAGAATTCCTGACCCTCAGAAACTGGGGGAAATTAAGATTTATTAGATTAAGCCACTAAGTTTTAGGATTTTTATGCAGTGATAGATAACTAATACATATTTCTGAGTCTCTTTTGAGCTGAAGAGAGCTTCCTGGAAGAGAAAGTTAGTTCCGTCTATCCTCCCTATCACTTGTGACCCTTGCCCCCTTTTACAATGAGAAGACAAGACAGATCTGGTTTTAAATCCAGGCTTCCCAACTTACTATTTGGATGACCTGAGGATTTTGATTGAATTGAATTCTTCTTCTTATCATTTTCACATCTTCTCCCTCCTTTCCTCTACTCATCTAATTTGTCTTCATCAGTCTTGCCATAGTAATTGTAGCACTCATGGTGGTAGCTGTCATTTTCTAAGTACCTGCTGCCTGCCAGGCACTGTGGGGATCTACAGGGGTGATTTTAGTTAATCCCCGCACTGCCCCTGGTGGCGGTGGTGGAGTTAGGTATGGTTACATTCACTGTATTTATTTATTTATTTATTCATTCATTCATTCATTCATTCATTTATTATTAAAGATAAGGAAACCAAGGTTCTGAGCAGTGTGTCATCTGCCAAAGATAAGGCGGAGAGAATCTAGATTCAAAGCTAGGCTTGTTAAAAAGTTGAAGCATGTTCTCCTTCCTATTGCGCACCTCTGCCTCTGAGCCTCAGTGTTCTCCCGTGTAAAACGGGCATCATCCTGACCACGCAGAGGAGCAGAGGCAGGGCCGTTACAGCAGCCAACCCTGTGGATGGCACGTAACAGGGGCTTAGTAAGCAGAGGCTCCCTTGCCTTCCCTCCTTGCCCTCTTAACCCCCCTCCCTCCATGAACTTGAAGATGGGCTGTTTGACCCTCGTGTAGACAGGGTCATGCCAAGTGCCTTCGCTGTGAGAACACTGGGGAGTTGATGTGGCTGAGCGTGGGAGACACTCAAGTCCAAGCCGATGGTAACACCAGCTCCGTCCCCGCCCACTGAGCACAGCTGTACCCTGTGCCACCTCCTGCGTGGCGCGGGGCAGCGCCCGGCGGGAGCTCACGCAGAGGAAGGCTCGGAGCCTGTCTGTGGTCCGGAGAAGCCTGTGTGGAGAGATGGCTCCAGCGGGAGGATCCCAGCTGAGAAAACCTGGTCCTTGGGGGGTATCGGATCGTGTCTCAGATCAGGCAAGAAGCCCCAATTAATTACAAGTGCTAAGTGAGTGGCTGGAAGCAGGATTTCGCAGTCAATTAAAGGTGTGCTGGAGGCTTCGGCAGCCGCCTGCCTCCTGGAAGCTGGTGGTGCGGGAGAAAGCGGGACCGGGGAAACTGTAAGAAGCCCCCACCCCGTGGGGGTGCGAGCAGGGCGTGCTGCCTGCCAGGGCTGCACCGGAGGGATGCTGGGACGTGGGAGGATGGGTGTGGCTTGGGAACTCCTTCCCATCCAGGCTTCTTGATGTCCTGTGCTTGGGAAATGGTCAGGACTGCTGGGGTGGGGGTGGGGGAGACGGAGGCGGGGAAACACATAAAATACGGTTTGTGCTTCTCCTGTCCTCCAGCCTGGAGAGCATGCTGCCCATGCACTCTCCTCAGAAGCCCCACACCCGGCTCATGGTTTCCCCCTAGACCTGTCTCCCACTGGCGCTCCAGATCGTGGAGAATGGAGCAACCAAGACGGACACACGGCATTGGCCTAGACCCCTATTGCTGTCCCCCACATCCAGTCCTCAGGTCCTGCCAACGTGCCCTCCTATGTCCCTCTAACCTGCGTACTTCTCCTTGACCCATTGCCACTGCCTGAGGTCATGCCTCAACATCTCCAACCCCGGCTCTGCCCCAGCTCATCCCCGGGCTCCCGGCTTCCTCAGCTAACTCCCGATTCATCTTCCTCCATCTGAACATCTGATCATGTCATACCTCAAGATCCTTCACTGGCTCCCCATTGCCTAGCAGGTTGGAACCGTCGCACCCCTGGCCATTTTGACAACCTTGATGCTGTCCTGTAGGCCATGGTGGGTATGGGCAAGAGGAGTGACATGGTTATGTTTGTGTTGTTTTTGGTCAGGTTCCTAGGCCGGGCGGGTGGTGGGGTGAGGAGGAGAGGGAGGACTTAGTGTCTGGGAGACCAGTGTGTAGGGATGGGGGGCGCCCAGCCAGGAAGTGGAAAGCTGAGGCCTGTAAGGCAGGGTGATGGTGGAGGGCAGTGAGGGCAGCGAGGGTAGAGAGGGTTCTGGTTTGGTCCTGATTCCTCAGCAAAGCCTGGGAAATGTCTGTGTCCAGGAGCAATGCTGAGCGGTGTCCTTCCTGTGGGAACTCCATCAATGGTGGTGGGATGACCATTGACACCTGTTCATCCATGTGACTCGCTCTGTGCCAGGTGCCACCCCCGAGGAGCTCGGAGTGGCCAGAGATGGGGTGGGTGTGGTGACAGGCTGGACCACCAGCTGCTGAGGTTGAAGGGCAGGAGGTGAGTGGCTCTGCATCTCCGAGGCCATCCCTGACTGGTCTTGGCTGATTTCTGAGGCCATTTCCATAGCAGCTCAGCCAGAAGCGAGGGCAAAACTGATGTTTTTCTGTGGCCTCTTGAGCTCTATGGGTCAACCCCCCGCATGCCAGCTGGTACCCCATGTAGCCTTGTCGGTGCCGATGGACAGAAGAGACCAGACAGACCTAGAGCTGCTGTACAAGGTCTTTTCTTTGTTGTCATGGTTGGGTTGGTACATCTTAGCGTCTGCGTCATACAAAGGGGGAGCAACAGCCATGGCTTTTGGTCAGGTTCAGGGGGGCATAGGGGTGCCCCTCCCCTCCCCCAGGCACTGACACATTTAAAGGAAGCAGAGCAACAAAGACACAGCACAGAGATGGGAAAAGGTACCCCCGCGCGGGCAGGATGGTCATCCTCACCAGGGCCTCGCCAGGACCCCCGCCTGCACCCGGGACCAGCACGAGCACCTCCCCTCTCCTCACCGCGAAGAGGGGCGGAGAGGGGAGCAGGGGACACGTGGTGGGAGACAAATCATTAGGCCTGGGAGATATCCCTCATCGGAGCCAGTCGGACCCCAGCCCCCTTGTGCAGTCAAGCGCCTGTGGGATCCTAGAAGGATGGAGCGACTGGGTGGTGGGGACAGCAACCCTGCCAGCTGGGTGCTGGGGGCTCCTGGGGCTTGGCGTCTGTCTCATTACACTCCAACCACCAACGTGTGGGTGGCTTCTCTGCTCACATGAGGGCCCTGTAATGATACTTCTGTTCTCTGTCTTTCTTGCCCCTTCTTTCCCCTTTTATCTATCTGTCTGCCTGCCTATCTATCCATCCACCCATCCATCCATCCATCCATCCATCCATCCATCCATCCATCCATCCATCCATTAATCTGTCTATCATCTCTATCACACACACACCTGGGAGGGTCTCTTGACTTCCTGCTTGTGTTTGGAGGAGACCCCATATGGCTTTGCTGGTAAGAACACCCTCCAGGACCTTCTGGACTGGAGTGGAGGATGCCCACATCCTTGCCTGTCTCAGGTGCCTACCGGGCAAACCCAGAGAGGCCCGGTCCCTTCTCTCTGGCGGCGGCCTTCCTCAGGAAGCACACACACCCACCTCGGGCAGTGCGCATTCTCCTGCATCTGGTTCTGTTCTCACCATTTATGATTGCTCTTCCTATATCCCTAGCTGGGGGGTGTCTGCTAAGTATAGTGTGTGTGTGTGTGTGTGTGTGTGTGTGTGTGTGCACTGAATTCTGGGGCCTCTCCTCCCCACCCGGCCTCTCAAGTCTGTCACATGCACGTTGACCCATTTGTTGCGACACACTCATCCCCTCCCATCCCGTGGGACACACACATCTCCTGCCCCAGGCACATCATGTGATTATCCCTGCCCTGCTGCAGCCTCCCCCACCACACACACATTTTGTCTCCTCACGCGTGTGCTGCACGTGGGCTGCTCTCCAGAGTCAAGTCTGTCAGGAATGATAGTCATCATGTTCTCCTGGACCTGAGCATGGTCACCTGGCAGTGGTTAGAGCCAGGTGTGCCCCAGGCTGACATTCTCTCCTGGTGCCCACCTCCCAGAGGCCTCCAGTCCTGCTGCTGGGGCCCGGCTGTAGGAGTCTGGAGAGTCTGGGAGGTGTCCCAGACTAAGCCAGCCAGCCTGGAGGGCACTCTCCTGTGGGAAAAGCCCTGAGCCCACTCTGGGGGTGCAGAGGGCTTCAGGGACCGCCAGAATGCCCTCTGGGGCTCTGGGGTCCCTCAGGCTCACTTGAACTACCTTGTATGCCTGGGTTCCCTGCTCAGCTGAAGCTCCCAGGCCTCGGCCTCCACTGTCCATTTAGCACGATCTGTGCCCTGGCCCCACCTTCCAGACCAGTGGGTCCCAGTCAAGGGGGAGACCTTTCTGAAGGATCCACCCCATGTCCAGTGGGCCTCACACACAGGGTGTGCGGAGGCCCAGCCAATGGACTGGGCCCTGCCTCTCTCTGCTCCAGGACCCCAGGGCTCTAGAGCATGACCATCCTGCCCAGGATAATAGACAAACTCAGACAAGCAGACAATAGGGGTGCAAGGTGGCTCCCCATCACGGACACAGGCACAGATACAGAGACAGGCCCCGTGCGGGGCAGGGCGTGGGCACAGGGAAGGGGCGGGGGTGAGGGAGAAGGGCAGGTCCAGGGAGCTGGCGCTGCTGAGGCCCTGCTCCCCGAGAAGGGACAGACCAGGGTGCTTTTCTGGTTCCCTAAACGTATGGGTTATTTTGTCTTGTCTCTAAAGTATTGCAGTCTAACTGATATGGCTTTAACTATTGGAAATGGACAGAGAAGACACACGTCTCTCTCTGAAATAAAAGCATAAATCCACTAAAATGGAAAACCTGCAGAATGCAAACTGGGGCCAATGGGGCAGGGGCATCCGGGGCAGGCAAGTCGCCCCCTCCCTAGCCCCAGCTTTGGGGGCAGGCCCTGGCTGGGGCCCAGCATGGCTTCTTGGGGCACTGCCTGGATCTGACCCAGTGGCTTGTGAAGACCGCAGGCAGGAACCCCCCAAGGATGGAAGGACTCTGGGCCAAGGACAAAGTCTCCTGTTGGATGCGGCTATTTGTGGCCAATGGTTTTGGGGCCAAGAGGAGGCGTTTTACCCATATTTTCTCTCTCCAAGAGCCTGTTCTGCATACACCTGCCTTTTCAGAGCCACATACATGCACATAACAGTCTTAGCACATCTTAAGCTCTCTCACACACATCTCTACAACATCTAACACACACCCATCATTCCCAACACACATGATGCTTTGAAAACACATGCAAATACAAGTTCACACATGCAAGCTCTCCCACACATGTGAGATGGATAGTACACACATAGGGCACAATATCAACTCATACGTACCACCTCAAACACACATACACAAGCTGCCTAACATACACAATCTCTAACACAAGGTCTTGATGACTAACACATACTCACAATCTCAAGACTCTCTACCTCTCTCTCTCTCTCTCTCTCTCTCTCTCTCTCTCTCTCCATACACCTATATGTACAGCCTCTGGACACATCATTGCTGATGCGGTCTCTGCCACGCGTATCGATGCATGCATGGACACACAGTTTCCTCTCTCATTGCTCCGTGGCCCTCAGTTCTCACAAAACGGACTGAGCAGGAGGCCTTGACTTCTGTGGTGGGAGGAATAAACACCAGTCTCCCACATCCCAGAGGAGAGTTTGTTCTTGGCCGATGAGATGAATGGACAGATGCCTTCTGTCAAGGGGGGACTGGCTTTTCCCCAGAGGCTTGGGGCTTTAGCCAGGAGGGTCCTCCAGGGGACCATGGGGTCCTGGAAGCACATAGGACAGGGCGGTGGGAATGAGCGGTGGATAGGAATGGGGGCAGCTTGGCTGCACCAATGGGGGGGTGTCCCATGGCATGGGCCATCGCTGCCCAATGGCTCCAAGTGTTTTCTGGGGGGCCTGGGCAGCCCCTTGTCTGGGCAAGCTGGGCCCAGACTGGCAGTGGGCCCCCCAGAGCTAAGTGGAGGGTGGGGGAACAAGGAGCTACCCTGCCCTGGGCCCCTCCACAGATGAGTTATAGTCCAAAGAGGATCCATTTGGAGGGACTGGCTTTGTAGGGGGTATACCTTTGCAGGTGGCGGTTGGGGCAGGGGTACACCCAGGGGTACTCCTGCGTGTCACCAGGGGGCGTGAAGGAGGAGAGCCTCAGCCTCCTTCCCAGAAAAGAGGGGCCTCTTAGCCTGGGCCCTCCCAGGGCAGGCTTACCCTGACTCCCTTCTTCAGAGCGAGACAACCCAGGACCCCTGCCCTGACCTGGAGCCCACTGGGGGTCGGAGGCCAAAGGTCAGCATGCTGGGCAGGGCCGGAATGTGTCATTACTTTGGCTGGCTGGGGACAGTGGTCCTCCTGGCAGTGGGGTGCATGAAGGAATGTATGGGGGTTACCACACTAGCATGGACCTTAGGCTTCTAGAAGGGGGCCCCAGCGCCTCCCACACTGGATAGAATGCCCCCGCTGGGGAATAACTGTCTTCCCTTTTCCAAGAAACGTGGGAGTGCGGTGGGGGTGGGATACCCCGGGATGAAGGGTGTGTGTGGGAGTGCTAAGGAGATGAGCCCCTCGCCAGGGACAGGTGGGCAGAGGCCAACTGAGGTTTTCCCTGTCAGAACTGAGACTTCAACTGAATCAAAAGAAAAGAAAGAACGGAAGAAAGAAAAATAGTAACAGGTGGAGTGGGGGTGGGCAGGAAGGAGGGCTGGTTACTTCTTGAACATGTCCTGCAGCGGCCCGGGCAGGTATTTGAGCACCGTGTCCAGGATGCTCTCCTCCTCCTCCTCCTCCTCGTCCCCGCAGCCCGCGGGGATGGCCTTCTTGGGCCGCGTCAGGCTCCCCTCGCAGGGCTGCTCCAGGGCTGCCTTCTCCTCAGCCTCCTTCTCTTCCTTCTTCTTCAGCCCGTACTGGGGGTGGGGGGAGGGCAGACATGAGCATGAACAGGGCAAGGAGAGAGCTGGTCTCAAGTTTCACGGGGACTCAGCTGGAGCAACTCATGAGAACGTGCCCAGCCTCAGTCCTCTCATCTATAAAATGGGGAGAAGGGCACCTTCTTGGAGAATGATGTCTGTCCCCAGACGTAGAGAGGCGGTGTGAGGGGTTTCCTTGGAAATCAATCCCTGCTCATAATGCCTTCTCTGCTCTTTTGAAATCCCCCGAGTTCTGAAATCTGGAAGTTCTCCCTTATGTTTGGACCTGAATTTTGGTGACAAACTTTGACTTCCACGGATGGAAGCCTACTTATAATCTTGATGTACTGCGGTGGTGTGGCCAGACAGGTGCTAATCTGTTTGGCATGGGCTGGCAGCCGCAGACCCACTGGGGGTGATACCTATCAGTAACAGGTGCTCAGGGCACTAAGGAAACTTTTCAAACCCCCCCCTCCCCCCCCCCCCACACATACTGGATTCTAAACCTCTTTGGTCTCAAGGGTTTTGAATAGGAGATCGCAGACTCATAGCAGCAACATTAGAGAGCACTTCCTATGTGCACCATCATCTGGGATCACCGCAGATCCTGGGAGAGGGTGTTTCTGTCACCCCCACTTTTCTGATGAGACTATGGAGCTCAGAGAGAACTAGGCCTGAGGTCAGGGCTGGCATTCAGGGGAACTTGAGGCCAGGGTTTGGGGACGCACTGCTCCCCCGTGCCTCCTGTACCCCAGGGCGGGCGGGCGGGCGGGCGGGCGGATGGCGCTGACCTTGTCTCGGATCTGCTGTCGGACCTTCTCCCGCTCGGCCTCCATACGCGCATGCTTAGCCTTGCGCTCCTCCTCCTGCTGCCGCAGCGCCTCCTGCCGCTCCTCCTCCTTCTTCTGCGCATCTGGGTCCTTCTCCTCCTCGCCGCCCAGCATCTTCCCCATGTCCTTGGTGGCCCCTGCAGGGGAGGGTTGAGAAGGGAGAGGATGAGGTCAGGGGTGCTCAGAGCTGGGGTAGCGGTTCGCTGGTTGATGGAACCGTCTCTGAGGGTCTCTCCCATCTGGGTTCAGACCCTGGTTGAGGGGGGAGGGTGCAGGGCTGGGGCCTCACCTCCGAGGGCCTGCTTCATGACGAAGTCCATGGCTGTGACTCCGGTTAGCGCGCCCTAGCCCGCAGCTGAATTCGCATGCAGTGCTCCTGGCAGGCCGGCTGGGAGATTTGCCAACCTGCAAAAGAGGAGCTGGGAGTTAGATGGGAGAGACCTCTGCACAGCCAGGCTGCTGGAGTTAGATAGACGATGGCCTCATCCAGGTTCATAGGCACCATGGGACACATCAGTCTGAGGCCAAGACACAATGCCCTTGAACCTTAGGGAAAGGTGCTATTTCTTGAGCACTTGCTATATACCAGTCACAGATATGCTGCCAAAAGACTCAGATCCCTATTTTATCATATATATATATATATAAATATATGAAATTTAAATATATATATTTAAGTTAATTTCAGAGAGTAAGAGAAAGGGAGAGAGATAGAAACATCAATGATGAGAGAATCATTGATTGGCTGCCTCTTGCACGCCCCTCACTGGGGATCTAGCCCACAACCCAGGTATGTGCCCTTGACTGGAATCAAATCCAGGACCCTTCAGTCCACAGGCCAACGCTCTGTCCACTGAGCCAAACCAGCAAGGGCAGTTTTAAAATATATTTTTATTGATTTCAGAGAGGAAGGGAAAGGGAGAGAGAGAGAGAGAAACATTAATGATGAAAGAGAATCATTGATTATCTGCCTCCTGCATGATAATCATTGCGTCCTGTACTGGGGATTGAGCCCGCAACCTGGGCATGTGCCCTTGACTGGAATCGAACTTGGGGCCCTTCAGTCTGCAGGCCGATACTCTTTTCACTGAACTAAACTGATTAGGGCTAGATCCCTATTTTAAAACCATCTTGATTATATTGCTCGAATTTGATCGTAGTCAGGAATCTTAGAAAGAGCCTCTCATTTGGATGCAGGCAGAGCAAGGTTCTAATGCCACCTCATTTCTTATTTGCTATATGTCTTTCAGGCAAGTTATGGAACCCCTTTGAGCCCGTTTCCTCCTCCATAAAATAGAAATGGCAGTGCCTCCGTTTCCAGAGCTGCTGTGGAGACCAGAGAATTCCAGCCTGGGCCACTGGATTGACCCCTAGATGGAATGAGAGTGTGCCCAGGGACCCCCAAATCAGGGCAAGCGAGGAAGTGAAGACAGCGAGCTTGGATGAATATATCCAGACTTTTGAAAATAAGCAAATGGAGAAATACATTATTTTTATTGTAGCATATATGCAAATGTGTTGTTTATAGCTTAATCTTTATTTTTATTTTGAATTACACATAGGGGGTTAGAGACATGATACTCTTCTTGGGGCTTAGAGTCTTTAAAATGCCAAGCATGGGGCCTGGTACGCACTCAGCATATGTTAGCACTCCTTCCCTCTCCCTGAATCACTGGCTTTCAGTTTTATCATATTTTTTAATTGTTATTATTTTGCCTCAGAAGATTTTCTTCGAATAAAAGCTTAATGAGAATCTCAATATGCAAGATATGTAAAAGTGGAACCATTCCAGCCGAAACCGGTTTGGCTCAGTGGATAGAGCATTGGCCTGCGGACTGAAGGGTCCCAGGTTTGATTCAGGTCAAGGGCATATACCTTGGTTGCGGGCACATCCCCAGTGGAGGGTGTGCAAGAGGCAGCTGATCGATGATTCTCTCTCATTGATGTTTCTAACTCTCTGTCCCAATCTCTTCCTCTCTGTAAAAAAAAAACAAACAATAAAATATATATTTTTTAAAAAAGTGGAACTATTCCAATGGTGGGGCGGGGTAGAGAGCCTGGGGGGCCCCCTCCACCCTTGGCCTCCTTGTTCCCTCCACATCCATAAGAATTTGAACAGCAGTGCTCTAACTGCTAGAGGTTTCCTTTTTATTTTAACCGTTTATATCACCGGTGCTTTCACAGGCAAAGCCACCAGACATCGCCATTGGGTGTTGATGGGGCATCCGGAGCTGTCCAAAGTGTGATGTGGCTTGATGGTCAGCTGAGGCCAGAATGGCTTCATCCCACACAGCCTTGGGTTGGGGTCTTTGTGTTTTGCTAGAAGGAAAAGGGGGTCAGAGAAACCAGACCAGATATTGCAACCAGCTGGAGTTCAAGGACCCTTGGTTTTCAGTTGATGATGGATTTCCCTCATTTCTTTCAAAACGAGAAAACATATTGTCAGACTGAGATCTTTCCATAAAATGGGGCCTGAGAGTCTATTGGAGAAGCCTACACGATCAGACCACCTGATAAGCTGGTTGTTTTGAGGAAGGGACATCATGATGGAGGAGAAAATATGCCCACAGGCTTTGGCATCAGACACTCCGGCTCCCGTCCTGACTGGACCCCTGGGAAAGCTTCACTGCGTTCCCTACAAAGCGGGGTATAGTTCCCTACCCTTCCACTGCTGTCTGAAGGAGAAGACAAGAGACTGGCCACATGCCTGGCGTGTAGGAACTCACTAACATGTGCCCTTGCTGACTGCATGTTGACGAGGACACACCCAAACGGGCCAGCCCTCATAGGAAATGCAAGAGAACCCACCCTGACCCAACGTTCTGAGTGTGAAGATTCTCAGCTCAGTCTGCCAAGGTGGTTTCATTCGGCTCAAAACATTGCAAAGAGACGGCCTTTCTAAGAACAGGGAGAAACACACAACTTAAACACGGAATGGTTCCAGGAACCACTGGGCTCCTCCTCCTGTGTTTACATGCAGCTCAAGGAATTGCAGGTGGTGGTGGGAGACACAGACTCTAATTCGAGACGTTTCAAATCGGCTGGCAGGGCACCTGGGCTTTGGCTCCAGCCTCCTCCCTCAATTGCTGCGTTGGCACGTCTCCCGGGACCAGGTGATCCTTCCGAGCCCTTTCCCGGGCACTTCCGTTCTAAAGTATTCGCGCTGCTGGCCACTCCACCGTCTCCTTAAACCCCTCTCCCCTCTTGGCCTGTTATTCTCTCTCTGCCCTCCCCCCCATCTCCTACTGCTCTCTCTCCTCTGCTTCTCTGTCCCCTCTTCTCTCTCTCTGTCCTTTGCAGTCTCCTCTTCTTCCTCTTATGTCTTCAATGAAGATGTTCACAGGACTCTGAACTTAGCTTTTTCCTCTCTCACCTTCCCCTAGGGGAACATGGTCCTCTCCAGAGGCTTTAATCATCTCTGATACTGATGATGCTACCTCGACGCTTTTCTCTGGGCACTGCTCAGACTCAACATGCTATCTTTCTACACCAAACCGTCTCCCTCTCCAGACTCCTCTGTTTCCATCCATCCATCCATCCATCCATCCATCCATCCATTCATTCATTCAGCAAACACTGATGACCACCCTTCACCCCCAGTATGCAGTGTGTCCACTCAAGGGCTGTCTTCTCCATGCTATGTCCATATTGCTCTAGGTGCGTCCCACACTGGGACTGCTGGGATTGCTTAACCTCCCCAGAATTCTGTGGCCCACTCCCAGTATGGTCCTCTCAGCTCTTTTTTAAAAAAAATTATTTATTGATTAAGGTGTTACATATATGCCCTTATTCCCCCATTATCCCCCTTCTCCCCTACTCATGCCCTCACCCCCCTGGTGTCTGTGTTCATTGGTTAGGCTTATATGCATGCATATAAGTCCTTTGGTTGATCTCTCCCCCTTACTCCCACCCTCCCCTACCTTCCCTCTGAGGTTTGATGATCTGATCTATGTTTCTCTGTTTCTGGATCTGTCTTTGTTTATCAGTTTCTGTTGTTCATTATATTCCACAGATGAGTGAGATCATGTGATATTTATCTTTCTCTGACTGGCTTATTTCGCTTAGCAAATGCTCTCCCAGCTCTTAAGCAGGGTCCTGTTCACCCTGTCAAGACTTTCCTAACCAATGTCTCAAGGCCCAGTGTCCTCCGATCCCATCCCACTCAGGAGGTGACCCTCCCCCACACTTCCTGTGATGCCTGGAAGGGTCTGTGAGCTCTGGGGTCAGGCATACCTGACAGGACTCCTCAATCTGCAGCTTTTCAGCTGTGTGATAACGAGTCATTGACTTAACGTCTCTGAGTCTCAGTCTTTGTTACAAAGTGAGGATTATAATGCCACTTTGAAAGGTTAGAACAAACCTAAGGAATGTGTTTGGCACATGATGGGGGCTCAGTAAATGGTGGCTATTATCATTAGCAAAATGCCAGCTAGAGCTGAAACCGGTTTATCTTAGTGGATAGAGCATCGGTCTGAGGACTGGAAGGTCCAAGGTTCGATTCCGGTCATGTACATTGGTTCCAGGCTTGTCCCTGGTAGGGGGTGTGCAGGAGGCAGCTGGTCGATGTTTCTCTCTCACCGATGTTTCTAGCTCTCTATCCCTTTCCCTTCCTCTCTGTGAAAAATCAATAAAATATATTTTAAAACAATGCCAGCTAGAGTGAGCTCCCCTCCTCCTCTCCTGAGGAAGAGGACTCCGCCTTCCCTGGGAAGCCAGCCCATCAGCCTTCACTCCAGATTTTCTCTCTTTGCACCTCCTCCCTGATGCACTCATCACTCCCTGTTCCTCCCTCCCTAGCCTCTCTCCTCAGGTCTTCATCCCCTCCTCTTCCAACTCTTGCCCTGACCCCATCTTTTTCTTAATCTCCGCCCTCTCACTCCACGGGGAGCGGGGAGCATCTTTACCAGGTGTCCCTGTTCTTCACCCCCCAGCGAAGCCCTGAGCTCTGTGAGACCGGGGTTTGCTGCTCTGCTGTGCCACCCAAACTGCCCCCCTCAGATTCGCCAGAGGCTGCCTAACCGCCAGACCCAGGGCGTTTTCACCGCCTGGTCCTCCTCCATCCCCGAGGAGCATCAGATGCTGGGGAGGACCCCTACCTGGCCCTGCCCCAGGTTCTTCCTGTCTTCTCGAACCTCCTGAATTCCATGACTCAGCACTCTGTGGTCTTCTTATCAGACAGGCCCTCTCTCTCTCCTTTCCTGACAGGTCCTCTCTCCTTTTCTGACTCCTTTTCTTTAAAACAGCAATTTTCAACCTCTTTCATCTCCTGGCTACATAAACTAATTGCTAAAATTCCGGGCACTTTAAAAAAATATTTTGTGGTTAATCTGACAAAAAAAATAAAAAAGGGATAATTTTGATTCATTCACATCAGATGGCTATTGTGTTGGCCGTTGTCATTTCTTCTTTCACAATCTAAGGGAAAAGAGGCCAGTGCCCCTGACAAAATAGGCAGGTTTTGCATGTTTTAAACATTCTTGCGGCTCACCAGTGGGGTATACTGGATGAAAATCACCGCTTTAAAATGCAGCTGCTCATTAGGCAATCTCTCCCCCTCTCCCTCCTGCTGCCCCTCCCTCCCCCTCCATTTCCTTCGGGAACCTCACCTACTTTTACTGGTTTATGTCTTTTTATAGCCACAGATTGATCCCTCCCCACCCCCATCTCCCCCTCCTCCCTTCACCCACTCTCCTCAAACCTGCCCATTTTACTCGCAGCTGGATATCGTCACATGGATAATCCCAGTTCATCCTGTCCAGGGAGCTTTCTTATCCTCGCCTCCCCCACCCAGCTCTCCCCTCCTCCGGCACGCTGAAAACTCCAGACTCAGCGCCTTCTTCGTTTATTCACTCACACACTCACTCCCACTTTAAATATTCTCCGAGCACCTGCTCTGTGCCAGGCGTTGTCCTGGGTGCTGGGGCTGGGGCAGGGCACGAGGGAGTCCCAGCCTTTGCTGTCACAGCATTCAGCCGGCGGGGGAGGCAGGCACGGGACAAAGGCCACACAGGAATTGGTGAGTTACAGACGGGCGGGGTGTGAGGGAGCAGTCCGGGGACTGTCGCTTCACAATCTGTGTTCACACCCTCCTTCCTCCTCTGGCTGCTGTCCTGCCGTGGTGGGGGCCTCAAGGCTCTGGATTTGTGCATACATTGAAGCTGTCTGTCTCCTCCAGCTCTCACCCAGCCTTCACACAGCCGTCCGGTTAATCTTCCTAAAGGTCAGACCCGCTCGTGCAAACACGCCCTGCCCTGGCTCCACACCACCTCGCTAACCCGGTCAGAGTCCTTGCGCTGACCTTCAATCCCCGCACAACCTAGCACCTGCCTGCTCTGCCATCCGTTTCCCACACCTTGCATGTGGCTCTGCCTCCGCCACGCCCCAACACAGAGCCTGCTGTCTAACCCTGGGGCGTTTGTGCATGCTGCTTCCACAGCCTGAAACCCCGGACCCTCATCTCTGCCAGTTCAAACCCCAGCGCCACTACTTATCAGTGACCTTAAGCAAGTGGTTTAATCTTTCCTCTTCTGTCAGATGGAGACAATAACACCGATGCCCAAGGCATGTTGTGAACATGAAAGGAGACAATGCAGATGGAATGCTCAGCCCAGGGTTTGCACGCAGTAGGTGCTCAGTGCATTTTAGCTGTCACTACCATCATTATCACCACTGTCAGCAGCAGCAGCAGCATTCATTTTCAAAGATGCCTCTCCACGTCACCCCTCCCATGACACTTCCTGGGTCTCCTCCATGAGACACAATGGTATCTGCTAGGGCAGCCTCGACTGCCTCCAGCTCCTCTCTCTGTCCAGTGATATGTCTTCCTCTTCCCGGTCCCTCTGGGCTCCTCCCTGTGTCTTGTGCATTTTCCCAGTCCCAGTGTCTGCAGCATCTCCTGGTTTGTGGGGGAGCCAGCTGGATTGAATGTAATGCTCTGTGTCAGCGAGTATGGGAGGATGTATGCGCTCGAGGTATGATCTGCATTCTGACTCTGAATTTAGGCAGCGTGTGCTCGCGCGTGGGCGTGTGCAGGCATGTGCAGGGGTGTGTGTGTAGAGATTTGCCATATGCCTGTAGGAGTGCTGAGGTGCAGCGGGTGGTGTGCAGTTGAGGATTTTGTCTAGACCACCAGGAGGCGCTCCTCGGCGGTTCTGCGGGCAGCTTCCGTTTATCCCGCTGTTGGAAGGGTGGTGGTGGTGGGGATGCTGGGGGGGGGGGGGGGGGAGGGGAGGCCACGCGGGGGTGGGGAAGGGCAGCTGCAGCACCCGGTTTCCTTGCCTTCAGCATGCCCTGAACCCAGAACGCATCTTCAGGTTTTCCCTGACTTCTTCCCAGCGAGTCCCAGCCCGAAGGCTGCTGAGGCACCTGCTCAGGCTCTGCCTTCTGAGCCCCGGCCCTGCTAGGAGCTGGGCTCCTGCCACCTGACAAGTAGATGCGAGGCACCTGCAGTGTGTGTCCTTGTAGTTTCTCTGTTTTTTTTTTTTTTTTTTCAATGGTTCAAGTCCGGACTATATTCACTGCAACTCAATTCAACACTCAACTGCTTCTTCTTCTTTTTTTTTTTTTTTGCCACCCTCAGCTAACAGGGGTTGTCCTTCTATCCCCACCTCCCCACCCCACCCCACCCCCAGCCCCTGGAAGGAAGCACTGGGGGAGGGGGAGGGGCTGGGGAGAATGGAAGGGGGTAGGACACCTGCCAGGAGACGAGCAGAAGTGGCGGGGGCTTTGAGCCCCCCCCAGAAGAGGGGACAGGAGCCCTGGCGCCCCCCTCACAGACCAGCACAGCCCGCACCTCTGCCCAGCTCTCCAGAGGCCACTGAGAGTGCCCCTCCCCCCACAGAGCTCCAGCCTCAAGACCCAGCCTGGGCTCAGACTTTGCCAGGGGAGGGGGCAGAGCGGGGCGGGCGACGGCGTAAAAGAGACCCTTCCCAATGACCCCCCCCCCGGCGCTGGCTGTACTGCCCAGCCCCGCGCGCCTCCCCTGAGAACAAATAGTCCCTGTGGCCCCCACCCCCACCCCAAACGGTGCTCAGGCTCTCCCCTTCTCTTCGGTCTGTCTGTCTGCGCCCCTCCCGCCGCCCTCTGACTCACTCCGGGAGCCGGAACTGTACCCCACGGGGCGGCTTCCTCCTCTGGGGGCAGAGGGCCCTGGCAGGCGCCCCGCTAAGTAGCTGGGATCGAGGTCCCCACCCCCACCCCAGCTCGAAGTTGCTCTCTGGGTTCAGACTTGAGCGAGTCTCCCATTGCCCTCGGGGCGGTCCTGGCTCCCCAGGAGCTGGGCTGTTTGGAGCTGCTGCCCGGGAAAGGTGGGGGGGGGGGGGCTCCCGGGGCGGGAAGGGCCCATACCTTCTCCCAGTGCATGCCGCTTCACCCCTTTCAGCCTGCGGGCTCCCCCCTCGCGGGAGCTGTCCGTTCAGCACCACGGCCAGCGGCCAGCGCGACCGGGGAGGTGCCTGCTCCTGCCCTGCAGCCTCCCGGTCCTGCGCCCGCCCCAGCAGTCTTGGGGTGCTGTGCCCCCAAAGCAATAACCCTCAGCCTCCCGCGATGCCCCGCGGCCTCGAGAGGAGAGCCGGGACCCTGCTGCCCACAGCCAGCACCGCCCTCCCGGCCCACGGCCAGCACCGACCTGGCGGTCCCTGCTGCCGTCTGAGCCACTGCGGGCTCCGCCGGACTCGGCGGCGGCTGCTTCTGCGGTTCCAGCTCCCGCCGCTTCGCCGCCGCGTGCAACTCCGCCTGGCGAGCTGGGGCCGCTGCCGCTGCTGCCAGAGCTGCCCTCCAATCAGGCCCCTCAGCCAGGCCCTGACGTGCCACCGCTCCCCTTTCAGATGGGAAATTCAAATCTCTCTCCCTGTCTCTCCTCTCACCCTCTTTCTCTTTCCCTTCCCTCTTCCCCCTCCCTCTTCTTCCCCCTCTCTCCTCCCTCCCTCTCCCTTCCCCATTTCCTCTGCTTTCCCCTTTCTCTTCTCCCTTTTGTTCTCTGCCTTCTTTTACCTCCCCCTGCCAATCCCCCGCTGCCACCTGTCCTGTCCCGGCCACATGTCTTTTTTTTTTTTTTTTTAAATATATTTTTATTGATTTTTTACAGAGAGGAAGAGAGAGGGATAGAGAGCTAGAAACATCGATGAGAGAGAATCATCGATCAGCTGCCTCTTGCACACCCCCCACTGGAGATGTGCCCGCAACCAACATACATGCCCTTGACCGGAATTGAACCCGGGACCCTCCAGTCCGCAGGCCGTCGCTCTATCCACTGAGCCAAACTGGTTTCGGCCCGGCTACATGTCTTAGGACCACAACCTGGCTGCTTCAGTGCCCCGAGGGGCAGTGGCGCAAGGGGATGGAGGGAGGGTTCCTGCAGGAAAGCCCTCCTTGACTCCACCAGGCGGAACTGGGCACACTCTCCCCACGGTTCCCACCGCCTTGGGATACACCCCAGCTTCAGGGGCCTCTGTTCCTCTGTTTGCCCGCCTCTTCCCTACGGGACAGGGTTGCCACCAGATCATCCCTGCAGCCTCTCAGCATCGTGTCCCTCTGCATGGCACTCAGTGAACATGGCGGAATACTGGCCAGGTCCCCATAGGGCCGAGGAGCCCTCCAGGTGGACCCCGAGGTTGAAGACAGCTGCAGCCTTGCATTGACCTTGGAAAAGCTCAGCCCCTCTAATCCGCTGTCCTGTGAAGAATAGGGGTCCTTTGGGAGGCCGCCTGCCTCTCTCCGAGGCCCAGGGGAGGAAAGGGAACTCCAGGGGGCAGAGTGACATCGGCCCCACACGTGGCCTCTCCTCCTCCTCTCCCACTCCTGTTGTGTCTCCTAACCAGCCTTCCCATGCCCTGCCATCCTTTGGCTCTGGAACGAGCCTTTAATCCAGCTGGATGTGCAGGAAGATGGCGTCGGAGAGGGGGCCTTGGCCCAGGACTTTGGAAGATTTGCAGGAGATCACACACCAGGCAGGGTCATGCCAGAGCGAGATGGCTCCTGCTTCTGCGAGGGATGGCTTCCTTCCAAGAAGGAGCAGCGAGAGCTGCAGAGGATGGGGCCTGGGGGAGGAAGGAGGCGTGCTTCTGTCCCAGAGAGCGGGGACTGTCCCTCTGCACATGCTCACGGCAGAGGCCTCAAAGTCGGGACCCCGTTCCCCATAAGTCAGAGGCCATCGGTACACCCCCTTCCTCACCTGCAGGGTCTCTTTTGAGCTCATCTCTGTTCTCCCCTTACAGGGTGTGGGCTGGCATAGGGAAGGCCCTTCCGTTAGGTCCGAGTGCCCTGTTTAGCACCATGTTGGGACATTGGCAAACTCACTCTTGATTTTTCTTCCCTCTCCTGCGGCAGGCGCTAATGGAGGGGGGCGGAAGGGAGAGGGTTTGGTTAGAACGACTGGTGCCTGAGGGGAGTCTGGGCAGGGAGATCTGGCATCCTGCCATCTCAGGAGCCTCAGTCCCCCCTCCTTCCTTCTTTCTCTCTGTTCTCCTGGAATGGGATCTGGCTGGGAGCCCGTAGTTACAATTGGGGTTTTTCCACAACAGACATTGCCTTTGACATGGATGTGGACCAAGCTGGGCTAAAAAAACCCAACTTAACTCTCAGAGAAATATGGAGCTCAGTTCTGGGCGCCACGATTTAAGACGGAATTTGATAAGATCAAGGCTGTTTAGAAGAGAAGGGGGTAGTTTGGCATCTGGGCAGGTCAAACGAGGGAAGGCTGGACAATCTGAGGATGTGTCCCCTGACGGAGAGAGTACTAAAGGGGCCGGAATGAGCCCTCCCAGGTGGGCTGGCAGGTCTCGCTCAGTTTGTAATCCCAGCACGAATGGTACCTGGCCAAGTAGGTGCTAGGATATGCTTGTTGGATGAACAAATGACCATTGAAAAGGAAGAGGAGTACAATGAATTGTTTGTGCTGGCGCTGAAGACAGAATTAGGGCAACGGGGGAAAGGTAAAGGGAGCAGACAGATGCTCTAAGCCTAAGAGGAAGACCGCTACCGATTGTAACCGTCCAGCCATCGTGTGCGGTGCCTCGGGTGAGGTGGCCAGTTCCCCAGCCCTGGGCGATGGCAGTTGGGTGACAGGTGACAGCTAAACCCCCCTTTGAACCCAGGCTTCTGTGAGTCTATTAAAACTGCATGAGCCGACATGAATCATATCTAGTTGCAGAACATCTTACTGATGAATAAAAGGACAGCCAGTCAAGTTTTGGTGGCTCCATCCCTATTGAATGATTAGGGGGAAATCATGACATGTTCGCTGTTGGTGCTTCCTGTCGAGGAAAGATGGCGGAGGGATGGGTCCTTGCTCCATGTTCAGTGTTACCGGTTTGGACACGGTTCCCAGATGCACTGTCATCACTGCAGGGAAGCTGCTAAATATTATAAGCAGCTCCTCATGATTATAATACTACCAGTCAGAGCGATCAACTGGGCCTCCCATACACCTCAGGAGCTCACTGTGGTGCTTTGCCTAAATCACATCTCTCCTTTAGTTCACACAAACCCCCATTTTCCAGATGGGGAAGTCAAGGCCCAGGGTAATACAGTGAGTCTCGGGCAGAGCTGGGATGCCAGCCCGGGCCCGCCTGTCACCGCACGCTGGGGTCCTTCCGCCACAGGAGGCTGCCTCTCTCCTGACACATCCCACAGCCTATGGAAATGGAACCTTTGCTCCGCGGATATTTTTCTACATTGACATTTGCAGTCTCTCCTATCGCCAGTTTCTCACTAAAAGAAAAAAAAAGAAAAGAATTCACACCCAGATCAGGGTCCTCATGTCATGTGGGTTGTCAGCATTTTCTTCAGCCTCCTGCATCTTTCATCCAGCCAGCTGCCCGTCACCTCCCCCACCCTGGCCTCCGGTCCTTGCAGAGCCTGCTCTCTGACAGCTTCTGAGAGTCACCTGGTAAAATATGGATATGGCTCCGCTTAAGGTGGCTTGCCCTGGCTGCTGCTGCTGCTGCTGCTGCTGCTGCTGCTGCTGCTGCTGAATTTCTTCTTTTATTTATGAGCTCTCCGGGCCGGGGCAGGGGGCCAGATTTGAACAGATTTTTAAAACGATACGTGCCTGCCTTGAATGTTCAGTAGGCAGCCAATCAAGAGAGCTAATGTCAGTTCTCTGTGTGGGGATCGAGGAACAGCGTGTGACGAACGACAACTGCCACAGACCGTGAATGCGGTGATCAGCGAGGATGGCGCGTGGCCAGAGGTCGGCCGGTGTCCTCCTGCAACTGCTTCCGTCCAAAGGGCCCTCTGGGTGCCACGCGGGAGGCCAGGAGGCATCTAGGAAGCACTGGCTGCCAGCCCTGACCCGGAGCCTGCTGGCTGGGCCCACCTCCGCTGGTGGGTGCAGGGAGACAGCTGACAGCTCCCAGTGCCAACCCCACATCCTGCTATGCTAGCATGAGCCTGAAAGGGCAGGATTGCTCTTGGTTTGATGGGGTGGCCATGTGCCCCAGACAGAAACAGAGCTGTGGGGGTGGTGCACAGGGAAGGGCCCTAGGCCACCTGGCTCATCTGATGAGTGGGACTCCCCCCCCCCCCCCCCATCTTGTCATCGATAATGGCCAGGGAGCCATCACTGTCAGGGTATGTGCTTAGGGTCCCAGTCATTCTCACAGCATGGAGGCAGTGTTGTACATGTGTTTGTGCCCACCAGGGTGGGACCATGGGAGAGGGCAGTAGGTGCGAGCAGGGCAGGTGTGGGCCTGCACCCTGTGACTCAGCACTTGGTGGTGGCACATTCTTCTGATGGGAAGTGACTCTGCTGGAAGTGTGTTGTCTGTGGTAGCATGCAGCCAAGCGGGTCATTGTTACAGTGGAATATGTCAGTGGCATTGTGCGATGGTTTGGGTGTGAGGCAAGGGTACCCCATACAGTGTGCATGCTGTGCGGTGTACAACCACAGAGGGTGGCATTTACATCGACTGTGCCAGACGCAAAGACTCTGAGAACATGACACCATATCATGGTGTATGTCTACTGTTGCTGACAACAAGAGATGACGCAGGTGATATAGGATGTTACCGTTAGTATGAAATGGTGCCCCCATGGGGGTAAGTGCGCAGATGGTGTCACAATGGGCTGGCACATATATCATTGCCATTATGTGGGGCAGCAGGGTTGTATGTGTGCAGCCAGGAGTGTGTCATCACCTGTGTGTAGGCATGCAGGGTGAGTGTGTCAGTGAGAGGGACTGACTGTCTTCCTCCATTCTCCCCCTGCCAGACAGGCCTATGGCACCCAACCTGCTAGCTCCTGCCCTACCTGGCAAGCTGCAGGAATCTGGGATTCTCTGTTCTCTACTTTTGTTTCTCAGAAAAGGGTCCCAAGTTCCCATCTGAACCCTGACTCGTAGGTGGCGCTTGGTGTGTGTGTGTGTGTGTGTGTGTGTGTGTGTGTGTGTGTGAACTTCCTGAGGAGCTCCTCTCAATCCCAGCATAGCCGCCCACCAGTTCCTCAGAGGCCCCCTGCCACCCCTCACCCTGTCCCCAGGCTCCCAGATCCAGGCCCTCATTAGCATGTCAGAGCAGTCCTCTGCCGGCCCACTCAGAGTTCCCCAGGATGTCCCCACTCATTCAGCTCCCTCTTCTCTTGAGCTTTCCCGAACCACACATCTTCATGTCTGCCCCCCGGTTTGTAGTTCCTCTGCCACCCAGCTCTACAAGGGTGTGTTGGTAATGAATTCTTACCCCTTTGCCTCTGGTTCTTTTTCCAGAGCTCTCTGCTGTCTCCCTTCCTCTAACCTCAGCCCTTCCAACTCGCTGGGATGTGGTTGGACCTCCCTGTCCATCAGGAATTCCTCTTGATGACTCCAGATGCTCACGTCACCCCAGAGCCAGCCATGTCCTCTGAGTCCTAGTGCTGGCATCAGAATTTGCTCTGTGCCCTCAGGAGGGCCCCCTTCCAGATGTCCCTTGACCCTGATGGCACTTGGTCCCTTTTCCTCTCTCCTTGGGAAACCCATGTCCAGAAAGAGTCTGCACACCTTAGCGTCCTCTCCTTAGGCACACGGAAACAGAATAACAGAGTTCCAGAACACCAGGATCTGAAGCAAAAGCCATTTCATAATCACATCTAGAGTCACAGAATTCACAACAACAGTCTTTCTAACCACTCTCTGCCCAAGAGCGGCCCACTCCTGCTCAGAACCACGGGGGTGGTGACTTGTTAGAGAAATGGCAGATTCTTGGGTCTCATTCCACAGGGACTGAACCAAAATCTCTGAGCCAGAGCCCAGGAATTTGCACCAGGCCCTAGGTATTTCTGATGCACCCCCTAATTGAAAACCCTGGGGTCAACCGAATCTGAGAACCATATGGTTCTGGGCCCAAGTCTCATAGGAAAAAAAAGCAACAAAAAACAAATCATGGAATCATAAACTATATTAGGATTAGTAGAAGCTTACATTCAATGGCACACATGCACTCACAACTTTAGATTCTTAAATTCTGTGAGATTTCTCGTCCAGAATTGTGGAGCTGGGAGTGTCCCTGGAGGGCGATTTTGTTCCCGGTCCGGGAGGAATTTCCCTTTTTAGCCATGCCGCTCCTGTGGGGACGGATGACACTTCCCCCTGCCCCCTGCAGGGCTGCCTCCAAGGTATCCCCTACGTCTGTGAAGATAAACGCTCTTCCCATCTGGGTGCAGCGGCAGCTGGCAGAGCCCCTCTATTCACGGAGCAAGCGAGCCCGGAATGACTCCTCGTCTGCAGCGAGGGCCAGCACACACTGGCTCACCAGACCGATCGCCCTCTTCGATAAAATGAAGACGAGGGGCGTTATTGCTGTTCCGCTGAAGCAGGCGTATCTGAGGGACACGGACAACACAGGCTAATAAGCTCTGGAGCTTCTGCTCACGGAAATGAAAGAGAGAGAGAGCGAGAGCGTGTGCCTAGGGACAGCAGAACTTGATCTTGAAGATTGATGGGTGGGCGTGTGTGTGTGTGTGTGTGTGTGTGTGTGTGTGTGTGTCGGTGGGGGAGGAGTGGAGTGAAGGGAGATGAGGAGAGAGACACAAAAAGTCAGCAAATGAAAAGGCGCCTCTTTAGTCATCTCATCCGACGCCCTCAATTTACAGAGAGGAAAACAGAGGCGCGGAAAGGCGATTGGACTTTCTGAACGTGACACAACAAGTTAATGCGACTCCTCACGCCTGGGAGGGTATCCCTTTCCCATCACAGCCCGGCGTCCAGCCCACACTTCTTACAACACCGCCGGCAGCCCAGCATTGTCACAGGTGTCAGCCCTCCCAGCTGCCCTCAGCCTGGCAGGTGGGTGTTTTTCCCTCAATTACTGACTTATCAGGCGCGTGTGGGGGGCCTGTGACACCCCGACATGCTCCCAGGCAGCCAGAGATGTACAGGAAGTTCCCAAGTTACTCGTTCCCCTCTTTATTCTGCAGCGAGAGATGCAAACACTCCGTAGAGAGACAGCACATGGACCAGCTCAGACACTCCAGAAATCCTTTTCCTTCAGAGCCTCTGACTGGAGCACTCAGAAGGGGCGAAGGAGAGATGCCCACAAACAGTGGACCATCATACAACACGCTCAGCGCTGTCCCAGTGAGGAGGCAGCTCCGAGGGGGGGAGGCCGAGACACACAGCTGGCGAGACAGATGGGCCTGGAAGCCCCGCGCAGGGGAGGGGCAGGGTGGCTGGCTCTGGGGCGGCCCATGTCATCTCCGAGGTGCCGTGGAGGAGGCCAGAGAGGCGTGGGCTACATCTCCGCAGCCCTCTGCCCCTTCCAGACGGCACCACTTTTCCCCGAGACCCCGTTTCCTCCTCAGCAAAATGGGGGGGCCGGCCCTGACCTCCCGGGGCGACTGTGAGGCTGAGAGAGACCCATGTTAAGGAAACAGTGAACGTTAATTCTCTTTCTCGCCCACACCAGAGCCAGGCAAGGATCACTCTGGAGTCTGGGGCAGTGTGGCTGTTAGACAAAGCCTCTTTCTACGGTCTTCTCGGTCAGAGAACTCTGCCTCCTGAGCTTCCTGAGTTTCAGTTGGAATTAGAAAGAGAAGAACTGGAAGCGTAGAGGAAATGGGGAGATGTTCCCCCTCCTCCTCCCCCTTCCTTGGACATGCAGGCGCTGGGGTATTGGGTTCCCGTATGGAAACCGCCCGAAGGAAGCCAGGAGGGGCTGGGACCTCAGGCTGAAGGACAGGAGGAACTTCCCAGCCGAGGTCTGAAAACAGCTGCTCTGTGCTGCTCGGCCTCCAGGGGTTTCTTTCTGGCAGGAAAGCAGAGTCAAAAGCCCCCACCTTCTATCTGCCAAACACACGGGGGGTTGGGGAGGGCCAGGGAAGACGAAGCCGGGGTGGGGGGTGGAGTTGGGGAGGGGGGAGGCTTGAAGAACTGGAGAGGAAGGACTTTGCATTTACCAGCCTCTCACTGCTGTAGGGGATTCGCAGTCTGTGTTTGACCGCATCCCCATGCCAGGGGCTCCATTTCCTTAAATGTCATCACTCCAGCTTTATATTCAGACAGGGAGCGTCAGACTCAGAGGTTAATTAAACACCTCGTCCAGGGTAACAGCTGAGAAACAGGTATCAGCGTTTGAACATGGAGGTGTCTACAGGTGGCCACATTTCGGGAGGGGGTTTGGTGGGCTTCTGGAGCTTCCGGCAACTGGCCCCAGAGTTTGGGTGACTCTGCCAGGGGCACCTCTATGAGAGGTGCAAACAATGCCATCAGGCTGGGGCCCGCACACTCCTCTCCACGGCTCTGCAGGCTCGAGCTGGTTTCCATTCTGAGGCTCCATGTGGCAGCTCCTGGGAACCCCACCTCACGTCACAGTGGAGCTAAAAGGAGAGTACACTTCTCTCAGCTGAAGCAGGAGTTCCAGCATTGTTCAGGGTAACAGTGAGCCCCACTTCACGCCACAGTGGTGCTAAAATTGAGAGTCCACTTCTCTTAGCACCACTGTGCTTGCCACAAGCTGGTGCTTAACAGGATTGGGTGGTCTAGGTCTGAAGGCGATCGAAAGTGATAGGGGCAGGCCCTGGCCAGTTGCTCAGTGGTTAGAGCGTTGGCCTGTGGACCAAAGGGTTATGGGTTTGATTCCCACAACCCAATGGGCACATACCTCGATTTCAGGTTAATTCCCCAGCCCAGGTCAGGGCATGTGTGGGAGGCAACCAATCGAAGTTGTCTCTCTCACATTGATGTTTCTCTCTCTCTCTCTCTCTCTCTCTCTCTCTCTCTCTCTCCCTCTCTCTCTCTCTCTCCCCTCTCCTCCTTATTCCCTTCCACTTTGTCTGAAAATCAATGGGGAAAAACAACTTGGGTGAGGATTTAAAAAAAGTGATGGGGCAATAGATCAGGACTATGTCCTAAGGATTTAAGTAAGAAGTCCCCGCTGTAGCAGCCTTGTGCTCATGTCTGCTCCGTTTGGCTCAGCCTGGCTCAACACTAACCATCTAACCATTGCTCCTGCTTCTGCTCTTGCCTTCAGAGTGGCTTCCGGAGCGGTAGGAGAATCACAGCTTTCTAACACACGGTCTGGTTGTATCCCCGCCCCCCCTTCTTAAACCACGTTGTGGTCACAGCTTATTTTGCCAGCTAGCACTCACCTCTCCCTTGTGTGGCATCAGCTTTAGAGGAGCCAACCTTTGTATTTCACTTGAACCCATGGGTGGATCACATGACCCGGGCTAAGCCAATCAGCATGCGGTCCCCCCCCCCCCCTCTCGGCTCCTGGCTTAGTTCAGGGAGAGGCACAGGACTCACATCAGCCCGGTCAGGGCCAGGGAGACTCGATGCTGGAACTCCTGCTTCAGCTAGGAGAAGTGGACTCTCCTTTTAGCTCCACTGTGACGTGAGGTGGGGTTCCCAGGAGCTGCCACATGGAGCCTCAGAATGGAAACCAGCTCGAGCCTGCAGAGCTCGGGAGAGGAGCACGCGGGCCCCAGCCTGAGGACATTGTTTATACCTCGGATCAAGCTGTGCCCGCAGCTCTGCCAGACCTCGCCATCCTTACGTGCCAATAACCAGCCCTCCCCTTTTATTCTTCTTAGAGCCACTGTGATTTTTTTCTTTTACTTGCAACCAAAGCATCTTCACTGACACAAAAATCCTTTACTTCCCTCCGTTCAGTCCTTATCTGTCTCCTCATTGCCTTCGGGAGACAGGCCGGACCCCTTGAGCTGGCCTTTAGGACCTGCGCGGTCAGACCCTGGCCACCTTCCCCGCCTCCCCGGCCATCTGTGCTCCGTGTTGCTCCAGGACACAGTGTCAGCTGGCATTCTGAGCCTCTGCCCACGCTGCCTGCTCCTGGAGGGATGGCCGTGTCTGCTCTGCTAACTCGACAAGCGTTTACTTTGACCACCTGCGCTTGGCTAAAGCACCAGGAGGCCTCTCCTGGGAAACAGGCTGAGCCAGGAGGGGCCTCTGTGCTCCCACCCGGACCTCGTCTTCAGAGCACCAAGGAGCCTAAACTTGACACTTGTCTGACTTGCTCTTCGGATTCTGAGCTCTTCCAGGATGGGCACTCACTGAGGCTGAGAGGCGTCCTTCACGATTGAGCAGGAACAGCACTGGACATCCAGCTGCCCTCAGCCTTCCTTTATGGCTGTCACTCTGGACTCTACCAGCACCTCTTTGTGAGCGACCAGTCCCCCACTTCCAGCCTACGCCCCTCTTGGGGGAGCCACGGTTATATAAATGACATTGTGTGTGTGGGAGACTCACCTTTCCCGATGGGAATGGAACAAAGCAGCCTTCTCTCTGACTCCATGGGGCAGCTCTGTCCGGTCTCGGTCCGGCGCCGGGCAGCGGCGTGCTCTCTCGCCTGACTTTGATCACGGCTCCCCCGGCCGTCGTCTTTCCACTCCTCACTCTCTGTCTCCCTCCACAGGCCTGTTGTCAGCCCTTTGATCATCTCCGTGACTCTCCTCTGGCTTTGTCTGGCTCCATTAGGACGATGCAGCTTCCTCCTGCTGGTGTCACTGCTCTGCTCAAAAGCCTTCGATGACTCACCGTTGCCTGTGGCATCGAGTCCAGACCCACAGCTTCTGCCTCCTGAGCCAGCCTGTCCAGCGGGACCAGCTCTTCTCTGACAGAGTGCTCACTGCTACGGAGAGCTCGGCGCCTTTGCTGTTCATTTTAGAACTTTATTCATTTGCACCTTTTTGGTTCCTCCTGTGGATCGTAGGCTGCTTGAGGGCAAGGACAGTGTCTGGCTCAATCCCTAACGTCAAACTGAGGGCCTTCCCCACTGTGAATGATCAACGAGCGTTTCCAGAGGTGAAATCCATGCGTGGCATTGCCTCCTTACTTGGGTTGAAATGGCTTGTCCTGGCCTGTGGGCCTGAAAGTGCCCATTTCAGGGTGAGACTTGCAGACCTAGGTTCTTGCTGGGCCAAAGACCACATAATAGTGCTGCCATCTCTGTTTAAATCTTGACAGTTTTTCTTCTTTTTTTTTTGTATTCTTGGCCCATCCATATGACCCCATGATTTCCTCCCATGTTTCAGTCCCACCACTGTGGCATTTTGTCATTGGGATGTTTTTGGTGTCGTTTGCTGTGGTGACATAACTTTTTGGTATCTCTGGAGTCCTTGTCCTCCCCCACTCCCGGGTTTTATGGTCTGGGCAGGGCTGACTTCACGCTCTATGTCTGTGGTGGGCATTGAACCCATAGCCAGCCAATTAGAGCACTGTTAGCTTTGGCCCCTGTGATTGGCACAGGGAGGGGGGAAAAAAAAACATGACACAAGCTAAGCCAATGAGAGTCAGCCCTGGGACTTAGCTGGAACCAATGGGAAAAGGCTCTCCATTCCTACGGGATTTGTGGGACTGGCAGAATGCGGGCCTGAGCAGTTGGACTGTTTGGCCACCTGGAGAGAGCCTGCCCCAGGGTGATGCCATCACAGAGAAGAACAGAGTCAAGAGAAGAAAGGGAGACATTCAGGATGGCAGCGTTCGAATGCTTCAATCTTAATGTGCCTTAGGGCTCATCTGCCCACGTACCTTCCTGTCATGTGACCAATAAACACCACCTTTCTTCTTAAGTTGTTTTGAATGAGGTCTCTGTGTCTGCTCCCTGGAATATGTCCCTTTGGGGCTGCGTGTCCCCATCCTTCAGCAATGGCTAATCAAGCAGGCCCTGGCCCCGGAAGGACCCGCTGTTGAATCATCTCTCATTCCAGGAAGTTGCTGACCCCTGTTCTCTGTCTCTAGGCTGCCTCCTGTACTTTGTGGCCCCGTGGTCATGCCGACTGGAGAGAAGGAACTCACGCTGTGGATCCTTGCTCGATGCTTTGCCAAAGCTCAGACTCCATACCCACAGACCCCGGCTCCCATCGCCACGTCTCCTCAACATCGCCCATATTTTTGGCCAGTAGCTCTGCAGTTTCACCCTTGAGTGGCATTGCATTCTTGGGCTGGTGCCATCCGCGCCTGGCGATCTGTCTGCATCTCGTTTGTCAACTGGAGTTGGGACATTTGCCTCCCGAGCGGTGCCTTTGGCGGCCCTGCTTCCAGAGGACATCCTGGCAGCAGGAATTGCCCCGAGGAACGCCTCCAGGAGAGCAGGGGCCCAGGCTTCCTCTGATGTCCCGGATCTCTCGCTCTCATCTCTGCTCCCTCCCGGAGCTGTGATCATCAAGCATCTCGCCGGCCCTTCATCTCACCTCTTTCAGTTCCATGGATTTGAAAGACCTCTGGTTTTGGGACCCACAGATCCTCTCAAGGTGACCCTCAGGGTGTCTCTAGCCTGTATCATTTAGGCCTCACTGCTTCACATGGGCTTCCAGATTCTAACTCATCAGTTTTAAACGATTTCCCCAAACATGCCTTTTCCCTTACAGCAGCTCCTCGGACATTCCTTTCGTGATGTTCTGCTTCTCACGGTGATGCTCAGAACGGGGCTGTGGTTGGAAGGAGGAGGAGGCTCTGTGTTACCTTGTGAGGCACCATCTCAGCATGGCTTCCGGGTCTCTGTGTAGGAAGAGAGAGCCGGAGTGTCACAGAGGTGCCCGTGGCATCCGCTGGGAGGTGACCTTCTTGGCTAGCTTCATTTTGCTCCTGCAGATCCACACTCCCCACCCCATCCTCCTTCGTGCCCAGGAGGCTGGCCCAGAGGCCAATCAACAGGCTCCCTTTGTCCTCAGGCTTCTGGTTGGGTCCTGTCAGTGGGAGGTGCCGGCAGGGACTGGAGGCAGGAGGGAACGAGATCAGAGTGCCCCTCAGCCGAAGGCCACCACTCCTGTTGCATGGTCCTTCCAAACACCTGTCCTCTGCCGATGGGGCAGCCACCCCCTCCTTTTATTACGCTGTTAGGTTTGGAGGTAGGCACGGTTCCCACCGATGCTGACCCTCCACAATCAGAGAGGTGGGCGGCCCAGGGCCTATGAGTCTTTGTCAGAATGGCCAGAGGCCGGGCTGTTACTGACCTGGGAAGGGGGCCATCCATCGGACGGGTTTAAGTCGCAAGCCAGACCTGCAGAGAGCCCCTGGCTGAACCCTCCTGTCTCAGCCCCACGTTCTCTGGCCTCATTTGCAAATTTCTGTAGCAAATTGCCATTTTTGGAGAACTGAGAGCCTTCAGTAAGGATCCAGGTGTGTTCCTCCCTCACTTCTGGGGAAAGTGAGGCCCACAGCACCTGAGGTCTGTCCCACCCATCTCCCTTGGAGGGAGACCTCAGCCCCCTGCCCCCCCAGGCCCCGCTGTGCCCAGGTGTGCCGTGGCCGGTGCCCAGGTGTGCTGTGACTGGTGCCCAGGTGTGCTGTGGCCGGCACAGGAGCTGCTCCCGCTGCTCCTGCGCTGGAGCTCCGTCTCCCGGGCGGCGGCATCCTCACCGCCATCTGTAGACGAGGAAACCGAGGTCCCAGCATCTCCCACTCCCTCCTCACCTCAGGACGTTTCCCGCTGTCAGGCGGCAACCCACACGGCATCCTGTAAATAACTGCATGTTCCCAACACCTCTCCTCCCTCTCCTTGGAAACCTGCTCTCTCTCTGCCTCGCTTCGGGCTGCTAAGCCCCCGGCTCGGCTCCATGAGGAGCGTGGCGGGAGCTGCCGAGCGGCCCCAGCTCCGCGGCTCACTCACCGGATGACCTTAGACCGGTCGCTTCACCTTCCTGAGGCTCAGGCCTCACCCGACTGCTCTCCTGGCTTCTACTCTCATCCCCTCTGATCCCCCTTCCTTGGGGGGAAGCCTTCCTGGCTGTACCTGCAGACAGTCTGTTTCCTGGGAGCCTTTTTACAGCACAATGTATTTTTTCTTCTCGGCTGGGCTCAACTTCAACAATAGCGTTCTCCAGGTTTACCTCCTCCTCTGGGTGGGAGTCCCTCGGGGGCAGAGATGACGTCTGCTTGGCCACAGCTGCAGCGCCGGTGTCTGGCACAGCGCCGGGCCCGCGGTGGGCACCCGGGGAGTGTTGGCTGAACAAATGAATCGTGCCATCCCCTCGCTGCCCCCGTGGCCGGAATCGGCGTACGCCTGCTGCCTGCAGCGCTGTGGCGCTCTGACACTGCGCAGTGTGCTCTGACTGTGCTGTCGGCAGGGTGCCTGTGACCTTGGACACGTCCGGGTCTTTGTGTGCGTATGGATGGCTTTCCGTACTAGACAGCGAGGTCTTTGAAGACAGGGGCAGTGTCTCCCACCATCACCCGCTGAGTCACAGCAATAGCAACAACAATACAAGGAATAACAGTAACGAGTACTTCCTATCTGCCAGGCACGGCTCTGAGGCTCGGCAGGCATGGCCTCACTGGATCCTTGCATCAACTATCAACTGTCTGAGCAAGCACTGTTCTGGCCCCATTACACTCAAGGACAAACTGAGGCTCAGAGAGAGTATGAGGCTGTTTTGCTTCTCCACTTTGACCGGGGGTTCTGTCTCACGCAATCAGAGCAGAACCAGTCTTTCCCAGTGACTCTAATGGGGCGCGGCCAGGCTGGGGTGGAAGGCAGTGAATGAAGCGGGATGGCCGATGCGGAGGGAGCTAACCGTTTGACCCAGCAGATGGAGGCCTGGCTGTGCTCTGTTGAAAGGAAAAGAGACTTCACTCTGACAATCAAAGGCGGGATGAGCAGTGAGAAGAAAGGAGGGGGCTTAGGGCAAGAGAGTGGGGAAGGGGGAGACCTCAGGGTGATGAGGAAAAGGTACCAGGCATGATACTGGAGAGCCTGGGTCCCTCCCCTGGCCTCAGCTCTTCCTGGCTGTGTGACCTGGGGTAAGGCACTGCGCCTCTCTGAGCCCACTCTGCAGGGCGGGCAATGCCAGCCTTGACACACCTAACCATTGCCCAGCCCGTGTCTGGCACCATGCACGGGCACAGGCCAGGAGGCAGGGCCGCTGTAAGTTCTTCACCTGCATGAACTCAGGCGATCCTCCCAGTAACTGGGAATGGGGCCCCATGACGACCCTGAAGGCAGTTGGGTTAGCCACTTGGTCAAGGTCATTTACGAGGCACCTGGGATCTGAGCCCTGGCTGCGTGGCACCAGAACCTCCGTGCTACCAGCCTGACCTTCTCAAAAGGTTTGAACTTCACTGTCATTACCAGCAAGAGAAGGGGCCAGTGCGGACACGGGCTTACTTTGTACTGTCGTCTTAGGAATCCCCAATTTCTGTCTTCCTGGCTTACCCTGGAGGGACAATTCCCTCTTTCCCCTGCACATCTCAGGATTCCGCTCAGCAAACCTGTGGCGGCCTGTGCTGGCCGGGGCCGGCCACTCAGCAGGAGCGGGCATTGGAGCTGGGTGACTCAGGTCCCAGCAGCGACATGGTGCTGCGTGTGGGCTGGTGCCAGGCCTGGGCCAGGGTTAGAAGCCAGCACGTCCCAGCCTCACTCTCTGCAGCAGCACCTCTGTGCTTTTGCCACATTCAATGCCACCTCTGCTATTTACTTAGCACTGTCCTCTAATTCCACCCACTTGCAAACATAAAAGCATTGTGTTCGTTTAAAAAGGAAACCTCATCGCACCACTTTACCCCGCGAACCAGCGTCGCTCGCTAAGAGAGGGCAACAACACACAGAGACGCGACGAAAAGGAAATGCCAGCTGGTGTCCGGCTCTGTCCGGTCTGAGCCTGGCCCTGTCGTCCTGTGAGGGACCCACTGGCACCAGCTGGGGATGCTCTCACGGGCACCAGTGAAGCATCGGAAGAGAATTTAAAACAAGGAACACGTTCCCCTGTGTTCGGCTGGCTATCACCAACCCACCTACAGCCACTGAGTCCAGAGGCCCCCACTCTGGAGAAGCCAGCAGTCTCCTGACCCGCCTGTCCTGCCTCTTCTGGGGCCGGCCTCCCGCTCCCTCCCGCCCGGGCTCTCCCTGGCCTCAGCTCCTCCAGCACCGAGGAAGCCAGGGCCTGTAGTCCAGTTGCCGTGTGCAAGACCCCAGGCTGCAATGGTTTACCCGGTAGCCAAAGGGAAGGTGCTTGGTCCTTCCGATCCTCAGTTTCTCCATCCAGGAAATGGGAACAGCATTTCCTATGGCCTGGGCTGTTGGAAAGATGAAGATGACATGCTCTGCCAGGGACCCTGCATGGTGCCTGCCTGCACAGGGAGCAGGGACTTGGGCCACGTGCCTTCCTGCCCTTGGATCCTGACCTGATCAAAGTCAGAAACAGTGCCGCCATCTTTGCTCCAGCTCCATTTCCTCTCTCAGGCTCTCTCTCTTCACCCGGACAGTCTGACTTGGACTCAGACCTCCCTTCCATCCCCTCCAGCATCAACTAACCTGCCTGAGCCTCAGTTTGCTCATCTTTAAGATGGAAGCAATAGTAACTGTCTCACCACAGAACTGTATAGGTAAGAAAGTACTTTGCCTCTGGTGAGGTTTGTACAGATTAAAAAAATAATAATAATTTGCAGCCCTCCCTATGGAAGGGTTACTGGGGCCTTCCTGGGCTCAGGCTGCCCGCTCTCGGGGGAAATGATGTGAGTGTGAGGCCACACGGAAGGCTTCCTGAGTCCACGCCAGGCTGCGTGCTGATGTCCGTGTCGCTGAGGGGGGCACTGTGGGCGCCAGCGGAGGCAGCCTCTGTGTACAGCTGGAGTCGGCGTCGCTCAGCCCCCACGTGGAGAGAAGAAACGCCGAGCAGAAATAGCCGGTCCCAGGGGCTGCCCAGGAGAGAGCTCATTTTGACTCAGGATGCGGCAGAAGCTGTGGCGGGCTTGTCAAAATACATCTGCCTCTTCCCGGCGGCCCACGGGGCCTCAGACTCACGCCAGGACCTGAGCTCGGCTGCCAGATGTACGCATCTGGGCCCCGGCCCCGGGCAGCTGGGTACAGTCCCAGCTCTGATGCCAGTGGTAACCGCCTCCCAGGCATCAGAGGCCAAGACTGGTACCCGATGCCGGGGGCACCAAGGAGCCCACCTTGGGGTCAAGGCTTATTTGTCTGCGGCCCCTATGGCTGCCCAGGGCCTGGCAGGGCCTGGCAGGGAGGAGGCAGTGTCCACAGCCGTTTCTCTGTGGACCCTGCAGAGGTGGCTATTAAACCCATTTTACAGCAGGAAAAACAGAGGCCCAGGCCACGAGGGGGCCTCTCGTGAGGAGATCTTACTCTTTGCTGAGCGCCCTCTGCACTTGGAGTGGCTGTGGCCTCGGTCTGGGTGCCCTTCCTCCTCTTACAACTGATCACCACCCAGGACACATGTCTCCTCCCCGGCCAGACTCGTCCCTGCCCCCCTGGGACTCTGTGCAGCTTCCTGAGGCCCTCGTTTCCCGGCGGGTGACAAGGCATAGCTGCTTGTCTCTAAGAAGGCAGTTACCTGGGAGGCGCTACCCCGGGGGCCCTGGCAGATGTCTACGGATGGCCCTGGAGCCTCACCGAGGGGCTCCCAGCTCAAAGCACAAGGTCACTGCGTGCTCACTCAGGGAGGAGGGTATGGGACCTCTCCCAGGCTCCCAAACAAGAGCACCCTCAGGAAGACAGGAAACAGGCTCCCGGCTCCAGAGCGGCCCAGCCGCCTGCCAGCCCATGGCATTCTGAAGGGGCTTCCTTCATCTCCACCGGAACTGCCATGGGTGTGGTGCTGCCATCCCCCTGGTTCCTCAGCTTAAAGCCCTGGTCAGTGTGGATGCCCCCCGATGCCCCTTCCCCTCTCCCTCCCTCCATTCCTCCTATCCTCCCTCCCTCCTATCCTCCCTCCCTCCCCAGTGCTTGGGCTATCCCAGCTCCTCCCTGCGGCAGCCTCCTCCTCCCACTTCCCCATGTCCACCGGTCCCCTTGGCCCTGTCTTCATTCACGTCCTCGCATGAGGCCGACTCAGGTCCTCTGTGAGCTCAGATCGAACGATGCAGCTCTGACCCTGCTCAAAACAGTGCCCTCCTTCTCCGCTGGCATCGTTCAGAGGGTGTGGGGCCGGGCTCTGTGAACGAGGGGCCTGGGCAGGGAGCGGGATTGCTGGGGCAGACGCAGGCAAACAGATTTTCCTCTGCAGGCACTTTTAGGGCCTTCCATGTGCTCTCAGGGTGGTGAGCCTCAGAGAGGAGACGCGGCATGCGGCACTTCCAGAACTCACCGGATCACGGAACCTCTCCGAGCGGAACACCGAGGGAAGGGCCGTTCCGAGGAACACAGCGTGGGGAACGCTGGTGTGCTGGCCAGAGCCCAGCCTCCTTATCCCGGAGGCCAAGGCCCTGCCCAGGGCGGCCCGAGCCCGCCTCTCCAGCTGCTGCTCTGGCCCTTCCACCGACGTCCGGAAAGTTCCAGCCAAACAGACTCCAGCTGCTCCCGGCGCCCGCCGTGGCTCTGGCTCTGCCGCCCGCCCACTCAGCCTCCTGCCAGACATGCCGCCTTTGTGCATCCAAGGCCGCTGTCCTCAAGGCCCAGCCCGAATGCCACCCTCCCGAGCCTTTCTGAGCGATGATGGCATGGGGGGCCCCTCAGCCCCCTTCTGCCCCACAACCCCAAGTCTGGCAGACGGGAGGTCACTCTGAACGGGACATCCTTATAGGGGAGTTTTTGGTCCACTCTGTTTTTCTAAAACACAGTCATTTGCAAACTTGGGTATTTTACCTGCATCGGTGCAGCCCCTGCCTCATGGTGCACCGCTGACTGATCTGGACACAGCGCTGGTGGCCCTGGCCCACCTTGTAGGCTGTTTCCCAAGGAGTTCCTAAGCCAGTCCCCATAGACAGCGCCCAGTCCCCATAGACAGCGCCCAGTCCCCATAGACGGCGCCCAGTTTCCATAGACAGCGCCCAGTTCCCACTGACAGTGCCCGGGGCCTGCATAGACAGACATGCTCAGTGTCACAGGGGTGCTCCCCACAAAAGGGACAGTCCACTAATATTCAGGTGTGTGTGTGGGGGGACTGGTGTTGACCGAGAGCCCACCAGTAAACGCAGGGCGCGGGACTCAGACACGTCCTGTAACTGGATGGCACCGCTCCGAGGGACTGAGCCTGGGAGCACCGAGGAGCCTGCTGGAGCTCACCAAGGCTGGAGAGGGATGATGCCAGGCCTCCGCCGGGTCCAGGGTCAAACCTGGCTCCTCCTGTCAGTGCCCCCCTCAGGCTCATGTCAGAGGCCTTCTGCTGGAGCCTCGCCCGTCTCTTCCCAGGGGCCTCCCCTGCGCGGTGAACCTCAGCTGTCATCTCCCCTCCAGGCGGGAGCCCCTCGGCCCAGTCTTACCGGTCTCTGCACCTCTGACATGCAGCCTGCGGTCGGCTGCAGGCCTGAGGCTGTGGCAGGGTGTGAGGGACACGTGTCCGTTCCTGGGCCCCGGGAGGATTCTGAGCCTTTGTGGGAAGAGCTAGGGAGACGGGCAGCTCTGTGCCTCTCTCCTCGCTCAGGGTGGCTGGCCCGCCAGACAACTGAGGACATCGCCGTGAGCTGCAGACCCTCCGCGGGAGGTGGCTGGTGACCACGGACAGACTGGCACCACCCAGACACGCAAACTGACCTGTTCTCTGCGGACACCCTCTGAAACGTGCATGGTGCCACAGCACCCACCCTGACACCGGTTGGCGTTGAATCAGACACCAACACAGAGTCCCCCGGGCAGGAATGTCGCAGACACGCAAATTAGATCTCGGCACACCTGAGTCTAAAACCCTCTGTCAGCTTAGATAAAACCACGGCCCTCAGAAGGAGATCCAGTGATTTCCTGGGCTCCCCCAGTGCCGCTCTCTGTACCTGCTGTTCCCTCTGCCTAGAGCGCGGTCCCCCGCATCCGGACTTGGCCAGCTCCGCGCTGCATTCGCTTTCGGGCTCGGCCCTCCCCTCTTCAAAGAAGCCATCCCTCCTTTAATCTGTCTGAGTGAGCATGCCAATTCCCTCTCTCATTCCTCCGTGTGATGGTCTTCCCAGCGCTCACCGTGGTCTGAATGATTCCCCTTGTTTGTTTATATTTGTCTGTGTGCCCCTGGCTTGTCTCTACAGCTAGAATAAAATCTCTAGGAACCTCGCACTGCCTGCTCACTGCTGTGTTCCTCCACCTCCACCCCCCGGGATACCCACTGAGGCACAGAGAGCACAACCCAGGTCCCTGCTTCCCGGGTAGAAAGACAGCAAAGCGGATTAGAATGCAGGGGCCAAGGTCCGGGTTCAAATCTCAGCCCTCCCACTGACTGGCAGATGACACCCCCACTTTATAGGCGAGGAAACCGAGGCAGCAGGAGGGTAAGTAACCTGCTCAAGGGCACCCAAAGTGCTCACGGTGGCCCTGGGGGAGGGTCATGGGTCCCAGTAGCTAAGGATTCAGCAGGGGGGAGGCGGGTAGAAGCTGGTCAGGGTGAGGTGTTTGAAGCCAGTGGCTTCCCCCAGCACTTAGAGTCACCGCCTCTGTCACCCACCATCCACCTTGTCACTCGGCCACCCCCCTGGGACCAGACCCTCTGCACCCAGCTGGCCCTCCTGCTGTGCTTTGGTCTCACCTGTGCACCCTGCCCTTATCCCCTCCCCTAGATCTGAGCAGTGTCACCCCATTGAAAGAACACAGATAAAACCCCATCTCCTGACAGTGGCCAGGGTCCCTGCAGCCCTCCCAGGCCTTCCTCCCCCGTGCCTCCCTGCCCTCCATTAGTCACGCGGAACTGCCTGCCGTTTCCCGAAAACACCCCGTTGGCTCCTGTCTCCGCGCTGGGTGCCTCCCACTCCCTTTGCCTGGAGCACCTTTGCCTCCTCTTGTCTCTGGCGAGACTCAGCTCAGCACCATGTGGTCTGGGCTGCTTCCTGTCCCCGGTGAGTGTATCAGTCCCCTCCTGTTCTTGGCTCCTCGTACCTTTGCCTGGGACACCCCTGGCTTGCCTGCTCACCCCAGTGGCTGGCCACCCCGGGCTCCTACCCCCGGTCCGAGCAGGCACACGGGCTCTGGGGAGCCTTCCTGAGCTCCTCACGGGTTTGCCTCCATCACAGCACTTCCTGAGCCGGCACCTTCCCGCCTTAGCCACCAGCCTGTGGGCTGCAGGGCCTGGCACAAAGCAAGCAGCGGAGACTGTCTGTCATGTGAACAAGCAGGGTTTGTCACCCCAGTGAGGGGTGGGTGAGGAGGGGGGCAGAAAGCTCGTGACAGTGAGCGGGCCTGGGCCTCCCAGGGCGCTGCCAGCCACAGGGATTGGGGGCCTCGGCAGGCCGGCAGCACCCCTTCTCCCTGGCCTTCTCCTCTCCCGGTCCCCAGCAGGCCTGGGGAGATGGGGGTCAACCATTGCCATTGGTTCCAAGTGGTGGGCTTGTCTGTGATCTGGATAAATTGTGCTCCTGCCCCTCCCAGCCAGAGGGGCTAGGCTGAGCCAGGCCCCCACTCTCTCTAACCCTGACCTGGACCAAGTGAAGCACAGCATGTCCCTCTGGGGGACGGTCCCATTTCCTCCGGAGCATCTGTGACTCCTAGAGCCCCGGTCTAAGTCCACATCCCCGCTCCCCAGCCTTGGCTGCCGCCCTGAGCTGGGCAGGTGCGGCACGGGGCTGACACCGCTCCCAGGAGCATGCTATTGGCCCGGGGCCATGGACCCCTCTGGGTAGGGGAAGAGGAGGCCTGGGGACCGGTCCCTGCTTCTGACATCGCCTCAGAGGAGGGCTGGGAGAGGGGGCCTCCTTCCTAAGCATTTCCCAGGCACGCATGCTGCTCACACTCCTCCACACAGCGTCTCCAACCCAACCTGGGCTGTGCTGCCAGAGAATCTTCCCAAAATACTCCTCTCCTCACATCACTCCCCACTCAGAACCTTCCTCAGGGCCTCATGGTGCCAGGGAAGAGCCCAGCCCCACCACTGGCCCTGACGCCCGGCCTCCACAGCCCCTGCCTCTGTCTGTGTCCTCGGTGCCATCACCTCAGGGCCGCATCTCCGTACTCTCCCTCCGTTATGTTTGGGGCCCAGAGAGGTTGGCCGGTTTGTTCACGGTGTCCCAGCCGGGATCTACTGCCCTGGACGCCTCCCGGGCTGAGCTCAGCGAGGTCTGCAGTGGCGCTAGCCCTGCTGCTCTGAGACCTGCCGCTGCCAGACGGCAGATCGTCCCAGCGGCCCTGGAGGGAATCGTGCAAAAGCAGCCTTTCCAGGCAGAGACGGCAGGGGCAGTGGGACCGAGAAAGGCTCGGGGCAGCAGAGGCTTTCAGAGCCGCTGGTAGAGAGACCTGGTGTGTGTCCCAGCTCTGCCGCCTCCCAGCTGTGTGGCTACGCTCTGTCCCTCTGAGTCCCCGCGGGTCTTGATGGGCGGCAAATAGCAGCCTAAGCATTTGTCTTGCCATCTGAATGCGCAGAGAGAAGAGCAAGTGCAGAGGCCCTGGGGCTGGAAGGGACTTGTCACACCCCGAGGGAGGGACAGAACCAAACCGCTGTGCTGTGCGCTTCCTCGGAGAGCCTCGCTCTGACTCCCCATCCCAGAAGCTGCGCTCCTTGTGCCTGTGAACATTTCTCTACTTTGCTTTCCATGGCACTTCCTGTCCTTGGGCGGCATCTGTCCCCTGGCTGGCTGACTCCTCCCCGGACAGCAGCCCTGTGAGAGCCGGCCTCCAAGACCCAGTGCCTCGTCAGAGCGCAGCTTAGCGAAGGCTTATTGAACGAATGAATGACCAATCTATGATGGAAGAAACAGAAGCTTCTTGCCTCGCTGGGCACCCCCCATTTCTCTCAGTGTCCCCTCCTATTGAAAACTGTGACATAACCATTGGCTGGTCCTCCTTGCCCCCTGACCTCTGGCTGCTATGGGTAACTGCCACTGGACAGGGCTTTCCGTCTGCCACGTGCTCCCCCGAGAGCATTTCGTATAACCCGCACCTCTTTTTAACAGGCTGTTCCCTTTGTCCTCCGGATAAGAAAACCGAGGCGAGGAGAGATGCCGGGTGTGCCCCGGGCCAGGAGGGTCCTTTCGGGAGTGGGTACCCAGGTCCTCTGTCCTCACATCTTCGCCGCACCAGGCAAGCCCTCCAAAGATGCAGGGAAACTGAGGGGAGGGGAGTTCCAGGGGTGGAGGGCAGCTGGGCCTCCTCAGAATCTGCACTCAGGCCAGCCCCAAGGCTTGGAGCAAGAGGGGTGATCTGCATAATTCTGAAGGGCCACTGCTTTGCTCCCACAGAGCTGACCCTGGGTCCCACAGGGCCAGCCACCTGCTCCCTGCTCCCGCTTTAACCCTTTGCTGGTGAGGGTGGCGCCTCTCCCCTGAAGACTTCCTCAGTCCTTTAAGGGATGGAGTTAGGTGAGGATTTGGGGTCCCTCGCTCAGGAGCCCCTCTGCAGGGGGAAATCTGAGTGCTTTCATAACAAACGCCTGAGCACCAGAGTGTGCGGCACTGTGTGTGTATCCTTGTGTGTGTGTGTGTGTGTGTGTGTGTGTTTGCACAAACACACTTAGATGTGCAAGTATGGGTGTATAAGACTCTATGAGAATGTGTTTGTGCAATATTACACAATATACATATACATGTATGCGTGTGTGTGTGTGTGTGGGGGGGGCAGGAAGAGAGGGGAACAGAGGGCTCAAGTACATAGTGTCTCCCGGGCTCACTGTGTGCAGCTCTAGCCAGTGCTTTGAGGAAGGCCTGGCATCTGAGCTTGGCGAGTTTCCCTCTTCTTCCTCGCAGGAAGGCAGAGGGAGAGGGAGCTCGGAGGAGGCTGTGCGCCAGGCCCAGCTTGCTGTAATGTGACTAGCTGACCCTGTGCAGCTGACTCAGAGACACGGGGCCGCTGGTGCTGTCTGCCGGCCAGCTGACCCTCCCGGACGCCGGCTGGCTGACCCTGCGAGGAGGCCGAGTGACTCATCTGCTCCCCAGCCTGTTCTCTGGGCGGCCTGCCTTAGTCAGGCTCAGTCCCGGCTCAGCCCTGACTCTGAGTCCCCGCATGGGACAGCAAAAAGGGTCTGCAGCTGAGGCCTGATCCTCTGGAGCCCACAGGGCGGAGGAGGCTGGGGCCCTGGAATCGGGGGCCTGTGCTTTCCTTGGTTCTACCTTAAAGCATATCTGGTGCGGCCTTTCTGGTTAGAGAGTTTTCAGTTCAAATCCCAGCTCTGCCATCTGCTGTGAGGGAGGCTGCTGAAGTGCCCGCTTTCCCTGGCCCTGGTTCCTCTGTCAGAGTGTGGTGCCAACTGGAGATGCCCCCTGTGTGCCCAGTGCAGAGGGGATTCTTGGAGATGAACGCGCTATAGAAAGAAGTCTTGCCCTGGCCGGTTAGGCTCAGTGGATAGAGCGTCAGCCTGTGGACTGAAGGGTCCTGGGTTTGATTCCTGATCAGGGCACATGCCCAGGTTTCCGGCTCAATCCCCAGTAGGGGTGTGCAGACAGCAGCCGACCAATGATTCTCTCTCATCATTGTTTCTATCTCTTTCTCTCTCTCTGAAATCAATAAAAATATATTTAAAAAAAGAAAGAAGTCTTGTCAAATCAGGTGTGATCCCTCTTACACGCATGTAACTAGGGGTATTTCCTGGACACTAATATAGTCTCCTTCTTCCTGGCCACACTGGTCCTTTTCTCTGGCACCGACCAACCCAGAAGAGTGAGACCCTCCTAGACCCGCTGCATGACTCAGCACAGCTGCCCTCCTTGGCATGGGATAACACGGGATAACACGGGATAACGTGGGATAACATGGGATAACATGGCGTGCATGGGCTTTCTCGACTTTGCCTGTGGTGAGCTGTGTTGCTTTTTCATCCTCCACGGATGGATAGACACTAAGTTCTTAGACTGAAAAGAGAGGTACATTCTATTTTAAAATGAACGAGTTCCATAGAATTTTTGCAGCCACAGTCTTGATAAACTGTGGGGTGACTTTGTTTGGCAGATCTTAGACCTTAGGCAGGGTTCCCTGGCTAACGTTGGATACTGCAGCCCAGCTCTGCGCTGCTTGTTAAATTCCCGGGGGAAAGGTTCGGATAAAAACAGACGCTTCGGAAGCACCTCCCCCGAGCCCGGAAGTGCACTGCGTTTGTCTCCTTGCGGTCCCTGCCCTCTGGTCGGATGGAAACCCCCCTTTACAGGTGAAGGGCCGTCCTGCTCAGGGTCACTTACTATTAAACCATAGACCGGGACTTCGGTCTTGGTCTCCTACTCCAGCATCTCCACAATACAGCTACTTAGCAACCTCCTTTCAATAGAGTCCTGTTTTCAGATGAATTCATTGTGGAAGCCAAACGGGTAAGAAGGCCAGAATGAGAAAGCACTGCCTGAGGTGGTACTGGTGGGCTGGAGACCCTGGAGCGGGGTCCCTCTCTTCCCGGAGGTGGGCCCTGAGCCCTGCTTTGGAAAAGCACGTGGTCCCAGCCCAGCTTTGTGGCTTTGGTTCCAAACAGCCGTGTGAAGGTCACTGACGAAAGAGGCGCGATGTGGATGTGCGAGGAACAACGGACTCCTGCCAGGGAATGGAGGGTGGGAAGCTACTGGTGTTGGGTTTGCCAGGATAGGGTTAGACGCCCTCACCCCAACAAAATTCCCGGGCCCAACATCTGTCCACGGAGGCTGTTTCCCCACTTTGGGGCCGTAGCTCTGCTTTCTAGATGAACATCGCAAGAAACAGGAGCCACTGTACCATCAACCTGGAGTGTTTTTGAAGTGGATCGTGTTTTAAAAAAGACGATTACAAATTGTTTCCCAACAGCCTCTCTAATTGCCAGCTGTAATTCTCTTGCCTATTTGTTTATTTTCGGAGTGTATCTGTCTCTCCAGTGCAGACTGGGAGGCATCAGGGAGCAGGAGCCTTGTCTGTCATGTTCAGCGTGGGCCTGGCCAGTGGCTGGCACAAGGCGTGCTCTCGGTAAACACTGGTCAGCGACCCGTCAAACCACCAGGGAACGTTATTTCCACGGAAACCGGGGCTCAGAGAGGCGAAGGGGCGGCCACGCTCAGGCAGCTGGTAGGCAGTCAAGTCACAATGTCCGTCTAGCTCCCGGCTGAATTGTTAGCTGTGGGGCAATACTGAATTGGATGGATTTACTCCCTCCGCCCCCACCCTGCTAATAAGGGATGGAGAGCGGCCGTTAAGTCCCGACCCCACCCTCTGGCCTCCCAGCCTGGGTCCCATCTGTCTGTCTGTGGAACGGGACACAGAGACAGGATCTCTCCGGGCCCGGGGAGGATTAACCAGCAATTAGCGTGCAAAACATTTTCCAGGCGATGGTTAAGTATTATTAGTATTTAAATTCAGTTTCATCTTGCCTTGTATCCTGACAAAGGGGAACAGATGGCCCTGGCTCCAGGTGGAAGGCTGGGGGGTGGAGCAGCCGCTCAGTGCCAGGCAGGAAGTTTTCAAGCTCCAGGCTGCCAATTAGCCCCTGCCTGATGGGGGCCCGGCGTGGCAGGGAAGTCTCTCTCATCCAAGCTGAGTGAAGGCCCTGGGAGAGCATGGCTGAGGGTCTGAATTCCCTTTTTCCCGCGGGGTGACCTTGAGCTGGTCTTGCCTCCTCTCAAAGCCTCAGACCAATGAGATCTGCCTTTCAGGGTTGGAGTGGGCAGTGAGTGAGACCCCACGTGGCTCTGGCGCCCAGGCTGTGGCGGGTGCTCAGGGAACCCGGCTTGATTCTCTCTAAAGGAAACCCAAGCTCAGGCCTGGTTTCTTCCAGGGAGGTTTTCTGAGAATGGGAAATACCCTGGGTGTGAGACCTTGCAGGTCTGGACACAAGCTACGGCCCCACCACTGTGATCTCCCGAGCCTGGACGTCATGTTCCTTCTCTGCACGACACGGGCACCAGCTCGGAGACAATGGAAACCGTCGAGGGCGGTGCCAGCGGGAGTGGTGGCTACCGTTCCCTGCCCGGTTTCGGCCCCTGTCTCTGTCATTTCATCTGTGGAAGAAGTGCTTGGGCAAAGTCAGTGTCTAACCCACCCTGGCTGAACCCCAATTCTGGGCTTCCTCCTGGCCTCTCCTCCCGCCCCCCATTCAGTTAGGAGTCCAGAGCTCAGAACGAGAGCAGTGCAGCCCACGAGGCTGCTCCATGTGCAGACCCGTGACAGTGAACTTTCTACCTCCACGGTGCCCTGTGCCAGACCCAATGCGGTGAGCCCTGCTCCCAGATCGTCTGGGGATGGCGAGCCAATCCTGGGGCGGGGAAATGATGCCGCGAGAGACGCCAGTCAGGTGTGTGTGGGTGCACCCTGTCCCAGCAGCTGGCTCCCTCCCCCAGACCTCGCCGTCTCCACCTGTCAGGTGGAGGAGGCCTCCCTGGGGCCGTGCGTCACAGGGTCTGTAGGAACAGAAGGTGCTCACACCTGCGGGCTTTCTGGGCTGCTTGGCGCAGGCATTGGGAGCCTCAGGGTGTGCGTGCGACAGAAACGGCCTGAGCTGCAGGGGCTGGTGTGAATGTGCGAGGGGAGGCATTCAGAAGAGGAAGAAGCTGCAGGGCTATCTAGGTCACCAAGGCTCAGAGAGGGACAGGGCCTTACCCAGGGCCACACAGTGAGCCTGAGCTGGAACTGAGCCTGGCTCGGAAATCTCCTGGTGAGGAGGAGCTGCGGTCCTCTGGTCCAACTTCCACCCGGGGGTCCCTTCTCACACCCTGCCGGGGACAAAGAGCTCACTGCCTGGTATGGGAGCATGTTCATTTCGTAATAACTCTGGTCCTTGGGTATTTCTCTTTCACATTGAGCTAAAAATCTATTTCCAATTACTTCGGTCTCTGCTCTCAGTATCAACACATATTGCTTCCACAGTAGACCCTTGACCGTAGAGATCACACGCCTGGAGTCTTGTGTTCCCCAGACTCCAATTTTGCAGCTCCTCATCCTCACAGGACAGACCTCAGACTCTCACCCTCTTGCCTGGTGAAGGGACCATCACGCCTGCTCAGCACTTAGGCCCGGATTTCCCAAGAACCAACCATGCAAACTCCAGAGGCTGCCTCCATGCGAATGTTCCGTAAATGCTATAATCATGTATTTTTCAGTGGAGACAAAATGAACTCAGAAGTAAAGGGAATTTTAAAGTCCTTTTCTGTTAGTACTTTTCATGTGAGTCAGCTAATCTGGAAGCAAATAAAAACATCCAAATTTCAGGGGGAAAATGTAATGAAATGCATTTTTTTTTGGAGGGTAAGTCTGACTCTACTAAGTTAACAGATAATTTTTACCTAAAATAGGCTCTATTGACAGAAATCCTTGGCATATTTCTGTCACTAATGGCAGGCAGAGCTGGCCAGAGCACACAGGAGGCCAATGAGTGTGTGAATTAATAGTTTCGGTTGGTGGTTATTTTGAATGTGCAAAAGGTCAAGTGCATCTCCCCACTTACTCATCTCTTGGACCTGGAGGTGTCCAAGCCCAAGAGATGAATTCACGCTAGGGGCTCTCTCCCTCCCTTGCATTAGGACAAATCTAGAATCTTCCTGAAAACTCTTTCTCATAGTCCTATCTTTCCCTCTGGACCTCTGTCTGAAATTGCCTTTTCTCCCCAGGCTTAGCATAAAGGTTCATCTTCTGTGAAGCCTCCCCCTGCTTCCCTCTCCACTCAGTCAGCCCTCCCCTCTACTACAGTCCCCACATCATCACAGACCGGGAGCTCCTTGAGGGCAGGGCCAGGCCCTGAGCCCTTAACACCCAGCCCAGCCTGGCACAGAGGCTTGCCTCACAGACCTCTGATATGTTGCGTTGTGCCAAAGGAACTGCCTAGGGCTCCTGCCCACGTCCCAGGTTTGTTACACTTATCTAAAACCTCCGCCAGGGGAGGGTGGTGGTGGAAGAGAATCCATTATTCAGACCTCCGCCTTGTTAGGGGAGCATGTGTGGCCGGTCCATGAGGCCACCCTCTTTACCTGAGGTTCTCACCCCACCTTCCTTATGAGCCTTGGGAGATAAATGGGGTTTCTCGGAGGGTGGTGGGAACTTTCAAGCTTTTTATTTTTTTTGACCCAATGCCAACAAGAGCAGATGTGGAAGCACATGGTGATGACCGAGAGAGCATTCATGCTGGAGGGAGAGAGCCTCAACCCACAAGAGAGCCCTTAGGATGACTGGGCCGGGGGAGGACAGTCCATTTAATTGATCGCAGAGCAGGGCAGCGCTTCCCCAATCCACAGCTCAGGAGCTCCCCAGAGACGGAAGCAGTCGGATCTCTCACCGGGATCTCTCACCGGGATTCTGCCAGTGTGGACGGAGGGTTTTTAACAAGGAGAGAGAAGGAGGGAGGAAGAGGGCCCGTCTCCAGCACCATGTCCCAGCCTGTGTTGGGGGCTTGAATCTCATCATCTCTTCTTGGCCGTCTCCACCACTCCAGGAACAAGATGCTGTCCTGGGGAAGGGGAGGGACGCTCAGATGGGTGAAACCATTAGCCAAATTCACACAGCTGGTCAGTGGTGAGCAGCGCTTGGAATCTGGTTTGAATGGCCTTCCTCGCCATCATCCCAGCCAGACCAGGGAGGTGGAAAAAGCATGAGTTTTACGGCTAGTGGCCAAACCTGCTGGAATCCTGATCTCTCACTTTTCTGCCAAGTGGATTATGGAGCCCAGGGGCCCTTTGATACTCATTTTGCTCATATGCATAAGGGGAATGCAAGTCCCACCTCAGGGCTGGTGTGAGAGAACAAAGCCGGAGGAAGCTTCTACTGGGTCTGGTGCATGTTGGGACCACAAAGGAGTTCTTGGCTACAATGACTCCCCCCCCCCCCCCCCCCCCACTGTCTTGATATATTGATTTCAGAGAGGAAGGGAAAGGAAGAAGAGAGGGAGATAGAAACATCAATGATGAGAGAGAATCGTTGGTCGGCTGCCTCCTGCACACCCCACACCGGGGAATGAGCCTGCAACCTGGGTATGTGGCCCTGACTGGAAATTGAACCATGACCTCCTGGTTCATAGGTGACACGCAACCACTGATCCATGCTGGCCGAGCTCCCGCCTTGCTCTTGACTTTATGCCTCTCGATGACCTGCTTCATTGCCAAATTCTAAGTCAGTTGAAACTAGAGAGGACCCCACTGATCCTGTGACCTCGGGCAAGTACATTCACCCTTCTGGGCCTCAGTTTTCTCCTCGGCGAGATGAGCGTGCCAGGCGGGGTCCCTGTTCCCCAACCTGGGGTTCTTGTATCTGTGGGGTTTTCTAAAGATAGTCAGGGATGGGCGGGCTAGGAGAGGCAGCAAGGTGGGCCTGGCTGACGGTGTTGTCATATTTCTTCCCTTGGGACTGGCCTGGTATCACCTCATGTTTTGTCTCTTGCCAATGCAAGCTCTGACTGACAGTTAAGTGTCTTTGTTTAATAAAAAATGGGGGAAATAGATTAATCATCATTTTAATGCAGTGTGTTTGGGAAACAGAATCTACAAAAACTCAAATCCACTGGGGCCGAGGGAGGGAAAAAGGCGTCCTTGATGGTGAAAGGTTGGGGACCCCTGGGGTGTATGTCCAGGAGCCCTCTGGTTGTGGACAGAGGATCTGTGTGGCCGGGGACCTCAGGGTGTTGCTGCTAGGGATGGGAGGCCTGGTCCCTTTAAACTTCCTCTCCCCCTCACCAAGCCCCGGGCCTCTGCGGAGGAGGACATTCATTATTGAAAGCACATTTCAATACCTATTCGCTTTCCTCCTCCTCCTGTGGGTGGCAATCACAGTTTACATAATCTGTCTCTCTGTCCTCCCAGGCAGATGCTCCCTTCTGGCTGAGTGGTTTGAGGAGTGGGAGGGAGGGGAGAAGGGACAGGCATTAACTCTGTGCTGCCACCTTGAGGGGTGGCCCGGTTGCCTGGGGATGAGGGAAGGAGGGCCTGCTTTGAGATCACACAGCCCCAGGTTCAAGGATTACCATGCGATGTGTGACTTGGGTGCTCCACTTTGCCCTTTCCCTGGTGATCTTGATTGTTGGTTCTGGGGCCTCCATTACCATCTCCATGCAGCCCAGACCTCTCTGCTGAACTCCAGGTCCATCTGTCAGAGGCTTGAGGGACAGCTCTTTGCATAGATAGCCTAAGCTTAGCACATCCCAAACTGACCTTATCAGTTCTCTCTCTGCCGGTTTGTTCTTTCATTTACTTAGCATCCATCTATCCATCCATCCAAACACCCATCCATCTAAACATCCAACCATTTACCCATTATTTACCCATCTAAGTGTTTATGAAGTGTTCAGCATTTGTCAGCATTGGAGGTACAGCAACACATGAGACAGTCACTGCATTTGCCCTCCCAGTACAGCATCGTGCTGTGAAGGAGACAGGTCAGTCTATAATATATATAAAAGCCTAAGCGACCGAACAACCAGTGGACCGGTCACTATGACATGCATTGACCACCAGGGGGCAGACACTCAAAGCAAGAGCTGCCTCCCGGTGGTCAGTGCGCTCCCACAGGGAGAACGCCACTCAGCGGACTGACGGGCACCAGATGCAGGGCTCATGGCTGGCCGCTGCAGCAGCAAACCTACTGAGCAGCCGTGGCAGCAGGCACTGCGGGGTCGGGATGAGCAGGAGTGGCAGGCAGGAGTGGCAGGCAGTGTTGGACTGCCAATTTCGGCCCGATCCCCACTGGCTACGCCGAGGGACCTTACTGGTGCACAAATCGGTGCACTGGGCCTCTAGTAGAAATTATAATAAATGTGATGAGTATGATGATAAGGGAAGTGTAAGGTGCTGCAGGAGCATAGAGGGGGATACTCCACACAGCCTTGGGGGATCAGAGAAGACTTGTTTGGAGATGATAGCTAGGCTGAGACTGGAAGGATAAGGAGTGAACCTTTTCCTGTGTTTCTTGTCGCCGTCACCCCAGGGGATGGGCCCCGGGCTCCCATTACCACTTCTTTTGGTAACAGTGTAACAGCACTTCCCACACTTGATCGGGATGGATTAGGTGGGAAGATGACATCATCATCAGCTCCTATCTTGTGAGCGGGTGGCTGTAGGGAGATGATAGGGGTCAGTCCACCGAGATTCAATGCCAGAAACTTTCTGGAACCATTGGGAATGGGGTGTCCTATTTCCACGCGAGATGCTTAGCTGGGGGAGAGATGGCTGCTGTGTTGCCACTCACAAAGGGGAGAGCCCACCTGACAATGATGCCAGCTAGAGGACAGCAGAATGGAGCCACGCAGAGGGAAAGTCCGCCATCACGTGGACTCCTGAATCCACATGTGTCTGACACCAGCAATGTCAGACTTCTCTTTTTTTCCGTCAAGCCTTTTAAGTTGGGTTTCTGTCAGTTGCAGTCAAATTGCCCTCATTAACAGTAAAGAGTCTCATTAACAGTAGGGAAGCATTTTCCTATCCTTTGTCTTGTTTGATTTTCACAACCGCCCTAGGAGGCTGTTTACAGATGGTGAAATGAAAGCATGAAAGCTCAGAGAGCTGAGTCAGTGGGACTCAACACCAAAGTCCACGCTTTATTCAGAAGGCTCTGGGGACTGAATAAGAAGGATGCTGGAGAGCAGGATTTAGATTTGAGAAGGGAGGGCACTGAGCACCTCCCCCATGGGAGAGGACCTTCCTCCGCACAGCCAGCCCGCATTCTGTTGCATGACCACGTTTCAAGGTCCGGCTAAAAAGTTACCTCCTCCAAGAAGCGCCCAGGAGCCCCCCTCTTTTCCTGCTTCTCAGCCCCCATCAGGATGCGCTTTGTGACATCGGTCACTTTGGGCCTCTCCATGCCACTTATTTAAGCGTGTGACTCATTCCCTTCCAGGGAAGTCCGTGCTGTACTCCTCATCGATTAAACCCACGCTCCTTGCCCCATGCCTGGCACCCTGTAGGAGCTCAATGCTCTTTTTTTTTTTTTTTAATTTTTAAAAAAGGATTTGAAGTAAATTAATGTCCAGATAAAAAGTACATTTCAGATGTGAATTAGACTGGCGGGAGGTAGAGGGGGGAGATTGAGATGAGACACAGAGAAAGAGAGAATGAGTCAGTGAGGGGGTGAAAGCCAGAGGAAGGGGGGTGATGCCTGGTAAGGAGAAGGAGAACGAGTCCCGGGTGGGGGTATCGGGGAAGGCCTGCCAGGCTTGACTGGGGCTCAGTTGACAGGAGCTGGTGTTTGCTGTGGAAGCCATCTGGAAAAGACTTGGTTTGCTTCAAACCCAGGAGAGTGGGAGAGATTAAACCTATGGCAGGGGTGGGAGAAGCTGCTGGAGACGGGAGAGGCAGCATAGTTGGGAGAACTGGTAGACCTGAGGAGTTGGTCGATTTGGCAATGAAGGAAGGGGAGGGGACAAAAGAACTGGGGTCAGCAGTAGCCAGGACCTCATGGGACCACATCCTGGGACCTCCGGTGGTTAGTGCAGTAAAACCCTTCCCCCAGGACCTGAGTTTGGAGCCCAGGCCAGAGAAAGAAGGACACACCCTTGAAGACAGTGAGCCTGCGAGTTTTCCCACACTGCTCTGGGGCTGTGTGGTTGACCAGCTGCCCCTCTCCATTATAGCTTCGCCCAGCACTGTCTCTATGGCCCTGAGCACCATCCAAATGGGTCCTATTTATTGTATCCATCTGCTTGTTTATTATTTATCTCTTCCCCAGGGGAACACATGGCAGGGGAAACGCCACGAGGTCAGGGACCTTCTGGGTGTCCCAGTGCCTAGCAGAGCACCTACCAGGCTCCTCAAATGCTGATTGGCTTAATGAATGGAAAGACAGGCAGGATGGCAGTGCGTGGTGTGTGTGGTGGGGGTGGGGGCATTGCTTGGAGATGGCATTGACAAAGCACTTTACCAAGCAAGGCTCCCAAATAAAGGCATCTGGGCTCCGGATGAGAGCCCTTGAGAAGAGAAAGGCCTTTCTGGGCTGATTGTGTGGCTGTCAGCCTGAGTGCAGCAGCTGCAGGGAGAGGGAGTGCCTGGGGAGGGAAGCTCTTCTTGGCCTCCCCCTCCCTACCCCCCCCCCCCCACACACCTGCTCTTGCAGGGAGGAAACCCCGTGAGCGGGCTTCTGTAGCTGCAGGAGCCACAGGGATGCTGCCTTGCTGCTTTGGGAGGAGGGAGCCAAAGGTCTGGGCTCTGAGCAGTCCAGGGAGCCCCATAGTTCTGTTTTTGAAACGATGAAACTGAAACTCTGACATAGGAAGGTCTTGCTATAAACTTGACATATTAGGAAAGAGCTAGAACTTGAACCCAGGGCTTTCTAGCTCCCAAGCTTGCCCTCTTTTTAGAACATGCCTAAGATGCTTTCATTCTAAGGAAACATCTGCTGTTGGGTTGTGCCCAGCCTGACAAAGGCATGGCAAGTGCCTCAGAACCTCCTGCGGTGGTGTGTGTGTGTGTGTGTGTATGTGTGTGTGTGTGTGTGGTGGGGGGAGCGGCTGATGCACTGTCAGCCAAGTTTATGGCCAAGGCTGACAACAGGGGTCAGGACCCCTGAGTGCATGGGCATTTGATCACAGCAGAGAGACCCTTTGAGCAGCTGCAGCCACGCCCAGGTCATCATGGACCTCAAATGAGATGCCAGGTGGCCAGGCAACAATGCCATTCTAAATGGTTTGCTCATTGGCATTTGAACTCTGTTTTCTATCAACTTGGCTTTCATTTCCTCGTTTTCACTGACTGGAAAAACGAGGAACGGTAGAAAGCTCAGGCTAATGAAATTTCTTCCCCATTCCTTTCCCACTCCTCTGCATGTCTTGAGTAAAACCTGCAAGTTAAGAGGTGCTTCCATGTGCTGACCAGGAAGCATCCCTCCCATTATTAGCCTTGAAGGCTGGCCCTGGTGCCTCTGCCCTCCCAGCATCCCCAGCCCATCTGCTGGACCCCTCAGCTCCCAGCGCCTGCGGCTGCAAGCCAGGGTCTGTCTCTATGAGCCCCACTCATATTTCTAGCCCTTCCTGTTGAGTCAGGTTATGGGACTCGTGCTGGCCAGTGGGCTGTCCATACTACCTCGATGCTCTGGTATTTAAGAGTGGGTGGGAGTTCTTTAATCGCCCCCCCTTGCCTCTGAGTGGTGGAGCCAGCCTGCGTCCCTCAGTCACATGTGGAGAGGAAGCTGCCCGGAGAGTTCCCAGCCCCACAGCAGACTTCCTACAAGCAAAAAACACACCTTCGGTATGTTAAGCCACAGAGATGCCAGGGTTAATGTGTTACCATCGGATAGCCTCGCCATCTTGACAAATGCTGTCCCTACCGCCTCTCTTTCATCATGCCGCCGTGCCTGGTGGCAGGTACCATTCTGAGCATGGACGTAGTAAGACGTGTGGGCACCTGTTAGGAGGAACAGCTAAGGAGCCGCAAGTGAAAACCAATGAGCTTTTACAATGTAGAGTATCGGTGCTGTGATAGGAGGAAATACGGTCTGTGAGAGTCCACACAAAGGATGGCAAGATAGTGGGAGGGGCCCTTTCCTCACGTGTCAGGGCTTCCCGGAGGAAGAGACTTCTCAGTCTCCTCTGGCACTGGGGTTTCCCTGGTCTTTCCCTGTGTGTACCCTCTTGTACAGCGATTCACTTTACACCGAGCAAAAGTCACAGATCCTCTTTCTAACCTTTAATATATATATTTGAAAGGGACCACAAGGTTATTCTCATACACAGGAAACCGGTGTCATGGTCTATAAATAGAAAGTAAGAGTAAAAACAATACCTGGAAAATGCAATGTTAATATTTAATTGCCACTAGATACCACTGCCCCTGAGGGCCGAGCCTCCGTGGGAAAAGAAGACCCACATGTGCTGGAGAGGCATTAAGGAGGCGCTCCCTCCCTACGGAGCTCCCCCTGGAGGCAATCAGCGGAGAAGGAAGTAACTCGCCCCCAGCAGTGTTTAACCTGAGGCTGAGAACTCTGAAAGGGGCCTGGTGGGCCACTGACGGTCCTCCCGCTCTCTGGGAAACGCTGCCTCAGCAGGCTCTCCCTGCTCCGAGATCACGTGGCCAGCTGCCGGCCCAGACTTGACCACTACTACCCGCCTGGGCTTGACCGCGGCTGCACGCCTGGACTTGACCAGGGCTATCATCTTGGGTTTGAATCTGCTGCCCGTTCTCACTGTTCCATAAGACCGGGCCTGGGCCGCTGCTTTGTCCCCGTGGATGAGCTTGGTTCTAGCTCCAGCCATCTCAGGGAGTGACAATCAAGAGAAGGATGTAAGAACTAACCTTTTTGAGCTCTTCCTAAAAGACAGATTACTTCATCCCCCAACCCATTTCAGACATGGTTTCTGCCATATCTGCACTATTTATTTGCTTAGTATTTTAAAAAAAATTGATTTTCCCTTTAGGAAGGATATAATTTTATTGAAAAGAAAATGCTATATTATTTCCATAAATCACAGAATTTGGTGTACTGCTTATGTTTTTCTAACATGCATCACTTGTGAGCTAGTAAAATAATAACTGTTCATCCACATACCACCAGTAATCATTGGGTACGCCATCCATCACACATGTGCCAGCCTTTGGGGAATACTGTAGCACCTCAGGTAATCCTCACCCGTCCCTAGAAAGATGTTCATGGACAAAAATACAGAGGCTTGCCGAGACCAGTTTGGCTCAATGGATAGAGCGTCCACTTGGGGACTGAAGGGACCCGGGTTCGATTCCGGTCAAGGGCATGTACCTTAGTTGCGGGCATATCCCCAGTAGGGGGTGTGCAAGAGGCAGCTGATCGATGACTCTCTCTCTCATTGATGTTTCTAACTCTCTATCTCTCTTCCTTCCTCTCTGTACAAAATCAATAAAATATATTTAAAAAAAACACACAGAGGCTCAAAGGATTAACTGCCCGAAGTCCCACAGTTGAAAGGCTTGGACAGAGATTTGAATCCAGACAGTCCTATTGACATGCCTAGGGTCTTTCAACAAAAGTGCTTTCCAAATATCTTTAAAAATGAAAATGTGTGTGGAAATCCAGGATATACAACAGATCAAATTGGAGCTTTAACAATGTAAATGGATTTGTTGGGTCTAGAGCTGCCTTTTTGGGAACTTTCCTTGCCCAAACCTACAATGGCCCTTGAGAGGCTGTCTCAAGAGTCTGGGACTCTGAGGAGCATCATTTAAACCCACAGCACACCACTCTGCCTCTTGACTCCATTCAGTCTGAGTTTCCTTGTTCGCCAAACTCCTGAGGGCCACCTGCTGGGCCTATACTGTCATTCCTCGCTGGGCATCTCTACTTTGGACCTTTGCTCTATTGAAATCTTGAAAATTTCCTTCTTGCTATCTTGAAGTCTTCCACTGGTGCTATAAGCCTTACTCAGACCTAATTACTCATTCATCCAACACTGATATCTAACCTACACTCAGGTTTTCAGGGGACAGGAGAGGGGTAGATGTAGTGCCTCTGATGGGTTCCCAGTCCAGCGTGTAAGACGGACACTCACAGACACAGCCAGATACAATTAGGGTTTGAGCAGGCGCTGCTCACTGTATCTCACCGTTTCCTCAGTCCCTGCCTCTCAGGTGCCCGGTTGTATCCTGAGATGGAGAGTACCTGGGATGGAACCAGCCAAGGGACCACTGTGATGGCAGCCCTCCATATTGCGATGCCAGAAGCCTTGTCTAATTCCCCACAATGGTTCCCCACAGCAAATGCCTGATGTAAATCTGAAGTTAGAATCATGCCTTATTCAGAGACCCCCAAACTCTCACTCCAACAGGAAGACCAAATTATAACCGTGCCAGCATCTCCAATGGGAAACTGCCTGGCTCCCAGCCTCAGTCTGCCGTCCCCTCTCATGGTGGAGTCTGTGGACACCCTCCCTTCCCCACCGGGAGACCATCTGCCACTGATGTGGGCATTCTCACAGGACCCTGCTCTGTTGTGAGGGGAAGACTCTGTCACTAAAACTGTGGGAAGAGCCTGGCAGAATTCCGATCAGTTCTTAAGATTCCTAAAGGACATTTCACCTTTTGGTGACCCCTGACCATGCCAAGATGGCTCTCTTCTTCAGTCCTCTCTGAGACGCCTCCATCTGTGGAAGACCCCACTAGTCCCCAGGAAACCACCCTTTGTGTCTCTCCTGTGTTGTGGGATCAGGTTTAAGCTAAGCTTGAAATCCAGGAAACTTCTTTTTGGTAGGCCCTAGAGTTGGGTCCATTCACAAACACAACACAAAAGTCCGTTCAGGCCAAGACAATTCACTCAAGTCAACTCAACTAAAGTAAAGTCCACTCCACTTAATGCATATTTACTGTGTATCTCTCTTTGCCTATTCCATACTCAGCCAGTTAACAAGACCCAGTCTGTGCTCTCAGAGAGTGGTCCTTTTTGAACATAGATTCCAGACTCAGACTCTTCCTTGAGCTGAGGAACTCCTTGCACAGGAGCTGGAGAAAGAACTTCCTTCTCTAGCCTGGAGATAGCGCCACCAGCCGCCCAATTCCTGGGATTCATTCCCCAAGACTTCTCAGACTACCCTCCTGGGGTTGTGTGACTTCAAGACTTCAGACTGCAGAGCCAGTTGGTGCCTCACCCATATGGGTTCCGAGTCCTTCCTTCATTCACTTATTCCACCCATCCATTCATTCGCAAACCTGCATTGAGCACTTACTATGTGCCAGACACCTTACAGACATTATCATTTAATTCTCAGCCATCAGTGTGGACACAGAACCAGAATGCAGCTGGCTAACATTTAACTCAGCCCTAGTTTCAGAGCCTGTGCTCTTTCCACCTCATCCCACGGTCTCTTAGGATAATTCAATAGATTTTATAATAAAGGATGGACACCGTTGAATGCTTAACTAAGCACATTCTATAGGGAGGGAAAGAGGGCAATGATGAATATTTTGTATAAGGTGAAATCCCACCTGACCAGTTTATTAGAATTCTTTGAGAAGTGAACTATATAGGGAGATAAAGGGTGACTCTTACAAAAAGCCTTTGTCAAGTTTCTACCCCAAAGCCTATTAATAAAATTGATTCATTGTAGAATTGGGCAGAGGTAGGTGGTGAGTGGGAGGGAGTCTATTTTTGCATGGTTTAGAGAACTGGCTCAGAGACAAGAAGGAGAGGGTGGAAATAAATGGGTGCTTGCTCAAATGGAGGAGTGTCCCCCAGGAATGGGTACTGTTTGGTCTTATATAATTCCCAGAGGGTGCAGGTCATGCATTAAGCATGGGGAGGGGATGGGGAGCACGATACCCAAATAAGCCAGCCCTCTCCCCCCTCCTGGAGGAGCCCAGGCAGGGAAGGGCTCAGTGATATCTCCAGGTTCCAGAGCACAGGAAGCCCCTCCGTGGAGTGACACGGCAGGACATTGGGGATAAGACTGGAGAAGGCAGGAGCCCCAGGCAGCAATCAGGAGAGGTGAGCTCTGGGACCAGCAGCGTCCCTGACTTGCTGTGTGACACCAGGCAAGTCCTCCTCCGCTCTGGGTCTCAGTTTCCTCTCCTGCACAATGAAGGCATGTGCCTAGATCAGTGGTCGGCAAACTCATTAGTCAACAGAGCCAAATACCAACAGTACAACGATTGAAATTTCTTTGGAGAGCCAAATTTTTTAAACTTAAACTGTATAGGTAGGTACATTGTTATTAACGTAATTAGGGTACTCCACAGTTGGCCTTTGCTAAAAACTCAAGGGGCCAAAGAGCCGCATGTGGCTCACGAGCTGCAGTTTGCCGACCACTGGCCTTGATGATCTATGAGGAGGTGGTGCTTTGGATGGAGAACGGTGACTTGAAATAGGACCTGGGGATGAGAACGTCTCCATTTGCTGTGGCCAGAATGTCCCCTCCTGACCCTGCACCGTGATGGGGACCTCTCTTTCTCATTCATGAGCAAAGAGGAGGGGGCAGGGAGCCATGGGGTCTGTGATGCTGGGGCTTGGAGCCCAGCCTGGAATCCCTCAGTGGCATTAGCTACGAGTGACTCAGAGTCATAAATAGCTCCCATCTGGGTGAGCAGCGATAGCTACAGCGATCGAGCGATCTCTGTATCCACACACACTCCCTCTGTGCAAATATGCGGCTCTCTGTATGCTAAATATGAGGTGGCCTGGAGACGTTCCTCCTCTTAAAAGACTATCTGGTATGAAACTCAAGACTGTTTATTTAAAGAAACAAGTTTACAACTCTGCACGTTGGATTGCTGGTGGTGGGCGGTGGAGAAGAGGCGATGTGCATGAAGGGAGGCTGGATGTGATCTGAGCATAAAGGCCCTGGAAGGGAGGGTGAGGCCACCTGCTCCCCCTTCATCCTCTGTCCGCAGCTGGAGGGGGTGACGGACACCACCCTCAGATGCTTGAGATCTGGAGTGGGTGTGTGTGTGGTGGGGGGAGGGTGGAGCCATAGTTTAGCAGACATTGCATAGGAGCTGGGAGTGACAGGAGAGCCAGGTTCCAGCACTGTCGTGTGCTGCTGTTGATCTCGGGCAGTTCCCCAATCCACTCATTCATTCACCGAGCATGCACCAAGCACCTACAAGGTGCAGCGGCCGTTTGCGGACACAGACAAGACAAAGTAAGTCTAGACTCAGTCTTAGTTAACTAGCAGCTGTATGTCTTTGGGCAAGTCCTTTCCCTTCCTCTGAGCTTCAGTTTCCCATCTCTGAACGGGGGAGTAATAGGGCCGCTGAGGTTTCTGGGGAGCAGCACTGAATGAGGCCGCACCAGGAAGTGCTTCCTGCCTGCAGACAGCTCTGAGAAATGCACCGAGCGCTCTTCCACCACCCTGCCCAGTTGACCCATCTCATTCCTGCTTAGGAGTGTTCTTGGTGATTGTGGAGAGGAAACATCATCCTGGCCCCTGTACCCGGAGTGGGGGGCCCTGGGCACCACCCATGGGTGGCCCTGCACGTTCCCTTTCCTTTGCTTCCTGGCCGAGCTGGGATGCAGGGGCCTTCAGGCAGTGAGCAGAGCAGACGGCACGCCAGGGACCACAGCTTCCTGGGGGAGGGGAGAGGGTGTTGGGGTGATGGAGAGAGAGCTTCTGGGGAGCTGGCTTTCTGAAGGACACTGACCCCTGGACCCCGCCAAAGGTATGCCCTGCCTCCTCTGCGGCCACCACTGACGCTGTCGGTTCCAGCAAGGGGCTGGGCAGGATGGGGACCAGCCGGGCATCAGGTCCAACACCGTCCCCACCTCACCTGCTCCCCTGACAGCAGCTGTCCGTGTTGGTCAGTGGTTCAGTAATGCTTCTGTCAGACCACTGACAGCACTGCTTTCCGGCTTACATGTGATTGCTGGCTGGTGACAATGGATGCGATTTATTGCCAGCAGTATCTGGGTTGGCATTCAGGCTTGAAGGGAACCTATTGTATCTCTGGGATCCTCAGTTTCCTTGTGTGTAAAATGGGGCCACGGATGGCACCAGTCTCATACGTTCGGTGCCATGGAAGTGCATGTTGTTGTTGTTGTTAAACAGGTGATGTGTGTGAAGATGTCTACCAAGCCGTAGCCCCTCACGTTTTAGTTACCGTCCTCTGCATTTTCTAGGAGGCGCCCAGCATTCCCAAGGGCCGGGCTGGGGCTGACATGACTGTTTCCACAGCCTCGCGCAGGGCCTGGCACAGAGCGGGCGCCCAGGGCGGTCCGCTGACTGCACGGAGCCCGACGCGTGTGCTTGCATGTTGTCCTTAGGGCTGGTGAGGCCCCTGGCCCACTCTGCTCTATGGACGAGGGCGCAGGGGCAGAGAGGGAAATGTCTGCTCAGCTGCCCACAGGGTGAGCAGGGAGCCGGGCAGAGCCCTCACTCCCCGCTCTTTCAGCCCCTCTGCGGTCAGAGCGTCTCTTGGGTGGACGCCAAGGCTCTGGCCAGTGCGGGGGCCTGAGTACTGCCTGTTGCCGCCTCCTCCATGGTGTCCCCTTCCTTTCAAACAGCCCTGCTCACTGTGCCTCGGAAGTGGAGATTCTGGTCTGGTCTACAGAGGTTGGGGCGGAGGACGTGGCCCAGCCCACAGAGCTGGTCCAGGAAGCAGCGTCCAGCAGGTCAGCTGACCCAGGGCCATAGACATTGCTGGCAGCCTTCCAGGAGCACCTGAGTCGCCCCACATCTAACCCCTGAGTCTAAAAAAAAAAGGAAGAAAAGGAGAAAACAAAAACAATGACCCCCGGGTCTCAGCTCCTCCACAGAGCTATTACTCCCTACCCAGTCTCCTCCAGCCCCAGCCTGCTGCTGGACAGGAGCGCGCTGAGGCAGGGCCCCTGGTCCCCAGGGCCTGGCACTTAGCAGGACCTGGTAATTATCTGCAGAGCGCGAGCGCGGATGAATAAGTAATGAGTGGCGGAACGATGGGGCCGGCCACGCTCTGAAGGCTGGTGACTCCACAGTGTAAAGGGCAGGCCCGTTCCCTGCTGTCAGGGAGCTGGCCGTATTTGAATTTAAAAGTAGCCACTGGCTCGCAGACAGGGCAGATGTCACTGTGTTCTGGCCGGCAAGGTGGGGAAGCAAGGAAGGCGTGTGTGTGTGTGTGTGTGTGTGTGTGTGGGGGGGGGCAGAGCCTGCTGACTGCCCAGGGCGTGGGCACTGGGCACAGAGGAGCCTCCTTGGGGGAAGGACAGGCAGACAGGCATTAAGTGTTTAACGCCTGCTCCCTGCACCGTCGGCGGTGAATACATTGTGTTCAGCGCCTGCAGGGTGGGCAGAGCGCCTGTCAGGATGCTTTAGGTCCAGCGGCCTGTGAGAATCAAGTGTCAGCGATCAGAATGGCTAGGACTTCTCCTTGAAGTGGGGCTTTACTGTTTCCAGCCCCCTTTCAGACAGCGGCTATTATTCTACCCGGCCAGGCGGACAGTCGGTGCGCGTTTATTACCGAGCGCTCGTGCGGGGCGCCGTGGTGTCAACATAAACCACGGGCAGCGGCAGCACTTGTCACGTACGGGCCCCGCGCCAAGCCCTGCACATCAGCAGCCTCTCATGCTCGCGTTAGCCTGCGAGGCCAAGGCCGTCACCCCCTCTCCCAGAGGAGGGCAGGGAGGCTCCGAGCAGTCCTGATCGGGCTCAACTGGAACCTGGTCTTACTCTGGGAGCGAGACGTGAGGAGCTCACAGCCTAATGGGGCCGCCACAGGAAAACGGAGAGTTACGACTCGGTGTGGCATCCACGCCAACGCCGGCTTGTCCGCGGTGCCACACTGCCAGGAGGCCGCGGGCAGGGCCTCCGGGGACGCGGAGGCTTAGAGGGCAGGGGAGCAGGAAGGGCATTCCAGAGGGAACAGCATCTGCAGAGGCACGGAGGAAGCGCTCGGAGGAATCTGGCTTGGCCTTGGGGAGGAAGGGGAGGCTCGGAGGTTGTTGGGGCCGGCTAGGAGGGGCCTTGGTGGGGGGTGGGCTTTTAACAGGACTCTTGCTTAGTGCTCTGGAGTGCTCCTTCTGGGGGGCAGGAGAGGGGGTGGGGAGGGGGATGGGAGGAGCAGGTAGCAGGTCCTGTGCTTGCTGAGCCGGGGGGCAGAGAGAGAATGGACTCAGCTTCCAGGCGGGGTGGTGTGTGGGGTGTGAGAGGCTGGTCTGTGAGCACCAACCCGCCCTTTGGTTGACCCACATGTGGAGCTGGAGGTCCTCGCCCAGCTGCTGAGGAGATCACAGTGGCAAGTCCTGGTCTCTGCCCAGCCCAGCCCCAGCGCCAGCCAAGGCCTCTTTGCCACCTGACTGCTCCCAAACTGTGTCCTAGCAACCTTGCAGCCCTCACCTTGGCAACGCGGGCTTCTGTGCACTCATGTTCTGATTGGGCTGCCAGGGAAGGTGGAGCTGGAATGCCTTGTGTCCACCAGACGTGCCCAGGGAAGCAGCCCCGGCTGGCTGTAGGCTGCCCTCCTGGGCTCAGCAGGTGGAGGCTAGCCAAACAGAAGAGGGGGGTGGGTCTGGCCACTGGACAAGCTCTGGACTGGGAGCCATTCAAGCCGGATTCTGACCTCAGGGGAATGGTCTGTCTGTGTGACCTTGGACTAGTCTCTTCCCCTCCCTGGACCTTAGTTTCCCCTCCTGGAAAGTAAGGAGGCTGGATAACACCACCTCTAGAGTCAAATAGTATCTTCTCCCATTAAAAAAAAAAATCTTTTCCATGGTTATTGCTTGGATGCTCTATTGCTGGCACAAATTTTAGTGTCAGACTCCAGGGATTTAAATCCTGATTTACTTGGACAAGTCGCCTCACCTTTCTGAGCCTGAATTTTTTCCTCTGTGAAATGAACGCATCTCATGCTGTCTCACCCAAAAGTTATGAGAGTCAGTTGAAGTGGCATAAACAAAAGTGCTTTGTACGTGACAAAGAGCTGTACAGATGCTGCCCAATTCATTACGTGAGCTGTGCTCAGTAAGGATTCATTGAACTCCCGTCCACCCTCACCCCACCAGCACCAACAGTGTGATTACTGAACACTTACTGTGTGCCAAGCATTGTGCGGAGGGTCTCACGCATATGATTTCATATGATTTCATGTTATCTTCACAACAACCACATAAGGCACTTGCTAGTATTATTCCCATTTACCAGATGAACACATAGAGGGCCTCTATGGGCACGCATAGAAGGAGCTCAGCCGGGCTCTCTGGCTGTAAAACCTAACCATTTACAATTCTGTGAGGCGGCCATCTCCGGACCTTCTCCCCATCTTGGGTTTTCCTCTTGCCTGAAGTCAGTCTCCAACTCAGCATCAGGTCGGCAGAGGCACTGTCGTTTGTCGAGCATCCCTCCTCTGTGTGCATGGATTGGTCAGCGCCTCAGACTTTTACACGCACGCCAGGAGCGTAGGGACAATGAAGGTTTTGATTGAGGGTCTGGGGTGCAGCTGAGCGTCTGCATTTCTCATAAGCTCTCTGGAGATGCAGATGGTGCTGGTCTGTGGACCACACTCTGAATAGCCAGGTGCTAGAGGAGTTAAAATAGTGTGGTACTGAATCCTGGAGACTCGGTCTTACTGGCCCCAGGGTCACAGATGGGAAACTGAGACTGGAAAGGCAATAACCTCACTCAGGGTCCCACAGCATATAAGGGGTCAGTTCAAACGTAAGCCCTGTCAACCTCTCTGCCCTCATCTCCACCACCCTCTCTCTCGCTCACTCAGTTATTCTTCTAACTTGACAGGAACAGTGTCTGGGGCAGCAGGCCCAGCGTCACCTCCTGGCTGTGGGGTCCCTGCTCAGGTCTTGCCTCCATGGCCGAGGCATTCAGGGGTCTCTGAGGCCCCTACTAGGAATCCTGTCTTACCTTCAGTTCATCCCGAGCGGACCAGCTCCAATCCCGGCTCCCAGGATTAGATCCTGTGCATGTATGACTCATTCCATTTGTCTCACCCTCAACCTGTTTTTTTTTGTTTTGTTTTTTTTTTAGAATCCTGGCTTTATTTGAAAATTTTGATATTTTACCCATCATGGATATCTTGCATTAATCTCGTTTTAATTGCACCAGATGTTTACCTCGATGACCGAGTGTTTAGCACCCCTTCCATTGAGCACCCGAGGCAGGTGCCTCTTCCCTACCGCACCCCGGCCACAGCCGGCCCTGTGTCTCTGTGCCCCTCCCTCCTGTCTCATGGCATCGGGATGCTGCCTGCGCCGTGGTGCCCACCTGACAGCCAGCCAGCCCATGGATTTACTTCCCAGCAGGGGAACCCATTCCTTTGGTTGCCCTTTGGCTGACCCACTCCGGAGATGGCAGGGGGGGCTGTGGGCCTGAAGGGGGGTCCGGGCGATCACTGTGACCTGGCCCCTTACCAGTGGGGTGACCCGGGAATGACTCAGCCACAGTTCGGATTATGCCAGCCTCTGCTCTCCCCGTCCTTAGGCCTCCTGCTCCGGCCCCTGTGAACCTCCCGCTCTCATCTCCACCGGCCTCGCTCTCGCTCACTTGGTTTCTATCCTGCAACCTGCCAGGCTGCCTTCCGCCCCGGGGCCTCTGTATGCTCTGCCCGGACGCTTGTCCCGCAGCCAGCCGCTTCTTCCCGTCCAGATGTCAGCTCCAATGCCTTTTTCTGCACGTATCCCCTTCCCGCCTGAGGGGAACAGCCGCCGCTTTCCTTCGCACGCCCTTCTTTTAGTTCCTTCCCGGCACTTACATAACTCGGCGAACTTAGTTCACTCACTATGTCTCTCTCCCCATAAGAAGGTGAGCTCAGTGAGAACACAGACCCTGTGTCATTCTTCATTTCCTCTCCGGCTCCTGAAATAGTCCCTGGCCCATCGGCGGTGCTCAGCGAGAGCTAAGAAATTAATGAGCCGTCCTCGGGGCTTCAGTCTCCACATTTGTGAAATGGGATGACTACCCTAACACCCCCCCCCCCCTGGTGTCAGAGTCAACAGCAAAGCGGCCCAGTGGGGACGGCAGCGTCACCCCCCTTTTATAGATGATGAACTTGAAGTTCAGCGAAGGGATGGGACTTCCCCAAGACCACCCGGCCCGGAGTGCCAGGGCTGGCATCCCTACAGTGTGGACGAGCGCCTGGCACCGTGCACTGCTCCAAGCGGGCATTCAGCACCCAGGAAGCCGGATCTGACTTCCTCTGAGTCTCCTCCCAGCTGCTGGTTGAACTGCAGGACCATCCTGGCCCGCTTGGCTGTCGCCGCTTCCTGACGAGTCACAGACAGGAATTCTAATGGCCGGTTTTTGTGCAACACAAAGGCCTGCCTCTTGCAAATGCGGAGATAGATTTTCTCGGCGTCGGCAATTACCGCGCTGAATGTCTGGGGAACGGTTTTCATCTTTCAGGCACTTTACCGAGATTAACTTCTGACCCTGTGCTGCAGTGCTGGTTGCGACTCGAGGGGGTGTCAGTGGCAGTGTTATCTGTCACAGAAGCTGGGGTTCTGCGGGGCTTGAGCCCCCCAAGGCTCCATCTCTAGGGGTTTGGTTTATTTTCCTGTGAGAGGTTTCACCGCTGTCCAAATGCACGGATTTTCTTGAGGATTCAAGGTTTTTAACTTTTCCTGCTCTCCTTGGTCATTAATTCAGCAATGTATTCCACAAATACTTACTGAGAGTGTCCTAGGTGTTCTTTTAACCCAGAGGATGCAGTGGGGGAAGGACGGAAATATAGCCTGCCCTTACCCCCTGCACTATCGGATCCATGGGGGACAGATGCCAGTGTCCTGACAGTGACTGTCTAATGGGACTGGCAGAGGCCCCGTTTCCTCTCTGGTCTTTGGGTTTTACCTTCCTCTCCTCCCAAATCCCCTGCTTGAAACCTTTGGTGGCCCCTCATCGCTTACAGAACAAGATGGGCATTTTAGCTTGAGCTCCACCCCTCAGCGTCGAGCTCGTCAACTAGTTGACTTTTTACAGCACACATTCTCTGCTCCCCCACCCGCCTTTCACTCCGTTTTATTTAACCAACATGTCACATTGTAGATGCCAGGCACTAAGCACTTCACAAGTTTTAACTTTTTTAAAATGTTAAATATAATTTTGTATTAGTTTCAGGTATACAGCATAGTGGTTAGACAATCATATACTTTACAAAGTGATCCTCCCAATATTTCAAGTACCCACCTGGCACTGTACATAGAATTTAAGCTGTCTAATTGTCACAGCAGCCCCTCGAAATAAGTAGCGTTGTGATTCTCATGCTCTCCATCTTAGAGATAAGGACACGGAGACACAGAGAGGTCAGGCACTTGCCTACGTTCACGCAGCGGCTCCGTGGCATGGCTGGCCTTGAACCCGGGCAACCTGACTCCGGGCCCACACGCTCCCCTGCTGCTCTGTTGCCTCTTTGTCTGTCCTGAGTACTGGCCCTACTCCCTCCTTTTCTAGGTACAACTCCACAGCCATGCCCACTTCCACGAAGGCTTCCAAGATGCCTCCCAAGTGGAATAAGTTCTTGTCTGAGTTCCCACAATGCCTTGCACATTCCTCCCCACGGCAGCCCTTCCCATGGGGTAATGCTATCTTGTTTGTGTGTTGTCTCCTCTGCTGAGCACCTGGGTGGGTGGGGGCAGGCTGTCATACCCTCTCTGCCACTCTGTGCCCAGCCCAGCATCCCATATCAGCCATTCTTTATGGAGCAACCAGAAACATCTTTTAAGGTTTTTATCACTCCCCAGATTAAAACCATCCAGTGACAATCCATTGAACTTAGAATAAAATCCATTGAATTTAGAATAAAATCTCTATTGCTGGCCGTGGCCTAGAAGGTGCTGCATGGTCTGTCCTTGCCTCCTCCCATCTGTTGCCGCTCTCCCTCTTCCTCACTTTGCTCCAGCCACACGGCCTCATGCCAGTCCCCACCGTGGGGCCTCTGCCCGGCTGTTTCCTCTGCCTGGCGTGTCTGCCCCACACCCTCTCCTGATTGACTTCCTGTCAGGTGAGCCTCAGGCACATGTCACCATTTCAGACAGACCTCCACTGTCTGTCTGACTGTGTAAATGGCTTCATGTTTACTTTTTAATTGTTTTAATGCCTGTGTCTACTGCCAGTCCGCAGGTTCCCTGGGAGCAGGGATCTGGGGTGTCTTGTTCGGCACCGGACAGCACCTGACACAGCACAGCCACTCAGAGAGTTAGTGTTGGAGGAAGACGGATGTTCACCAAGGTCCCTTTGGGATACTACCTAGTACTTTTCACATTAGCCCAGATATGATACGATACAATGCTATGCTATGCTATGCCATACTATCCCATCCCATACTGATCTAGAATATATCTAAATATAATATAATCTATAATATATGCATAAATATATCTCATCTCAGGCTGAAAGCCGGGGTAATTTCATAAGCTGAAATTCACTGTCTTTATCACCTTCTTATTTCTTGCCTGCATTTGTACTGCCAGAAGTAAGGCAATTGTATTGATTGTCCTCTGCTGATTTCCCTTCATCAGGGATGCTTAGTACCCTTTCCATGTATTTTAATTTGTCCACCTAAGACTCAAGGAAACTTGTGAGACATTGCCTTCCACGTTTTTCAAGCAGGGACATCCTTGAAAAGTGAAAATGCTGACTTGCAGAGTCTCCAAAACGCAGCGGGAACACCCCCTCTCCCTCATTGCTTTCGTGTCTGTCAGTGCAGAAATGTTTCATCGGTAACAGGAGATACTTCAAGCTCCAGAAAGGTACAAGAGTCCTGAGTCCTGCCAGGGCCTAGGCCAACCATGACTCATTTATCCCTTCCGAGGAGGGGTCTGTAGCTGAGAGGGATGTGCAGCCAAAGTCAGGGCAGATGGGAAAGGGAGGCTTCGCACACATCCGTAAGACAAGCAGGACGGGCAAAAATCCACAGGAACGAGGCCTGGGTGTCAGACTGCCGAGCCTTTGCTCATGGGAACCAAGGGGCCAGCCAGGAGACCTGCTCAGCTGCCAGAACACAGGTGCCACCACCATCAACTTCCTTCCAAAGGACATGGGAGGGAAATGTATCAGGGTGTCTCCAGGTTCAACTGCCATTCGTTGTCACCTTCCTGACAGCAGGAAGGATATTTCCTGCCCCACTTCCCCTCCTTCTAGGGGAAGAGAGAGCATTCCAAGTGTATGGGCCGAGAAACTAAAGTTTAATCTTTCATGCAAAATGGTGAACTGGAAAGAACTCTACATTATGAGGTCAAAGGTCTTGGCTCTGGTCTTGGCGCTGGGGAACTCTGGGCAACTTCCTCTCCATTTCTAACCCTGTCTCCGCACCTGGAAATGTGGCCATCGGGTGTGATGGTTTCCAGATCAATGCTTTCCATGCCTGAAGGCCTTCTATGCTTATGAGCTATGGCTCAGATTACTTTGAAAGGGGAGCTCTCACTTTGGTAATGGGGCTCAATTTGTCTTTTGGTGAGCCTTACAAACAGTTACTGGCCTCTGGCCATGGTGAAGGAGAAGAGATAAACAATTTTGGCTTGGTCATACGTGTTGAGGGTTGATGTACCTCTTTTTTTTTTTTTTTTTTTCCCCCTGAAATAGTTTCTCTAATGCACATGGTTTATCTCCATAGTGCGGCCTCTCTCAAAACTTCCTGCTAAGAACAGGAATGTTCAGAGTAGATCAAGGAGGGAAAGTCATGGCTCGAGTTAGTGAAACAACAACATTTGAATGGCAAAAGTTTATGTTAAAAATTCTTCTGCACTGAATGATGTGATTGATGTCTTATGTTTGCTTTAATATAAGTCTCTCTGTGTATATGATGAAACTGGGTGTGGGTATGGATGAAACAAAATCAGCCAATTGTTGAAGCTGGATAATGGAGAGGTGGGGCTTTCTTATACTATTCTTTCTATTTTAAAAAATATGTTTGAGACCTGACTGGTTTGGCTCAGTGGATAGAGCGTCAGCCTGTGGACTGAAGGGTCCCAGGTTCGATTCCGGTCAAGGGCATCTACCTTGGTTGCGAGCACATCCCCAGTAGGGTATGTGCAGGAGGCAGCTGATCCATGTTTCTCTCTCATCGATGTTTCTAACTCCCTCTCCCTCTCCCTTCCTCTCTGTAAAAAAATCAATAAAATATATTTAAAAAAATATGTTTGAGATAGTTCATCACAAAAAGCCCTTTGGAGACTGGCTCCAGCCTTTCTATCCATTGCCATCTCACAGTTCCCATCTTGAGGCCCCTCTGGCACAGGGACATCACCCTGGTGGCTGATTTCACGCCTGTAGGCCTCTCCACACAGTTCACCTGTCTGAGGTGCTTCCCCCCTGCCCCCCAGTTCATTGCTCCTGCCTGGGAGAGCCCACAGCCTACTGTACTCACCAGAGTGCAGCTGTTTTCTTTTTGGCTTCCTCGGCTGGTCTGTGTCCTCCTCAGGACACTTCTCTGTCTCCCTAGTCCCAGCCCGTGGCCCAAAACAACATGAATTGTACGTGCGGCATGTTTACAAGAGAATAATAACTGGCTTGGTAGCTGCCATGTGTTTTTTTTTTTTTTTTGAGCTCTTACTATGTGCCAGGTACCACCCTAATCCCATTATGCAGATTCACTAGATCCTCGTAAGTGGGACTATTAACTGGTCTTCTCAGAAGGGTACCTGCCAAAGGTCACGTGCCAGTGGCAGAGCTGAGATTTGGACTCAGAAGGAAAACCATGCAGCTCGGGGACAGGGAGGAATCCAACACGTACGGTGACGTTAAAGTTTGAAATTCTTTAAACATACAGGGAAATTCAACAAGTCCCAGAACCTCTCCCCACCCCCCCGAACATCCAGCGGGGCTAGCGTTCCAGGACTGACAGCTCGGTGGGAAAATACAGAGTCTAAACCTGCATCGTCCAACATGAAAGCCATGTACCCACCACCCGGGGCTTTTGCGCGCTGGCAAGCAGGCTAGTCTTTGGAAGAAGAGCTGTAACTGCCAAGTACACACGGATTTCTGAGATCTTGGTATGAACAAAAGAACGTGAGCTGCCTCGCTGACGGTATTTTATGTTGTTTTGGATGTGTGGCATTGTAGAAAGCATTGCGAAAGTTAATTTCACCAGTTCCTTTTTACATTTTTTGAAGTGTGGCTACTAGGAAATGCTAAATTGTATGTGCGGCCGTCATTCCTGCCCGGAGACAGGCCTGCATTTGATTCTCACGTCTTCTGATTCCTTCTGACCCTCCTGTCACCATGTGGCCTTGCTTAAGGACCCACAGACCTGTCTTTCAAAGTTTGAAAACCTGGGGTCCAGAGAAATCAATAAAATAGTAAGGCCGTGGTCTTAAAACTTGCTCATAAAGATGGCAATGGTGATGGGCTTTTGAATTCAAGAATGGGACCGTCCTCTGCCAGCATCCCAGGGGAAAGGACAGAGGGACATCGGTCTGGAGCTGCCTCGCACCACTCTGGTGCCAGCCGTCCCTGGCCCGGCCCAGCGAGGCAGCACAGAGGAAGAATATTTGCAATGTTGCTTGCTCAAGACGATTCAAAGGAACTATATTTGCAGGTAGACGTAAGGTGGATTTTAAAGAAAAACAACAACCACAAAAAATAACCACTCAGCGCTTCCCCCTGCCTCTGGGATTTTAAAAGACTCCTGTCTGAATGTTACACAACAGACCCAGGATTTTGGGAGCCTGGGCTCCAGGCCCAGCCCTGCTACTAAACAGCCGCCTGACCTTGGGCAGATCACTTCTGCCCCGAGACGGGGTCTCCCAGCGAGACCATCCATTGCGCGAAAGGATCACATGATCCAGGGGACCTCCCAGCCTCCGCTCACCGGGAAGAGGTTTCCGCTTACATCTGGTTTTCTGCCGCAGAACCGGCTTTCCTACTGGGGAACCTCTCAGCTCCTCATACTTCTCCAACCTCTCTTCTTGCGAATTGCAACCTCCCAGAGCCAAACCTGTTCACAGCCTGCTGCCTGCTCCCCCCCCCTCCCCTCCCTTCCCCGTGGCTCCCTCCGGAGGCACGGAGGGGAGCCCTGGGCAGGAGGGAAGGAAAGCATGCAGCTGCCCGATTCGGAGGCTCCTCCGTGGTTCCTTGGCCCCCCTCCCCCACGGAAACTCAGCCTCTTACTTTCTAGGGATGTTCTGGGGACAGCCCGAGCCCGTGATCGCAGCTGCTGCCAGCCCGGGGCACCTGTGCTGGGCTCCTCAAGGAGCTCCGTGGTCCTGAGCTGGAGCGGAGGCTGGGGGCCGGGGTGGGAGAGGGGGCGGCACCCTCCTTCCCCAGCTCCCCCAGCCGGAGCTCAGGACCGCCCGCACCTCTCCCTCCTCCCACCCCTTCCTGACTCCCAGCTGGATGGAGCCCGCCATTGTGCTGCCAGGCCTCGGTGAACCGCAGACCAAAGAGCGATCGCGACTAGCTCTCCCTCCCCTTCCAGCTCGCCCCCGAGGCTGCAGGGGAGGGGGCCAGATCCCCCCGGCGAGGCCCACCCCCCGCCCCACGGAGCGCGGGCCCAGCCCGGGGCTTTGTTCGGGGCTGCGGGCGGGAGCTGTCCACGGCCGCGGTGCTGACGCGCCCAGCTGCCGGGAGCGGAGCCCGTGGGGGCCGGGGACGTCCTCGGCTCCGGGGCCGAGCCGGGACCGAACCGGGAGCGGAGCCCGCGGGGCGGACCGAGGGCGAGGCCCCCGCCGTGCCCGGGATCTGTCCCCGGGGCGGTGTGAGCCCCTGCGCTCCGGCTTTGCCCCGGAAGAGCCCGGGCGGCGGCGGGAGCTGCGGGGAAGGAGGGGAGCCGAGGAGGACGCAGCGGCCGCGGGAGCTCTGCGGCGCGGCCTGGGACCAGGGTCTCCGGCGGAGGAGGCGGCGGCTCAGCCGGAGGAGCGAGCGCGCCCGCTACGAACCTGTTGGAGGTGCAGCTCCTCCGCGGCGGCCGCCCTGCAGCCCGGGCCGAGGTCCTGGCGCCTCTCCTCCGTGGCGTGGGCTCCTCCGCGGCAGCGCGCCCACCTGCCCGGGCTAGCACGTGTGCATGCGGGGCGGTGGGTGGGGTGGGGCCCGGACCCCTCTCTGTCCCTCCGCCGAGCAGCCAGGCGCGGGAGCGAGAGGCTTCCCCCAAGGGCAGACCTGCTCCGGGGAGACCCAAGCTTCCCGAGAAAGGAGGCGGGGGCTGGTGACGGGGAGGAGAGAGGGCGCCGGCGGAGTTGTCTGTGCAAGCGAGAGGGAGGCGTGGAGGAGTTCCCCACGCAGGCAGGGCTGCCCTGAAGTTTGAGGACGTGGGGTCCTGTTACTTGGGGGACAAAGAACATCCCGCCTTGAAAATATCCTTCCCCCACCCCCATCCCATGTCTGTGTCCAGTCACCGAATACAGGTCTTGCACCTGCTCTGCTGCGAATGTGCCTCCCGGTCTAACTGCCTGTCATTCATCATTCCTGTCACTCACCCACCGTGCCTCAGAGCTTTCTCACGCTCCATGTATATGGTGCCCCTGTAATAAGATGCCGCCTTCATTCCTTCGCCGGGAAGACCCAGGGCCCCCTTCCTCTCCAGTTGTGTTCTTACCGGGGCAAATGATCTGAACAGGTACCTGCTGCTACCTTCTGGCTGGACTGTTCTTCCAACCTTATTGCTATGCCTTATCTTCAAGTTCAAGCATGCTCACTCAATATTTTCTTTTCCTCTGTATCTCCAGCTCCTAGCGTGGTGACTGACACACAACACATGCTGAATTACATCTGCGGAATGAATGTACATGTGCGAAGCAGAGGGCAGAGTAACTTCTTTTCCTTCATGTGATTGTTCAACACACACACACACACACACACACACACACATATATATCTATATCTATATATATATTATAATATGTTAATTAGACTGGATGTCCCTCCAGATGAAGTCGGCTGCGGAGTCCCGGGTACCAGAGGGCAGTCGGCAGAGGGAAGTCGGAGCTGGCAGCGGGGGATGGAAGGCTGCTCTTGTATGCATTCCGTGCTTTGGGTCTCGTGTGTGTGTGTGTGTGTGTGTGTGTGTGTGTGTGTGTGTTTCTACAGCCTGCAAAGCCCCACATGGCAGCATCCTGGCCTACCCTTTCTGCCTATCACCACCAACTCTCTCTTGACTCAGTAATTCTGCCTCCAGTGGCTTCCGTTTTGTAACGAGCTGCTTTTTAAAAATAAATGTTTTTCTGTTTCTTATTTTGGGGACCCTTATAACCTTGATCTTCACATAGCTGAATCCTCTTGTCCTTTGAATTTTGGCTCAAACATCACCTCCTAAAGAGACCTTCTGTGGCCACTCTAAGGTTTGCTCCCTGGTTAGCCTATACCTTAGCCTGTGTCATTTATTCTTAGTAATTATCATTCTTTGAAATTATTTTGCTGACAGGTTTACTTGTTTATCATTGGATTTCTCTCAGCCAGACTGAAACTCTCCGGGGGGGGGGCATGTCTGTCTTGCTCACCGCAGTGCTCTCGGTGGATGGCACTCTGAGAGGGACCCACCTCACACCCGTGCATCAGAGTCCCTTTCTCCCTGGAAAGGTGTGCACGATGGTGCACGTCCCTGTGGAACCGTCTGTTAGGTATAAATCAACCAATAATGTTTTTTTAAAAAAGAGGAGCACATCCATATTGCGTGGGGTGGGGGAGAAGCGGAGGGCGGAGGGAGGACCACAGGTCCGAGGCTGGAGGATGCCAGGCCTAAATCACAGCTCCCCTTCACTGTAGATGGCAAAACCATGGCAACAGCTCACTTCACAATCTCATTTGATATTCGTGACAAACTTATCAGGGTGGTATTATTCTCTCCAACACTGAACACATCTGAGGCCGAGAAGGCAGGCTGACCTGACCAGGACCAAACAGCGTGTGGGAGAGGGTGTCTCCGCGGTGCTGGGCTGCCGGCCAGGGAGCTGGGACTGAGAGTCACAGGCACAGAAACAATGGATCATATAGCATTTGGTGAATGCTTAGCAGTGATTCTCAACCTGGGGATGGGGGGTGGGGGGTGAGCGAGAAAGGGATGAGCTGCAGCTTCAGAATAAACCACACTTGTTTTCAATAATAATTACCATTTGTTCATCGCTTCCCAGATGCCAGATAGTATACTGAGTGTTTTGCTCACTGTATCTCAGCTAATCACCCCTGCCCATTTCTATCCCCATTTTACAGCGTTAACAGAACCTCAGGGAGGTTAAGTAACTTAGTCAAGGTCATGAGTCTGATAAATAGCCGAGCTGAGACTTAACATGACTTTTTTTTGACTCAAAGCCTGGGGTCTTAACCATTATGTACCCCAGCCCTACTGAATCTGAATATCTGGTAAGCAGGGAGGGGACTGGAATTTGAAGGTAATTTTTAGATCCTTCTGTTATATTTTACCCCCTACTGAGAAAAACTCAAGTCCAGAGTGCTGTGAATGGAGAGGAAGGGAGGATGAACCTACTTGCAGGGAGGAGTTCCCGAAGGTTGAAATTAGATCTCGAAGAATGAAGTGGGAGTTTCCAGGCAGACAGGTAGGGAGAGAATTTCAGAATACAGAAAACGGAATAATCAGGGACCTTGGCATATAGAAATGAAGGGACTGTTAGTGGTTTCATATGGATGGGGTATAAGGCTGATGTAAGGACGAGGGGAGGCTGGAATTCAGTTTAAACTTGGCCGTGTGCCTCTATCCTGGAGGCAGTGGAGAGCCACTGAAAGCAACAGCAGCTGTGCATTAAAACAGCCACTGCCACCTTGGTCACCCACAGTAGCAACATGGGGCCAGCCCTTTAGAGTTTACAAAGTGCTTTCTGCCAGCGGAACATCACCATGGAGCGATGTGGACCTGAGGCTCCATGAGGGCATCACGCCTGGGGGTTGTTCTAGCAGAGGACCAGGAACAACGTGGGCACTCAGCGTTTGTCTGAGGGGGAGGAATTGGAGGAGGCCAGCCTAGAGGCTGCTGTAACAGCTCAAGTCAGAGGGAAGTGATGAGAAGTATCACTTAATCAGAGTTCTTTGAATTACTGACACCAGAAAGTAAAAACCTCGGCTCCTCCCTCTGAGCACCTGAGGGAGACTGGGATTGAGCTGTTCAAATGGCTGCTGGGTAATTACCATAATTTCCCTTTCCTACATACAGAAGAGCGTGTTGTCACCCAGGTGGCCAGCACCCCGCCAAACCAGGATTGCCTCTGCTCTGTGCACTTTGTCTTTTGGCACCTGGATTTCGGTCCTGATGGTCTCTATTATGTGGCAGTAACATATGCCACCCTTGGTTTCAGTGTTTTAAAGGGCAATCACTGTGCTTATGAAACTCAGTTTTGGCTCAAGAACTAACGTCTACCTTCTGTTTCTCCACGTCTGTGTGAAAGTCCACATGGGCCCTAATAATGGCTAACTTACCAACAGATGACTTGTATCTTGTATCAGACCCCTTTAAAACCCACCACGTGCTGGACATTGGGTGTGATTTAATGCCGGTGGTCTTGATCTGGCATCGTGAAGGGTTCTGGAAGCTGGAGAAGGGCCATGCATAGATTAAATAAGAGTCCAGAGATGAAAGATAATTTTGAAAGGCATGGGGAGGGGGGGAATCAGAGGAGCCTAGCTAAAGGAGCTAAGTTCTCTCTATCTCAGGACCTCTTGCTTTTTATTAACACAAATTGTCCTAAGGCAAGGTGGAGATACACACTTCAAAGGGTAGGGTTTCATCTACAGAGTACATTGTCAGAATGGGGAATAGCCTACGGCTGTTCAGGTATTTGGCCAGTAGGAGGCAATAACATGTAGATTAAGATGCCCTGAGGTGTCTGGCAGCCAACAATCATCCTTTTCAGGTTTAGGGAAATGCCTTGAGCCATTCCCAACAGGTGACAACATATGTGACTCAGCCCTTGTTGAGTCCCCAAGTTCCATCAAACTTTTGATGAAACTCTTGCAATTTTGACATCCTGGAACTGGCTTCTGGCAATGACATTAACCCTATTGAGGCAGATAATATTCTTATCCACATTTTACAGATGAAGAAAAAAGAAGTCAAGAGACTTGCCCAAGGTTGTACCCTTACAAAGGCAGGCTTCAAACTCTGGCTGTAGACCCAACTGCCTCCCAGAGAAAAATCTTTCCATTCTGTTTCCTCTGAGGCCTTATAAAATTGGACAAATAATTTCATCTCTGAGAGTCTCAGTTTCCTCTCTGTAAAGTGGGGATAGAAAATAGCTAACAAGGAACGCTGTTGGAGGAAATAAATGGGGTAACATATGGAGGCATCTGAATAGTGCTGGTTCCTTTCCTGTCTTCCTCATCTGGGCCATTGGTTTGGCATCTGCCCATGCGTCATAAACCCATGGGCCACTGTTGAATTCTTCTGTTTCCTCAGCACCCAATCTATCAGCAAGTCAATTAAGCTCTTCCACCAAAATATATCCTAAATTAGTCTACTTCTGTCTCTTTCCACCACACCCCACTCATCCACACCATCACAATCTCCTGCCTGTGTCACCACAATAGCTTCCTGACTGGTCTCTCTGGTCCCACTCTTGCTTCCCAGAGTGATTTAAAAAAAAAATAAAAAAAAATTGATTTTTTTACAGAGAGGAAGGGAGAGAGATAGCTAGAAATGTCGATGAGAGAGAAACATCGATCAGCTGCCTCTTGCACACCCCCTACCAGGGATGTGCCCGCAACCAATGTACATGCCCCTGACTGGAATCGAACCTGGGACCCTTCAGTCCGCAGACTGACGCTCCACCACTGAGCCAAACCGGTTTTGGCCCAGAGTCATTTTTAAAAAATATATATCCCATACAAAAAAAAAGAGAGCACCAATTATGTATAGTTTAATTATCACAAAATAAGCACAGATGTGCAATCAGCACCCAGGTAGTGAAAAGGAAGATAAGGAGTCTCCATCATGGCACCCAGTTATTATCGCCCCATTATTCCTCCTCAGAGGTAACCACAATTCTGCCTCTGACACTGTAATGTTGGTGATTTATGAAACCATGCAGTAGGTATTATTTTGTATTTGGCTTCTTTTGCTCAATGTCATGTTTGTGAGATTCATTTATGTGTGTCTTTTGTCAGCAATGTTTTACTTTTCATTGCTGTGTAGTATTCCATGATATGACTATTTCTTAATTTGTTGATGCAGTTTTTGGATTGTTTCCATAATTTATATAGATCTTTTGATAAATATATATAAAGTTTCTGTTGTTTATATTTCCAGTAGTAAAACAAATGGGTACAAATAAATGCATACATTCAGCTTTAGTAGATACTTTTAAAAGTATAAATACCAATTTATACTCCCATAAGCTTTGTAGTTGCTCCATATTTTTACCAACACTTGCTATTGTCAATATGTTTTTACTTTTAGCCATTCTCTGCATGTAATGAATATGTAGTGGTTTTAATTTGAATTTAACTGATGGCTAATGAAGTACTTTCCCACATGTTTAATGAGCATTTGGAAAACTTCTCTTGTGAATTTCTTGTTCATTTTTTGGGGTCAGTTTTTCTATTGTTATATATGTTGTTTTCTTATTGATTTCTGGGAATTCTGTATGTATTCTGGCTAGGAATCCTTTGATGCAATAGGAATAGGTACAGATAGCATCTACACTAATAAAAGAGAAAGTTGCAAATTGACCGTACCTTCGTGACGCCAGCCAATCAGGAGTGAGTATGCAAATTAAACCAAAGATGGCAGGCTGATTTGCATATGCAAGTGCCGAGCGGCCAGGGGTGGGACAGACATTCTGTACTGCCCCAGCTGCTCTGGGCCCCTGAACAGCGTGGGAAGATAGAAAGGCTAACCTGGGCCGGAGCGAAGGTGGTGTTGGCAGCCAGGAGAAGGAAGGCCCATTCTTGCACAAATCTTTGTGCATTGGGCCTCTAATATATATTTTAGAGGCCCGATGCACAAAGATTTGTGCAAGAATAATTCTCCTAGCTTGTGGCTTGTCCTTTTCCTCTGTTGATGATGTCTTTTGATAAACCAAAGTTGCTATTCTATAATAGTTATCAATTTTTTCTTCATAGTTAGTGCTGTTTGTACTCTGTTTGAAATTTTTTTGTCTATCCAACATCATGAATATATTCTCCTTATTGTCTTTTGGAATCTGTATTGTATTACTTTCTAGATTTATATTTACAATCCACATAGAATTAATTTTAATGTATAGTATAAAATAGGGATTAAGATTTCTGTTTTTGACTATATGGCTTCCCTATTGATACTGGATCATTTATTAAAAGAAACCATTTTATCTGCAGTGCTCTGTATATTATTTTTGTCATGAATCAAGTGTCCATATTTGTTTGGGTCCAATGTGGCTTTTAAATTTTGAAAGTTATTTGCCTCCTAAAATTTTAAAGGCATTATTTCTGTTGAACTCAGAATAAAATCAAACTTCTTATCATGACCTATAAGGTTTCACTTGGTCTGATCCCACCTGTCCTTCCAGTCTTATTATTATTATTCACTCCACACCAGCCAGAGTTCTTTTTAATTTCTTGAGTATACACCTCTCATTCCCAGATCAGGGCCTCAGCTCTTTCCATGGCTGACTATTTCTCAATATTCAAGCCTTTTACAAATGTCTTCTCTAGGAAGGTTTACCTGCCTACATTCTCCAAAATAGTCCCTTCTCCTCCCAAGTTACGCTTTATATCCAATGGTCTTAGGCGACCTTGTTAGCGGTTCTCAACAGTTAATGTTGCGACCCACAGGTTGAGAACCACTGCTGCAAAGCCTAGGACCATCAGAAAACACAGATATTTATATTACAATTCATAACAGCAGCAAAATTACAGTTATGAAGTATAATAGCAACGAAAATAATTTTATGGTTGGGGGGTCACCACACCATGAGGAACTGTATTAAAGGGTCACGGCATTAGAAAGGTTGAGAACCACTGCTTTATATGGTCACCTGTTTCATTTTTGGTAACACCTGTTGCTCTCCAAAACATTTATGTTTGTTACTTTCTGTTTTTCTCACCAGAATGTAATCTCCATGAGAGCAAGGACATGTCAGTTGCATTTATCCTGATCCCACGGTGCTGGGAAAGTGACTCAATGAGTGTGTGTTGAGTCAGTGGGAATGACTCCTTTCTCCATGTCATCTGGTCTAGTGTTAGTGCTGAGCATCACATCTCAAAAGTTGCAGCATTGTGTGACACATTGAATAGGTTGGTAGACAATTTCCAACATTATTCATTTCACACTTGACTTATTTTCCTATATTTTATTGGTGTTCCTAAATCCCCGTTGTCATTGTTTCAGCAAATCAATTTGTATTAATTTTTGAGGAGAAAAGAAGGAAAATGATGCTTCTTGAGTAGTTGTTATATCTCATTCAGTCCAGTTTTCAGATGAACAAGCAGGACTCAGAGAGGCAAGTCTAGGAAGTGCTTGCAGAAGTTGTTCCATCATATTACCTAAAGATTACTCTAGTGAAGCCAGTTCAAACCGTATCAGAGTATTTCACAGAAATCATGGCACACGCGGTGGAGGCATTTAGCAGAGGGACACACGGGGCGTTGGAGAATAGAACGTGGGTTCTTGGCCAGTTCTTACCCCGCACTGACTTTGTGACATTGTACAAACCACATGAGGCCAAACATTCTCAGATGTAAAATGAGAATAAAACAATCAATTTGGGGGGATTATTGAAAGGATTAAATGTTAATGTGCCTGTAAAATGCTTGCATATAAAGAGAGCTCGGTAAGCAGTGGGTGATATTATTGTTGTTGTTGTTTTATGTAGTTCTCCCAATATGTTGCTGAGGAGTTGCAGTAGGGGGTAAGAAGCTTAGAGGCAGTTAATTTGGAGCTTTACAGTTGTATGTGAAATCTTCAAACCAGAGTTTGGGAGTGTTCCTCTTCTGATGTCAAAGAACATATCTTAGCATGTCTCCATTTCCGTGTGCGGAGAAAGGTGACAGCTCAGAGAGGTGCAGAGACTTGTCCAAAGTCACAGAGCTGGGATTCAAATCCAAATCCATTTGACTTTCAAGCTTTGGTAGAGTTTAGGTTTTGAAGGTGCTGGTCCCCGCTCTCCTAGGATCTAAAACCATAACCTGTGCCTTCTCCATTGTGTCTGCTACAAGGCTAGAGAAAATCCACAGATAATCCTGAAACCTCATTTAAGGCTAATAACCGCATGCATTTATGACCCCACCAAGCTGCTTATAGCAGTGATCAGAGCCAGCAGCTTCTCTGGGGGCTGCCTGGCTGAAGGTCCAGAATGTTCGCATGAATGCGTGGGAGGCAGAGCTCCACAGAGAAAACAGCAGGTAACCGGACCCCAACTCACTGCCTCAGGGAGGCTTCCTGGTGCCGAGGACAGCAATACCCACAGCTCTCTGGGGCAGCTCAGAGACAGGTAATTTGTCAGCATTTATCCAGTCTCAGAGACTAGAGGGGAAGGACTTTCTGAGCCTCAGTTTCCCTACCTGAAAAATGGAGACACAGACATCCGTGTTGCAGAGGGTCCTTCTGAACAGTCAGTGATATGATGTATGTGTAACTGGGTGCAAAAATAGACTGCTTCTATCTCAGTGTCAGCTGAGGCCACAGAGGCAGAAATCTCTCTATATAAAACCCTAAAATGCAAATAGACCAAACGGCGGTGCAACCGAACAACCAGTTGCTATGATGTGCGTTGACCATCAATGGGTGCATGAGGAACATGGTGGGGCTTTGGCCATGACAGGGGGCACAGAGGATAGGCTGAGACCTGCCCCTGTGCCCACTGCAGCCTCATGGTTCACAGTTCCTGCACTGGACCCCTAGCAAAATATAGGTGCTAAGCATCCTCAGGCCAAGAGAGGTGCCAGTCCCCCTGAGGAAGGATACACTAGCTGATTTTCAAGCAAGTGTGTGCAGCCTTGCCGGCATAAAAGGGTGAAGTTAAAGAGAGAAAGAGAGGGGGTTTCTTTGGAGTCCATGGCATTCTGGGTATCATTTGACTCTCCCCTCCCCCACTGTCATGGGGACGGGAAGGAGCACCTCAAGAGAGAAAAGGGCTCTAACGAGGGTCTCCTGACATGGGGGGCACTTAGGCTGGTGTCACCCATGTCTAGGAAACCCTAAAAGCAGGAGAGTATGTCTGTATTAATAGCATTCACTAAGTCCACAAATATTTATTGAACACCTACTATATGGTAAGAACAGTTACGGGTACTTAGAATTAATCAACCAACAAAACAGACGAAGGCCCTGCCTTCAGGTGCCACCTCTCATGGGCAGGGAGACACACAATAAACACATAAAGGTGCAGACATTTGTCGTGTTAATTGTCATGAAAAAACTATCGCAGGGACGGGGCTGGGGTGTGCACGTTTGTTCTGATGGGCCGAGAAGACCTCACTGACAAGGTGATGTCGAAGAAGAAACTTGAAGGAAGCGAGGGAACGAGCCAGGTGGCTAGAGAACAGGGGCTGCAGGGCCCCCCATGGGATTGTGCCCAGCACATCTGAGGGGAAGCCAGCTGGCAGGTGTGGCGTGAGCGAGGGGAAGTGGTTGCAGAGGAGGTCAGAGACGTAGAGGTGGGAGGGCTTGATTGCTCTGGCGAGGGCATTAGGTTTTAGTAGATATTTGATGAACATGAGATGGAGAAGACAAGAACAGAGTGGAGACAACCAGGGATCTGACCAGTGGGAGACCACAGTAAGATGTCAAGGGGCTGCAGGGTGGGCATGCCATCCCCCGACTCACAGGTGGTGGCGCTCAGAGTGTCTAGAACCACGGAGGCCATAACACAGGCTGCCGGGCCTATTTCTGCGCCGAGTGGGGGACCAAGGCCTTGTGCTCAGACCATGTTTTGCCACTTGGGGCAGCTCTGAGTCTGTTTTTCTAGCAACTCATCTCCTAAGAAGCAAGTGGCTTCGATATGAACACATCATGGACTTGAGGCGTTGAGTCCCATCTCTGCCGCTGACCGGTGATGGGCTCTTGGCCTGGATCTCAGTTTGTGCCTCTGGATGTCGGGGTGACCAGTGTTTTCTGTCTGAGAAAATGTCAGGCTCCCAGGAGGAAATGGGTGGAGAGGAAAAAGTGGCGAGGTGTGCAGTTTATTTTATTTTATTTTTAAATATATATATTTTATTGATTTTTTACAGAGAGGAAGAGAGAGAGCTAGAGAGATCGATGAGAGAGAAACATTGACCAGCTGCCTCTTGCATACCCCCTACTGGGGATGTGCCCACAACCAAGGTACATGCCTCTGACCAGAATCGAACCTGGGACCTTTCAGTCCACAGACCGACGCTCTACCACTGAGCCAAACCAGTTTCGGCAAGGTGTGCAGTTTAGTAAGACTTCATGAGTGTCAGCCAATGACACGGGCCAGGTTGATAGACTTGATTTGATTTGGTTCAGAGTTAAAATAGGAGATAAAATTAACGAGACCTTAAGTTTAACAGCACATCAGTCATCATTGAAAACACATGCTGAGTTTAAGCACAAACAAGAATCGGTTTAAAGTATTGGATTTTTCGAGGGTATGTATATTTTTTCAGTAAAACTTGACAGCTCATTACAGAATTCTTTATGTTTCGTTTGAGTTTGGCAATACACTTCTCAAGAGGCTCATTTCTGCACTAATATCATGAACTAAAAGCATTTTCCCGAGGGTGTCTCTTAATACTTTCCTATCAAAATGCTGGAAAGTGCCTTTTCCCCTATTTGCATGGGTTCCAGTCGCTCTTGCTGCATATACAGTAACTGCTCCGACACGCAGTGACTTGAGAAACCACCCTCCTCTGTGTAAGTTACGAAAGCCAGCGAGAGCCAGTCTAAGGCTGTTGGGACAGAAGCACCCTCTCTCCGTTAGTAGAACGTAAGTCTGGGGCTCCTTCAAGGAAAGATCTACGTAAAAACATAGCAATCCTGGAGGACAAAAGCAAATGCTCAAATAACATTTCTGGTCATGTTATTTGAGCATTTGCTTTCTGAAGTCAGATCTACTACTAAACTTTTCAGTTACACGTTGAACTGATAAATGTTTTTCTTAAGTTGGCATCCCATGAATGTCTGTCACTTCTGATCAGAGAGCCCTAACAGAGCTTCTCCTACCCCAGTGGTCGGCAAACGGCGGCTCGAGAGCCACATGCGGCTCTTTGGCCCCTTGAGTGTGGCTCTTCCATAAAATACCACGGCCTGGGAGAGTCTATGTTGAAGAAGTAGCGTTAGAAGAAGTTTAAGTTTAGAAAATTTGGCTCTCAAAAGAAATGTCAATCGTTGTGCTGTTGATGTTTGGCTCTGCTGACTAATGAGTTTGCCGACCACTGTCCTACACAGTCCTTACAGTAGTCTTCTGAGGTAGATTTCCCATCCCTCTTTAACGGATAAGGAAACCGAAGCCTGGAGTGGCAGTGATTGCCACAGCTCGCGCAGCTGGAAAAGGGCCAACGCTCGATAAACACCAAGCTTTTGCTGGCTCCAGGGCTGCTGAGTTGCATGTCCCTCACCCTGGATGAGGTCCAAGCTCCTTCTGAGCTCTTGGGTTCTCTCTCTGTCCTCAGAGTTGGCTGGGTGCCAGGTCGGGGGCAGCAGGTAGAGGACCAGCTGCTGCCTGGGTCAGGCGCCCAGCATGCTCTCAAGGACACAGATGGCTGCAGCCTTGCGCCTGGGCAGGGAGCCCGGGGTGGGGGCGGACATGGTTCCTGGAGAAAAAGCTCATTCAAGGCTCACCGGTGCTCGGCCTGGGCTCTAAGCCCCCGGGGTGCGGGTTCGATGGCTCTTCTCTATGTGCCCAGAGCCCAGCGTGGAATGTCTATCCAACCCGGCTCTCGAGGGCTCCTACGCCATTGGGAAAAGCCCCCTTGGTGATCTTTACTGCCTGCTTGTGTGTGTGTGTGTGTGTGTGTGTGTGTGTGTGTGTGTGTGTGACAGTGACAGGGAGAAGCATGGCAAACCCTGGAAAGTCCTCCTAAATTCCTTGCACCCATCACAGGCCTGAGCACCCAGGGGAGCCAGGCAAGTCTTGTTGAACAGAGATGAATAAATATGTTTCTCGTACCCCTTGGAATCGCTCAACCCCTCTCCAGAATGACAACTCTTTGACTGCTGTAGGGTTAAAATACTAGGTGACATCTTATAGGTTACAAATAAAACACTATTGCTGGTTACTAGTTAGCATCATTTATTGAACATCTACTGTATTCTAGGCATATGCTTTATATCTATTTTCTCGCGTGATTCTCAATATAGTTCATGAATGTATTTTTTCTGCTTTCCATGTCATAGATGAGGAAACAGAGGCTCAGAGGCATGAAATCATATGTCCAAAGCCACATCAGCAGAGCTAGGAATTCCTACCCGGATTGGGCTGATCTGGAAGCGGGGGCTTTTTCCGTGCTGGCTCCTGCGGGGAGGATTGAGAGGAGCCAGGCCATTAGGTACTGTCACCTCAGGGGGCGGTTTCCTCCCGATTCCAGCAGCTAGAACGGCTCCTTTTCTAAAAGGCCATCTCCGCAGTAGGCCTGAGTGTTATGGAATTCTCCTTCTGCCTGCCTCTCAAGCGTATTAAATGGCCAACGCAGACGCCCTCATCTTCTTGACCCCAAAGCTGCTTTCACTCTCATCTTCCCCATCTCACTGGGCGGGTGGGACCAGTTGGTCAGGAAGTCTCTGGGCATCATCAGAGACTTTGCTTTTTCATTCCTTGTGTCCCATCCATTGTTGGACCCGGTATCATCTCCCCTCTCTGCCTTATTCCTGCCTTCGCTAAGCCTCATCATCTCGTGCCCAGGTGACTGCAGCTGCCTTCTCAGCTCTCTCTCCCATTTTCTTCCCGCTAATTCTCCCTGTCAGCTCCCTGGGTGACCTTTTGTTAGCACAGGTTCACCCTCAGTCACTCCTCCTTGCCTAGAGGATCCAGTCCAGGTGCCTCAGCCTGCTACCCAAGATCTTTGCAAACATCTGCCTGCCCACGGCCAGGCTCATCGTCTCCCAGGTCCTCCTGTCTGGCCATCCCCTCACAACACCTGCCCCTTACAACTTCCTGTCAGCCTGAGACAGGAACCGTGAGCGGAGAGCCCTGGAAGTGTGAGGCGTGGCTGGGTCAGCGAGCCGTCCCTCTGGCACAGTGCCCCTGCCCACCAGGAAAGACGGTCTGCTCCGTGTTGTAGGCTCTTCTCGCTAGCTCATGCCTTCCTCTCGGGAGAACAGGGAGGGAGACGAGGAGCCCCCGGAGCACGGCCAGCTCCCCACCCCAAGCGGATGCTGTCGGGGACGGCGCTCCGAAATAGGCAATGTTGTCCCTGGCCTCCCCGTGGCTGTCTGCTCTGATGAATGACTGTCCCCCGTTCCCGGATGCCGGGGGCAGCCGGAAACCAGGCCAGGAGGTCACTCTCCAGCCGTGCTGACACAGTCTGTGCGCCCTGCCAGCCGAGTCTCGGTTTAGCGTGAATGAGTCCTCTTTGCTGCCCACATAACTCATTTTCATGGAGTGCTTCCAAACGGCCAACTTCGCTTTCGTCGCAACAATGACCTGTTTTGCGTGTGCTCATATTTCATCAGTTCATATCACATTCAGGAAAATAAGCATAAAAATCTGGAAAGCTTCTGCACTCGGCTTGCTTTATCCTGTTCCATGTTGAGGACACCTAAGTGTTTGACTCCAGGTTGGGCCACGTGTGGGAGGCAACTGATCAATGTTTCTCTTTCACATCGATGCTTCTCTCCTCTCTCTCTAAAAGTCAATAAAAGCGTATCCTCAGGTGAGGATTAAAAAGAGAGAGAGAGAGAGAGAGAGAGAGAGAGAGAGAGAGAGAGAGAGAGACAGCAGAGAGCTCCCTTACCCTTCCCACTGTGGGAGGGGATAGCAAGAAGGTTTTGGCTCTGGTCCAGGAAGAGGGCTCTCACCAGAATTCGACCATGCTGGCACCCTGACCCCGGACTTCCCAGCCTCCAGAGCGGTGGGAAATACATTTCCGTATTTTATAGGTCACCCCGTTTGTGGTATTTTGTTATAGCAGCCAGAACGGAGTCAGACAAGCAGCATATAGTTCATTATTCAAATTATTTCCCACTTTAATTGACTTCCTTGATTAACTAGTCAGCTCCCAGCCCCAACTGTGCAAATTCAATTATGGTCGCCATATGCAGTGCAGAATGGGGGACAGGTTTGTTCAGGCGACGGGAGACCACGCTAGAGAGACAGGGAAATAGAAATACAGCTATCGTCATATGCGTGGTCGCCATCCTGCCATTGTCAGCTCGTGAAAATTCTCTGTGACGTTTTTCTTGGCCCTTCCCCCCGGAAGTCATTCACGCTGTCATCTGTGCCCTTTCCTTTCACTCCTCACGCTGCATGGTAACGATTCCTCTGACATTTGGGGCCTTCCCAGTAGAGACACACGTGGTGAAGCGAAAGGAGCCTGAGTGATGAAATGAGGTAGACGTGGGTTTGGAGCCAGTGTGTGAGCTTGGGCAAGACTCATGGCCTCTCTGAACCTGAGCTACGGCCTTCAACAGGAGCTCATATAAGGCTCCAGATAAAGAAGCGGCCGCTGTTATCATTTTCATTTATTATGGGATGCTCTATTGCGTTGCACATTTCTGATGCTGTATCATTTTCCTCTGGAGATCTCCAAGGGCAGGACTGTGTCATATTCCACTTTGTGTCTCAATGCCCCTGGATCAGGGTAAGGATGCACTGAGGGTTTGTAGAATTAAATCGTCTTGTACTTTTTGGTGTTAATAATTTTTGGATCATCCTCAGGCCTCGGCGCTACTTCCTTGGAAGTTTCGAAGGAAGGGAATATGAGGGAGAGGTGGGAGAAGGAGTCTGAGTTGGAGAAGGGCGGTGGGGGGTAGGAGGGGTAGAGAGAGGGGTGGTGGCGGGGGTGGGAGGGGGGAGAGGGAAGGACCTGGAGGATCCGGGCTGGACCTGTTCCAGCCCCTCACGGCCTCATTAACTCTCGGTATCCGGGAGGAAGGAAGCGGCTGAGGCCAGGGCCTGGGAGGCTGGGCAGCTGATGGAGACGAAGCTGTTCTGTCAGCCGGAATGTCAGGTCCGGTCAGTCACTTGGGTCCCTCTGGCTGGGAATGGAGCTGGTGTCAGGAGCCCCAGGGGAGGCCGTGACAGATGCACTGAGGGGCGCGGGGAGGACGATGGCATTTTCTGAGGACTCACTGTGTGTGTGGCCTGGTCCGGGAACTTTCCCACCCATTCTCATTTCCTGCTCCCGCCAACCCGGGTCCTGAGGACTGAGGCAGTTATATGTGGGAAACGGAGGCCCAGAGAGGTTGAAGGTCGCAACCAAGAACACACAGCTGGGAAGGCGGTCTGAAATCAGATCAACCCGCGACCGTGGACTGGGCTCTCTTCACAAGAATCTTCTAGGCCTGTGGTCGGCAAACTGCGGCTTGAGAGCCATCTGCGGCTCTTTGGCCCCTTGAGTGTGGCTCTTCCACAAAATACCACGGCCTGGGAGAGTTTATTTTGAAGAAGTGGCGTTAGAAGAAGTTTAAGTTTAAAAAATGTGGCTCTCAGAAGAAATGTCAATCGTCGTGCTGTTGATTTTTGGCTCTGTGGACTGATGAGTTTGCCGACCACTGTTCTGGTCCATTCTATTCAGGCAGACCTGACCCAGACATCCGGTCCTTTCACGTCCCCAGGATGCTTGTGAGGGAAAGGGCCCTGCCCTTGAGTTAGGAGCCCAGTGCAGAGGTCCCAGCCCCGTGACCTTCATAGAGCCTTTTCCCCTCCCTTAGCCTCGCCTCCATCAAGTAAGATGATGACTGCAACGTAGGCATCTGGGAAGACGGAAAGTACTGATAACAGTTATTGTCCTGGGTCTGGTGCTGTGCCGTGCCCTGCACATAGTATCCTGTGTGAACTTTACACAAGCCTGGGTAGGGATGACTATTGGCCCCAACTAAAAGACACAGAAACTTACGTGGTATATGCATATATGCACGGCCCATGGGCACAAATGATAGCGCATTGAAGGCCTGGGTGGGGGTGTGAGCGGCGTGGAGGCAGTCAATGGGGAAGGAAGGGGGACATCTGTGATACTGTCAACAATAAAGATAAATTTAGAAAAAAGAATAGACATGGAACTGTTATATAACTTTCTTCCGTCGGTCAGAGTTGGAGCCGAGATACATCTCAGACAGCCTGCTCCAGGGCCCGGATACTCATCTGACCCTCAAATGCACACAAAGGCTTTTAGAACAGACTCCATGGCTTCCTAAGGCGAGGAAGTGCCAGCTGTGCCTGACCCCAGTGGTAGTTTCAGCTGCATCATCCCACAGACTCCCCAGCCGCCCTGGGAACCAGCCAACAGTCATCATTACTGATCTGCTTTTTATTTTTATTTTTATTATTTTTATTTGAAGGGAGATGGAAAGAGAGAGAAACATCAATGATGAGAGAGAATCATCAATCGGCTGCCTCCTGCATACTCCCCACTGAGGACCGAGCCCACAACCCAGGCATGTTCCCCGCCTGGGAATTGACTGTGACCTCCTGGTTCAGAGATTGATGCTCAGTCAACTACTGAGCCAGGCCGGCTGGGTGTCACTGATCTGACTTTATGCTATCTTTGTACTTAAGTCATCTTGGTTGGAGCATTTACCCTCTCGGCTCAGAGAGGTTAGTGTAGCTGTCCAAGGTCACACAGCTAAAACTGGCAGAGCTGGGATAGAAACCCGGGGTGCGTAACCCCAAAACACAAGGGAAGATGCTACTGCAGTTGACAAGGATGGTGACTGCTGGCCTGGTCCTGGGGTGACTGAAATCCAGAAGGCCGGCCCAAGGTCACCTCCTGAGCTCCTGGGATGAGGTCATGCTCTCAGCGGCACTCCCGTGCTCCCGCTTGGGGATGTCCCTGCCTGATGCTGCTGCTTTGTTTTCCGTTTTGTTTTTCCGGAATGTTTTAGCCGGGCTTCTGTGTCCCCAGGCGCTTTAATCACCAAGGGCCGGTTCCAGACGTGCTGTGCATAAACACCGAGGGAAGTAAACAATGCCTGCCACTGCCACAACAACGCCAGGCAAGGCTGTGTGTGTGTGTGTGTGTGTGTGTGTGTGTGTGTGCGTGTGTGTGTGTAGGGGATGGGGGTTGGGTGGGGGAGGCTGGGGGCTGGAGCCCAGTTCTGCCTCTGTCCTGCCGCATGGCCCCAGACAGGCCTCTTAAGCTCTCCGAGCTCCCATTTCCTGATTGGCCAAATGGGGAGAAAGGCTCTTTGGCAATCCTCCCAGAGATGGTCACATCACACCGTTCTGCAGAAATGTTTGGGGAAATGCGAGCTGGTGAACACGAAGGGCCGAGGGAGGGGCGGCGGCGATGACTGCTCACTGCCCTGCGGCTGAGTTCCTTGCCTTTCCAGCTGCTCTCTGCCAGCATCCAGCTAGGATGCACCGGGAGTCCTGGTTTCACAGGCCCTGAGGGGAAGTGTCCAGTGCAGCGTCCCGGAGCTGGGGTCGAGGGCCACGCCTCGCATCCCCAGAGCTGTGCTCTTTACCACCCAGGGACCCTATGGAGAGCAGGCGCCCCAGGCTGCTTCACAAGCCCAGGAATTCTCCCCGGAAAGAGGTTTCCCTTGAGCTGAAACCTGCCCACCTGCCCAGCTCCTGCCCAGCTCCACAAGGGTTTGCTGAGTTGGACTAGGAAGGGCTTGGTGCCTTCCGGGGCCCCATACTTGCAGATCAGACATCCTCAGAGATGCTTGGGGTGAGCAGGGGTGAGGGGTGGGCTCAGAGGGAAGTGTGCTGGAGCTGGGCCCTCTGTGAAAAGAACAAGGACTGCCCAGAGTCTGGGCGGGGGGACAGGAGGGCATCCCCATGGGCAACGCTGGACCTTGACGTCTTGGAGCCATCCAGCCCCACCCCCACGTTCTCAGGAGTGCAGGCTCTGCGGGCCCTGGGACTGGGTACTGGCCTTGTCACCTCCTAGCTGTGATCTTAAGCAAGTGACCTAACCCTCCCAAGCTTCTCTTCCTTCATCATGCTTCACAGACAGTGTTTAGAGGTTGGGTGAAAACACATGAAGACCTGACAAGTGTGAGCACTCAAGGAATTCTAGCTGTTATTAATGTTTGCAGAAGCAGCATCTGTATGTCTACCCGGCCATCTACCCGTCCACACGTTTGTCCATCTGCCCACCTGTCCATCTGTTAGTCCATTGGTTCTTCTAGTCTTCATCCAGTCATCCCTTTGTTAGTGAGCTGTCACTGAGCCATGCGCACGTGCAGGTCTCCCCAGTGACGACCACTGGAGTTCTGAGATTAAAAACAAAACCAAACAAAATGGAAGCACCCTGCTCTTGTGTCCAAGGAGTGCCCAAGATTGCACTGGCTAGAAATACCTGTTAATAATAATAATAATAAATAAGTGGCATCACGCTGTATGAACAGTTCTGCAATGCAGCTTTTCTTTCGGTTCTGCACAGAATTCTATTTTATGGGGCTGACATTATAATCAACAATTTCCCTATTTAACATTTAGGCTGTTCTGATATTTTCCCCCCTCTGAATATAAGCAATGCTGCAAAAGGTTATATTATTTTTAAATTAAGTTATTTATTTTGACACAATCGTAGGGTCATATGCATTTATAAGAAACAATACAAAGGTATCTCATATAACCTTTATTCAGTTAACTCAATAATAAGATTTTTGCAAAATTGTAGTACAATATCCAAACCAGGATGATATAGTGGAGATACAGATATAGTGGAGATACATTCTATCACCATAGTCCCTTAACTGAACTCACTTATTAGGTTTATTTATATTTTTTGTAGATTTGTTGGTATTTTCTATATACACAATCATGTCATATGTAAATACTATCAGTATCATTTCTTTCTGATCTGTTATTTCTTTTTCTTGCCTTATTGCACTGGCTAGAACTGCCAGCACTATATTGAATAAGAGGGGATGAGGTCAGACATCCTTGTCTTGTTCCAGATCTTAGGGGGAAACATGCAGTGGCCTCTCACCATTAAGGATATTGTTAGCTGTAGGTTTTGTGTAGATGCTTTTATGAAGTTGAGGACGTTCCCCATTCTTATTTTTCTGGGAGTTCTAATCATGAATGGGTGTTGGATTTTGTCAAATATCTTTTTGCATCAAAATGATATATTAAGTGATTTTTCTTCTTTAGTTGGTTAATATGGAGGGTTACATTAATTGACTTTTCAAATATTGAACCAATATTTTGTCATGGTGGACAATGTAATAATAATTTTCACATATTGCAAATTCTACTTGCCAATATTTTGTTAATGATTTTATACCTATATTCATGAGAGATAGTAGTCTATAGGTTTTTCTTTTGTTTTTGTTTTTTGTTTTTTTGTTTTTGGTGTTGCCATAATACTAGCTTCAGAAAATGAATTGAGAAGGCTTTACTTTTCTGTTTTCTGGAAGAGATTGTGTAGGGTTGATATTAATGATTTTAAAACATAAATATACATTATATATATATATATATATATATATATATATATATATATATATATATATATTTGTTGTTGTTGTTGTTGTTGTTGATTTCAGAGAGGAAGGGAGAAGGAGAGAGAGATAGAAACATCAATGATGACAGAGAATCCTGCCTCTTGCACACTCCTTACTGGAGATTGAGCCTGCAACCCAGGCATGTACCTTGACTGGGAATTGAACTGTGACCTCCTGGTTCATAGGTCAATGCTCAGCCACAGAGCCACATGGGCTGGGTGATATTCATACATCTTTAAACATTTGGTAGAATTCTCTGGTGAAGCCATTTGTACCTAGAGATTTTTTTTTGGAAGTTTCAAAACTATGGGTTAAATGTCCTTAATAGTTTTAGGGCTACTCAGATGATCTATTTCACAATTTAGTGAGTTGGGGGTAGTTTGTGTTTTTCAAGATTTAATTCGTTGCATCTAAGTTGTCAATTTATGTGTGCAGTTATTCAAGTATTCTCTCGTTATCCTTTTGTTGTCTATAGGGTCTGTAGTATTTCTCTACTCTCATTCCCAATATTAGTGATTTGTATTCCCTCTCTCTCTCTCTCTCTCTCTCTCTCTCTCTCTCTCTCTCTCTCTCTCTCTGTTATTCTTTTTTTTTTTTTAAATACATTTTATTGATTTTCTACAGAGAGGAAGAGAGAGGGATAGAGAGTTAGAAACATCGATGAGAGAGAATCATCGATCAGCTGCCTCCTGCACACCCCCTACTGGGGATGTGCCTGCAACCAAGGTACATGCCCTTGACTGGAATCAAACCCAGGACCCTTCAGTCTGCAGGACGACGCTCTATCCACTGAGCCAAACCAGTCGGAGCTCTCTCAGTTATTCTTATCAGGGGGTTTGTCAATGCTATTGATCTTTTCAAGGAACCTGTTTTTTGTTTCATTAGTTTTTATTTGATTTACTGTTTTCAGTTTTATTAATTTCTGCTCTAACATTGATTTTTTTTTTTCTTTCCTTGCTTTGGGTTTAAATTCTCCAACTGGGAACTTTGATTATTAATCTGAGAGTCTTCTTTTCTCCTAATGTATGTATTTAGTGCTATACATTTTTCTCTCAGCATTGCCTCAAATTTTGATATATTCTATTTTCATCTTTGATGGCTCAGTGTATTTTTGGGTACCTCTTGAGACTACCTCTTTGACCTTTGGATTATATAAAAATATGCTGCTTAGTTTCCAAGCGTTTGGAGATTTTTCTATTGCTGATTTCTAGTTTTACTCCGTTGTCTTTAGAGAGCATACACTGTATGTGTTCAATTGTTTAAAAACGATTGAGTTTTTTTTTTTTTTTTAATGGCCCAGGATGTGGTCTGCCTTAGTGTGTGTTCTGTGGGCACTTGAGTGTGTATTCTGCTGAACACACTGAGTAGACTGTTCTATAAATGTCGATTAGATCTTGTTTGTTGGTGGTGGTGTGATTTAATATCCTTACTGATTTTCTGTCCAGTGTTTTATCAGTTATTGAGAGGGTGTGTAAAGGTCTCTCAATGTAATTGTGGATTTGCCCTTTTCTCTCTCCAGTTCTATCAGGGTTTGATTCATGGTTTTTGGTGCACACACATTTACTGGTAAAACTGCCTCTTCTGGGTGGGCTCTTTTATCATGATATAGCGTTTTCTCTGTCTCTGGTAATTCTCATTGTTCTGAAGCCACTTTATCTGATACGGATATCACCACTCTCGCTTAATTTAGAAAACTCGAGAGGAGAAGGAAACTATATTGTATTTGCTCCTGTTGCTCTCCCTTCCTGACATTGCAAGATTTCTTTTATCATCTCCAATCTGCGGAGAGAACCATTGTTAGCCATCTCCCAGTGCTTTTGCTGGGGGCAATTTCTCTTCGTTTTCCTTTCTCTGAGAATGTCGATTGCCCTTTCATTCCAGAAGGATATTTTCAGTGTACACAGGTCTTTCCTTCCAGCGCTTGAAAACTGTTGTGCCACCTCTTTTTGGATCCATGGTTTCTGACCACAGATCTCATGCCGTTAAAGCAGTCAAACTGCTGGTTGCCAGAGAGGAGGGGCGTTGAGGGGCCGGGTGAAAACGGGGGAGGGATTAAAAAGCACACATTGGTAGTTACAAAACAGTCATGGGGATGTGAAGTACAGCATAGGGGATATAGCCAATAATATTGTAATAGCTATGAATGGTGCCAGGTGGGGACTAGACTCATCAGGGGGATCACTTCATGAGTTCTATAAATGTCTAACTATTCTGCTGTACACCTGAAACTAATATAATATTGAATGTCAACTGTAGTTGAAAAGTAGAAGCACAGGAAAAAGTAAAATGAAATAGTTTTTTTTCTCTAGAGGTAAAGTGGTTTTCTTTATCTCATTCTTGTGTCTTGTTCAAGGTTTGGTCAGCTTCTGTATGGTTATGTATCTGGCCAAGTTTGGGCAGCTTTTAGCCATTATTTCCTCTAGTGCCTTTACAATCCTGCCCTCTTTTTCTTCTCCTCTGGGACATCAGTGACATGAATGTTGGATCTTTGTTACAATCCCCTATGTCCCTGAGTTCTGTTAATTATTTTTCCATCTATTTTCCTGCTGTTGTTCAGATAGGGTAATTTCTGTTCTATTTTCAAGTTCTCTGGTCCTTTCCTCTGTCCTCTGCATTCTACTGGTGAGCCATTCATTGAGTTTTATTTTTTAATTTCAGTTATTGTATTTGTTCTAAGTTTTCCTTTGATTCTGGTGTGAGTGTGTGTGTGTGCGCGCGTGCGCGCGCATTTTTCTGTCTCCTTGCTGAGGCTTTCTGTTTCTGAGCTCAGCTTTCTATTTCTTCGTTTGCTTCCAGCATGCTCATGATTGCTTGTTAAAGCATTTTTGGATGGCTGCTTTAAAATCCTTGTCACCCAGCACTAACATCTATGTCATGTCAGTGTTGGCATGTGTTGATGCCTTTTCTCCTGAGATCTTCGTGGTTCTTGGTATGAAAAATAATGTGATTGAAACATGGACGTGTTGGGTATTATGTCAGGAGACTCTGCATCTTATTTCGACTTTCTGTTTTAACTGGCTTTCTCTGAAGCTTCTCTGGCAAGGGAAGGGGGTGCTACCTTTTCCTGTCAGGTGGAGGGAGGGGAAGCCCACACTCCTCATCCAGCCTCCTTTGACGCCTGAACTGGGGAAGTCCCTGTGACTGCTGTGTGGGCATGGGAGTTCTGACTCTTCACGTGGTGTCCACCGACACCATGTGTACAGGTGGGCTCACTTCTGACCCCTGCTTGGGCTTAACATCCACTGGGGGGATGCGGTGGAGACATGGGCACCTCCTTATAGTCTGATGAGGATGGAGGCCTAGGTTCTCCATGCCTTTGGGGGTGGAGGTAGTGATTGTCTAAAACTTTCCTGTCTTTCTAGGAGACCCATTTCCCGAACCTTTGGCTGAGAAAGCAGGCCTTGGTTGGGCTATTTATTTATTTATTTATTTATTTTTTAAATCTATGCTTGTTGGCATTTCTTTGTTGCTGGCTTCTTCAGCTCCGAGTCTTGATGAAGGAGGCAAAAAGGAACCCCAGGAACTCACCCAGGCTGTACTGTTCCTTGGGTTCTGCGTTTCCTCTCCAGTCTGCCTTCTCTCACTTTTCGGAGTCTTTTAATGTTCGTTTTCTATGTAATGTCTAGAGGGTTTAGTTGCATTTAGCAGTAAGAATAGAGAAAATTTATACATCAACTCCACCTTCCTGAAAGTTCAAGTCCTCTTAATTGGGATATATATAAATATATAAACATTCCTCCTTGTACAGACAGGAGGCTGTTTTTTAGGCTAGGTCTGGTAGAACTGCTTGGTCATAGGCTGTATGTGTTTTACGTTGGACTTGCCTTCGAGATGCCGAGAGAGTGTACACTCCCACCAGCAGGGCATGAGTGTACCCCTTTCCCCCCAGACTCTTGCAATATATACCACTGTCACACTTTTAGAATCTTACCAACTTGGGTGGAAAAAAAATCACACCTCATTGTTTCACTCTGCAATTTCTTTAATTACCAGTGAGGGCAAACGTTCTTTTCATAGACTTATTGACTGAATTCATGGATTTTATTCTAATGAGGGAGAGAGTCAGAGAGCGAGCACACAGAGCAGCCAGGCATTTCACATGGTGATAAGTATGTGAAGAAGGTAAAACAGGGTGGTGTGTAAGAGCATCAGGGATTCAAGGGCGGGAGGGCCCGTCAAGGGAGGAGATGACAACAAGCAGTAACACACAGCGAGCTTTGTAGGGTTGCGTGAGAGAAGTCCCTCAGAGCAGGAGTCTGTCCCTAGGCTTATGGTGAGGTGGCTACATCCAGAAGGGGATGGGGAAAGGGGCCAGAGGTGAGGCTGTTATATTGTAAAGCAGGAGACGCCTTAATAAGCCCAATTAACTTGGGGTCTTTTATTATTACGCTAGCACTAGCGGCCTCAGAGTGGAATGTCTCTGTCAAATTCTGGGCCCATCACGGTGGAAGTCCTCCCTATTTATACTTTTTTCGGCTCTTTGTCTTCCAAATTCGGAATGAGACTTCCGGACCTTCTGAGAAAAAGTCCTGTGTGCTGGGTCCGGGCCATGGGGCATAGTTTATGGCCTCTCTGAAATGGGAGCAGTCTCATTTTCCTCCAATTATTTAAGCAAGCAAGCATTTACAGAAGCCAGAATAGCAGGGTTAAAATTTCAAACAGCGGTTTTTACACAAGATGGAGGTTACTGTGCTTCAAGGCGTAGATGTCCAGGGTCGGGTGTCACCCAGCAGCACAGCGGGAGCCTCAGGGCCAGAAGCTTGGGTCTTATAACCACTGCTGTCTCTTGTCAACGGTCAGCAGCTGTTGGGTGTCGTTTTGTGGAATACGCAAAGCAGCCGGCCTCAGCAAGTAGAAGTCCTGTTGCTTGGACTGTTTTTAAAGGGAGTGGGTGGGTGACACTTGAGTTTGGTCCTGGCTGGACTCTGTGCGAACAGGTCCCAGCCCGCTGTGAGGAAAGGACCTGGGGCCCAGGGTGCAGGGGAGCTGGCTTTACATAACCACCAGTTATGGGGGTGAGAGGACTGCGGTAGGTGAGCTGGCCAGGAGAGCTGCTCTGAAGGGCTGACATTGGAGCTGACACCTGAAGCCTGAGGAGCAGGCAGCTGTGGGAGGACACAAAGGCCTTGGGGGCAGGAAAAAACTTGGCACGTGTGTTCAGGAGACAGAATGGGCCCAGGGGAATGAGAGAAGGTGGGACTGTGATCAATGAGCTGAGCGGGAGGGGCCGCCGGGCTGAGGTGCCAAGAAGGGGCGTGGACTTCTATTCTCAGCTCAGCACAGAGCCATCCGAGGCTCCCGATGAATATTTTAAACGTTCTGGTTTATATTTAGAAAAGCTCCTGCTTCCGTGTGCAGGGAGGAGGAGGAGGGGGCAAAGGGAAGCAGGTCTGCTCGGGAGGATGGCCTCGTGCGCTGGGAGGGAGCCAGGGAGATGCGTGGGCAGAGGGCGGGGGCAGGACGGAGCCTGCAGGCCAGGTGATGGGCTGGTGTGAGGGTGAGGAGCGGACCAATCCAGGATGGGCCCAGGGGGTGGGGTTCTGTTCCCTGAGGAGGACCCGCAGGAGAGGATGCGTTCAAGGAAACAGAGACTTGTCCGTGTGAGTTCCATCCTCTCTGCGAGGCGGGCCGGAGGCAGGAAGACCCTGAGCTGGGCTGTCAGCTCCAGGGAGGACTGGCTCCTGTTTGCAGCTGTAACAGGGGCCGCCTCGCCACGTGTGCAAGGCTCCAGGGGACCGTGTGTAGCCACCCGAGGAAATGAGAAACCAAACTTTAAACTGTCATTTAATCAAGCAGCAAAAATAAATTCTTAATTGGCCTCCGCTCGCTGCCTATCACTTGCAGTTCCATTTAACCGGCTCCTCTAAATGGAAGGGGGGAGGGGGGAGGTGGGAAGAGGGCGGAGGCAGGAAGCCTGCCCTCTGCAGGGTGCTCCCCGCCCTTCGTCTCCGTCCTCCCAGCCCTCACGTGGGCTCTGCCACCTGGTCTTGCTCCGGGAGAAGCACCTCGGGATCTGAGGTGATGGTGGGGGTCCCACATCTTGGGGCTGCAGAGCTGGGATCAGGAAGTCCTGCTGTTTGGACTCCCCAGCCTCATGCTTTGTTTTGCGCTCCCTGTCCTGGGCCCACATGACGTATATCCTCATGTTCTTAAAATCGGCCTAAGTCCAAGCCCTGTCTCACCTGACAGATGCGCGATCAGTGTCAGCCATTAGGCAAGTAGTCTCTCTGCCTCCCACCCCGGCTTAAGGGTGCAAAGCCCAGCCCGCTAAGGCTCTGCCACAGCCTCCAGGGGTCCCCTGCACCCAGGGCCTCGGCAGTGCCGGTTGCTCACACGGAGCCGGTCCCAGTCCTCACCAGAGCACTGGTGGTTCTGTGGTTTCCGTGCGGCTCTTGGGACCCCAGGGGCTTTGCCAAGTGGGGCCACGCAGGCGTGGGAAGCCCCTCTCACATCTCTCTCCCCAACTGAAGACACCGTATTCCACCTTCTGCCCGCCCCAGCCGCCCTGGGAGCCAGGGAGCACAGAGCCCGCCGACCTGTTTGAGATGCAGGGGGAGAAACACAGGTGCACAGAGCTCAGCGGGCCACCACCATCGGCCACCCGGACCCTCCTCTCACCCCTCCAGCCCCCACCATCGGCCACCCGGACCCTCCTCTCACCCCTCCAGCCCCCACCATCGGCCACCCGGACCCTCCTCTCACCCCTCCAGCCCCCACTATCGGCCACCCGGACCCTCCTCTCACCCCTCCAGCCCCCACTATCGGCCACCCGGACCCTCCTCTCACCCCTCCAGCCCCCACCATTGGCCACCCGGACCCTCCTCTCAGCCCTCCAGCCGCCACCATCGGCCACCCAGATCCTCCTCTCACCCCTCCAGCCCCCACCAACGGCCACCCGGACCCTCCTCTCACCCCTCCAGCCCCCACCATCGGCCACCCGGACCCTCCTCTCACCCCCTTCAGCCCCGACTCTGCATGGAGGAGCTGGACTGGCCACAGCAGGCCAGGCGGCCGGTTTTCCTAGCTTCGAATTGTGGACATTTCAAACCTCTCCACACAGTCTGTCTGTGACCTGAGCAGGCCTTTCACGTGTCAGATCCTCAGGGAGCTGTCGCCGCAGCTTTAAGATTCCTGGCCAGTCTTGTTCAATCAGGTCTCCACCTGCTCTCTCCTCCCTGCTCTCTCAGGCAAACCCCAGGCACCGCTGTATCATTTCATCTTTAAACACTATTTCAGCTTGTGTCTTTAGGAAGGACAGATATCTATCTATCTCTATCTCTATCTCTATCTCTATCTCTATCTCTATCTCTATCTATCTATCTATCTCTATCTATCGATCTATATTTAATTGATAGATATACATTAAAAATTTTTAAATTAATTTCAGAGAGGAAGGGAGAGGGAAAGAGAGAGAGAAACATCAATGATGAGAGAGAATCATTGATCGCCTGCCTCCTGCACGCCCCCTACTGGGGATTGAGCCTGCAACCCAGGCATGTGTCCTTATCCAGAATCGAACCTGGGACCCTCCAGTCCATAGGCTGATGCTCTATCCATTGAGCCAGACCAGCTAGGGTGACAGATATGTTTTTAAAGGAAGACAAATTTATGAATTTCTCAGCTAAAACCATTGCTTATTGGGAAATGGAAGACTGTGCCCCCCAGTGAGGGAAGAGAGAGTCCAGCTCTTCCCGGTGCAGGCCTGTCAGGTGCCCCTCACGGCTGCCCTTTCCTCACCCATGAGAGTCAGAGCCCCCACCTTACAGAGCAGGAAACTGAGGCCCAGAGAGGGAAGGGATTCATCACAGTTCCCAGAGTCAGGCTAGCTGGAGACAAGTGGGCCACGTAAGCAGACGGACATCTTGGCTGCCTTCCAATCAGTATTTGCTAAATACGCGGTGGACATCCAGAGAGGCGGCTGGTGCTGCTCAGGGGAGGCTGGGGAGGGGACTGGTGGCCACTATCCGGTCCCGGAGCCCTGTGGGAACCAGCCCGCCTTCCGTGGTCAGTGGGTGAGCAGCCACTTGTTCCTCAGTTTGCACTGCGGCTCACTCTCTCCCAAGCAGCTTCTTCCATGATTCCTCCTCCTTCTGCAGCTTTCTCTCTGAGGGGAGCTGGGGGTGAACCGGCCAGGACTGTGTCAGGTATAAGAGGCAGAAAACCTAACTCTGACCTCAGCAAAAAGAGAAGGGTGCTGGTTGATGGGAGCCCCGCAGGATTTCCTTCGGGACTGGCTGGATTCAGGGGCCGCCTATTGTCCTCCCCTTGCAGGCCTCGCTGTCCTCGACGTTGGCTTTCTTTGCAGGTAGGTCCTGCCCTCATGGCACAAGGCGGCGGCCTCGTCTGGTCCACCTTGTCTCTTCCTCAGCCCAGCAGACCGGCGAGACTCTCTCCTGACTGCCATTGGCTCATTCCGGGTCATGTGCCTGCGCCTGAGCCAATCACCGTGGCCTGAGCTGAGACGTGCTTGTTGGCTTAGATCCAGGTCATCTGGGGGTGGGTCAGCCTCTGCCCAAGCCCAACGGAGTGAGACTAGAGGAGCCTGGGTTCCCGGAGGAGAACCCGGGGCTGTTACTGAGGAAGAGGGAGTGGGTGCTGAGCAGGCAAGCCCCAGGTTTCCTCTCGGATTGTATTTCCAGGGAAAGTTGTGCCCTGGGCAGCCACCAGCCGCTCTGTCCCCACGGCAGCTTGCTTGTGTCAGAGCTGTCATTGGGGCCGGGGTGCCTGGCTCTCAGCCCAGGGGCCCCCAGGCCTCTTCCCCCCAGCTTCTGCAGGTGTGGACAGTGGGCAACTGCTCTGTGCCTTGGACTGGGCCCCTCATCTTGGCTCCAAGTCTCTCTCCGTCCGAGGATCCGTTTCCTACCGGACCTGCCTCAGTTTGTCTGTGACCTGAGCAGGCCCTTCCAGTCTCCGACCCTCAGGGTTGTATTTCGAAACGTCTGGAAAACAGAGGTGGCATACTGCTCCCCTCCCAGGTCTGCGGGAGGCCGAGGGGAGCTTGTGACTGGAAGGGATGGCCAAACGGAAAGGATAACACTGCAATTACTACTGCTACCTGTTTCTCCCGCCCCGGACGCGTTCTCTCTCAGCCACCCCCCCCCCCCCCCCCCCGCTCTCCCCAGGGGAGCAGCCCTGCTCCGGGCTTTGATCGGAATGAGTTGTGATGGCCCGGAAGCTCTCAGGCCGCCCACTCTTCCTCCCCCACCCGCTGAGCTCAGAGTTTCGCATGACATCAACTCCTCTGACAGCCGTGTAAACAGATGGTGGTCCCTGCTGCCCGGGGTGCTGGGGAGCGCTACCATGGTAACACGTTAAACTGTGACAGGTGCCAGGACGGTGGGAAATCCAGGGCCCTCAGACGTGTACGCACACAGCTTGGGCAGCAGGCCCGGGGAGGGCATCTACCTCCGATGCTGGCTTCAGGACAGACCCTCCCCTTCTCAGCCATGTGGCCTTGGCTCAATGGCTTCATCTCTCCCAGTCCACGGAGGGGTGTGTGTGTGAGAGTGAGTGAGTGTGTGTGCGAGTGTGATTATGGTTAGCCCAAGCCCCACCCTGGAGTAGGGAGCGTGTGGATCTACAAGTTCCTGGCTCCAGAGGGGCACGCACGCTGCTGATGCCCAATAAGCACTGGTTGAATGAACAAACAAATGGCTGAGCGGGACACGGAGTCTCGCCTCCCTGCGAGCTGCTGGAACCTGGGCTCCTGGCAGGTCCTGACTGGGAGACAGCAGCGTGTGTAGACGGGGTCTGAGATGCAGGGTGTGGAGACAGCAGTGTTCACGGCTCACCCAGCTCCATCTGTGAATGGTTGAGACCTAATGCTTTGCAGGTGGTGGGACCTCCATTCCCCAGTGCCCCCCCCCCCCCAACCCTGTCTGCCCGGGGCAGGGAGGGTAATTAGCACGCTCAGCTGGGAAACTGGTAAGGGGGCCTGGGGACACCTGGGCTGGCTCTGTTTGCTTGCCTCAGTTTCCCCAATTGTCCTCTCCTCCTGGCTGGACTTACTCAAGCTCAGAGCCGGGCAGTGACTTGACTACACAGCCAGCCATACAAGCCACCTGAGTGTGGGGCAACCAGCCCCTTTTTCTCCCAGGCTCCTCCTCAGCCCCCTTCCGCGCCATGAGGTCTGCTGTCGCACACGGCTGCCTCAGACCATCCCCGCTCTCTCCTCTTCCTCACGGTCCTCCTCTGGCCCACAGGCCTCGAGGCCCGGTTCGTCTCCTGCCTGCAAGTGGGCATCACAGCCGAGGCCCTCTGCCTCTGACCAGCGGTGGCCTTGGCCAGGTGCCTTGAGCTTGGGAGGTCAGTCCCTCTGGACATCAAAGGGGGAAGATGAATCAGATGGATTGGCTGCGGTAATATATGCAAAGTGCGCGGAGAAGTGCCTGGTGTGCAGCAGACTTTCCACAAATAGAGGCGGTTTTTGATCTTTTGAAGATGAGCTTCCCCTCTCTGTTAGGCAAAGACTGCTTTCCAAAACGGGATCTACGCCAAGCGGGATGCAGAGTGGCAAGAGCACCGGTGTGGGAGAGCTGGGGGTGGGTCTGGCTCTGCGACCTTGGACCAGCCCCTTGCCTTCTTGGAACATCTGGAAGACGGGCTGATGACACCACCTGCAGAGTCGGTGGGTCCCAGTTGGCACCCGGAGCAGGGCCGACAGAGCAGGTGCTGGCAGTGCTGCTGGGCTATGGCTGTGATACGTTCTCCTGGAACAGGGCTGTTCCGGAGCCACTGAGAGCCAAGGTCTCCCAAGACCGGGACGATGCCTCCCCCTGCCTCCCTGGGAGGAGCCAGTCGGCCTCTGCCTGCACGCCTGTAGTGACAGGAAGCCTGTGGGACAGCTCTGCTAGAAGCCAGTCTCCTGAAGAGTTCAAACTGGCCTCCGTCTGGGGCTCCTAGTTCTGCCCTCGGGGGCCACCAGGACCGGTGTCTCTTCCGCTCTCTCGGGCATGGCACCTGCTCCTTACGTCAGTGAAAAGGAGAACAGAGGAGGTGGGCATCCCTTCTCCCGGCCCCCCGCCCCCTCAAAGAGCCTTCTGACCTTGTTGGCCAGGCTGGAGGCCTGATGGGCTGGCAGTGAGCACGAGGGATTATCCCGGGGCCGGCTAATGGGCCATCTGTGCCGGCTGAGCCTCAGGGCTGGACCCGCAGCGGAGGACCAGAACGTGGCTGCGTCTGCATGGAGACAGGCGTGTGAGCTACAGTCTCACGGGTCCAGCTGCCTGAGTTATGGCTGGGTTGGGGGCCAGGTGACATCAACTCTTGCCTCACAGGGTGCTTCTAAGAGTTAAATGGTCTGAGACACTTTGATGTCTAACATGGCTTTTGCAATCTGCGAATAATTGTTTCTTTAGAACCTGTAACCAGTGAATGGGTTAATCTGCTTCAGAGAGAAGCTTCAAGTGAGCCTAGCTTTTAAACATTCATTACTCTTTCAGCTTCCAGGTTGTTGTTTTTTTTTCTCCCCCAAATTATTTTATGCTTCTTTTAACATTCATCAGCTTAGGGAAAGCTGGCTGCCTTAATAATAGCACAAAGAAAATGTTGATAAGGTTCTGCTAATAACAGCTATTTCTCTGGCAGGGAGGCAGCATCCAAACAGTTTCTGGAGGTTTCCAGCCTTCCCTTTTGGTCTTGGAGCAAGTTCAGACCCTCTAGACCCTCTCCCGGGGCTGTGTTAGTCACCCTGATGTCATACGGCCCCCACGGTCCCCACAGGGGACAGGGCAATTGGAGGGAGGGCAAGCACAGGCTCAGAGGAAGAAGGAAGTAGCTGTAAACCCACCCAATCGGTGTGCTAGGTTTGGATCCAATTCGGGGCTTAGACAATAGTCCCTTTTGTTCTCATCTACGTCCTACCTTATTATACTCACAGCACAGGGGACACTCAGATGCCAGAGCCCAGGCCTCGCCGTCCTTCCCTTCCCAGAACCAGCTACAGGGTCCTGACCTCAGAAGGGCACCGGGAGGTCGTGCTGCTAAGCTGGCTGCCGAGGAGAGGGATGTGGCGGCCTGAGGGATTGTGCCTCCCACCCCCAAATGCAGATGCGGAGATCCTCGTCCCCAGGGGACGGTCCCAGGATGTGGGGCCTTTGGGATGGGGGCCCTTGTGACAGAGGCCCCACAAGGTCCCTCATCCTCCTCCGCTGGTGAGGGCACAGCCAGCACGCTGGGGCCGGAAGCAGCCCTCGCCCTGATGTCAGACTGCCAGCTCCCAGCGTGGGGAGAAACCAGTTTCTGTTGCTGATAAGCCACCTCGTCTGTGGCATTTTTGTCATAGCAACCAGAATGCAGTCAGGCAGAGATCACTGCCAGAGGGTCTCTGCAGATGTTCTGGAACCTCCCTGTGGTGGAGCCCATGACCTCACAGAGGGTGTAAGCAGGGAGAAAGGGGAGCCACAGTCCTGCTCGCACTGCCGCGTGGCTGTGTGACCTTGGATGGGTGCTCCCCTCTCCGGACCTCTGCTTCCTCACCTGTCAGATAAAGGGGTGGCCCAGCTGATGGTAACATCCAGAAGCCATTACCGCTTGGGTGCTTCATAGGCACTAGACTGAGGTAAGCACATCACATACACGATCCATTTTCGCTCCCCCCAATACTCTGTTTCTTTGGAGAATCCAAGTGTCAATAAAGATAATATTAAACCTGAGGTCTTTTGTGAATCTGAAAGTGACTGCAGCCACCTGTATTTGCAGACATAACGCTCCTGATAAAGAACAGGAATTTGCAGTTGCATACAGTATCCAGTAGGATTAGGTGTTGGTGTCTGTGACCGAAATCCCAAACTAGCGGGGGCTTAACCACACAAGGGTTTACTTTACTGCGTTACAGTTACCGGGAAGTCAGCAGGGCAGGGCTGGTAGGGAAGCTTCGGGAATTCATCAAAGACCCAGGCTCCTTCCATCTCTGCGCTCTGCTGTCTGCAGCCTCCTCCTCAGGGTCACCACCTAGTCCGAGAAGACCCCTGGACTCCAACCATCACAGCTCCACCACGGACAGAGAAGAGGAAGGGGGAAGGGCTGGGAGACCTGGTCCTCTTGTGTTGGGTTTGGCTTCGTCAGAGGCAGCCGGCTACACCAGTCCCAGATCCAGCAATATCCAGTCAAAGACAGGAGAGCATTGTTTTTAAAGGCTCTTGGGAGCGCCAAAGTGTTCTCAGAGGTCTCTCGTGTCTCAGGGGCCAGCCATGGATGATGATGTTCTCCTGGGCAAGTCACTGGCAAAGGGCAGGGAACGTAGGCCCCCTATGAAGCTGAGGTCAGCTTCCCTGTAGCATGTGGCTACTTGGGGGCGTACTAAGCACCTGTAGATAATGAGGGGCCACAAGAGGGAGCGTGCTGGTAGGCAGCCAGTAGTGGTTTCTGCCATCTGGAGGCAAGTGCTGTCATTTCCATTTTGCAGCAAGGGGATGGTGGCTCAGAGAGGTGCAGTTGCCTGTTCAAGGTTACCCAGCCAGCGAATGGTGAAGATAGAGCCTGAACCGGGGAGGGTCATCCCAGGTCTGACATGCTTAGCATCACACTCTGCACCCAGAGAAAGGAGAGGCCTCAAAAGTCATCTCATCGATGCTCCCCACATCTCAGCCATTTACCCACCACCGGGGTGATTTTTTTCTCGTATTTACTTATATTTAGATAAAATTCCTCTATAGTTTTTGTTGATATAATCTCACAATGTTTGCATAAACAATTGCATTTAAAAGGAAACGAAAACACTGACACAAGTGGAAAGTAGTATTGCTTGCCAGACACAGAAGGTAAATAAGAAGCAATACAATGATAAGCACTCCTGCCATTCTGGAGTGTGCGGTTACCTCGCGGAGGTCCTGAGCACAAGGCCAGCTCCCTCTCTGCTCTGAAGAACGGCCGGGAGGGAAGAAAGCCTTAGAGACGTGGCAGCACCAGGCCAAGGCCTCCTCGGCGATGAGACCAGAGGATGGAAAACAGCGGTGCTTTCGCCTGATGCTTTCCCCACGTCCATCTGAAATCATCCCACACGCCGTGCTTTGAGAAACGGTAACTTAGATGGAAACCTGATAGGTTAGAGTCCCCGCATTCTCTTTTCTGCAGTGAGACCTGCAGTGAGACCTGCAGTGAGACCTGCAAATTGCATAGCCACCCAGTCCCGGCCTCTGCCTATAAGATGTGTACTCCCCAGCAGCGGTCTCCCCGGGGCAGGCTCCCTGTGCTGAGGCGATGGCAGACATTCACAAAGTTATAGGTGGAAACACCTCGGTCTCTTAAGGCTCATTGTCACTTCTTCTGCCTTCTATTTGCCAAAGCAACTCATATGGCCGGTCCCAAGTCAAGGAAAGGTGAAACATACCCTATTATTATTATTATTAATATTAACGCAAAAACAGATTTGTTTGTACACACACCAATGAAGGAAAGCCATCTCTGTCAAGCGAAGAAGATCAAGCTGGTTTTGGGACCACCTACAAAGGGAAGACCTGCTTTGTTGCCTTCAGACGTTGGGTCTAGGTGTTCACCTAACGCTTCAGCAGCCTTTTTAAATGGGGCTGATTCTCTGGTCCCTTACGATATCCTAGCTGGGATTGCTGGTCGTTTGTGTCATCATTCTGTTCATCCAGGAACTTTCCCAAGAAACATAAGACACCGTACTCATTTTGGGAAGAAGCTGAGGTCTTCAGGTCTAGCAGGAGCTTGGTTCATTGGTTCTCCAACTCCAGGGCAGACTTTTCACAGGAGTTTTTACACCCGTTTGCCAGGCCTTGTGCTGTCTCTGTGGTTGTCCCAGGCCTTGTGCTGTCTCTGTGGTTGTCCCAGGCCTTGTGCTGTCTCTGTGGTTGTCCCAAAGGGGTCTTCTTCCTTCAGGCTGGGGTCTGAGATTTGCCCCTTGACTTCTGGAAGGCCCCAGATGTCTTCCAAACCCAGGCATGGATGAATATGCATCATGGTGTGCAGCTCATAAGATGCCACGTGACTAATAGCAACACTGAACTCTTCAGAGAGCAGGTAGTTGGCTGCCATATCAGCGTTAGAGAAAACCAGGCATACACAGTGCCGTCACCCTATTATTTTTTAATGAGAGGGACTCTAAGATCACATGACAAAGGGCTTGGATACAAAGAGAGGGAAGAATTAGGGCCAATAGTGCCACCTATCAATCCTATAAGAGTGGGCTAGTCATTCTGGCTGTTTGTGCACCCCCAGTGCCAAAGAGCTTGTTACTTGTCCTATTAGTACCCTGCTCCATCACCCCAGGTGGAGGCAAGACAGAAGGTGTGTGTGTGTGTGTGTGTGTGTGCGCGCGCGCGCGCGCGCGCGTGCGTGTGTGTACGCACACCAGGCTGTTGTGGCTCAGTGGTTGAGTGTCAACCCATGAACCAAGAGGTCCTGGTTTGATTCCGGTTGGGGCACATACCCTGGTTGTGGGCTCAATCCCCAGTAGGGGGCATGTAGGAGGCATCTGATTGATGATGTTTATGTCTCCATTCCTCTTCCTTCCTCTCTCTCTAAAAACCAATAAAAACATTAAAAATGACTTGTGTGTGTCCTGAGGTTGATTTCAGGGGCAGCAATTCACAGACAGTCTTCCTCCCCCCTCAGTGGGAGCAGAGAGGCTGGCAGCACAGAAGCAAGGGCCCGGAGCCGGCTGGCATTTGGAGCGTCTGAGACAGCATGCCAATCTCCTCCCACAGGATCCAGGCGCTCCCGTTCCTGAAGAGCCCTCTTGGGGATCTCAGTACCTTGGATAGCACCTTCATTCTGCAACGCGAGAACATGTCTGGCTCGCATTCTACTTGCCGAATTCTTTCTAGGTTTGAAACACATTTGAATAAATAGAGTGAGTCCACAAACACGTGTCTGATGCTCAGAATCCTTTCCTGGGTCCTACAGCCCACGCTTGGCTTCCCATCACCGTACTCATTTTGGGAAGAAGCTGAGGTCTTCAGGTCTAGCTCTCTGTGACCTGGTCACCACCTACCTGCACGTGTGGCCACATCTTCTGCCAGTGAGAGCGTCCTCCAGCTCTCAGACACGCCATCCAACTTCCCTCCACAGGCCTTGCTGCCGTCCCAACCCTGGAGGTCCCCGATAAGCCATTTCAAGTATTTTTTAACAGACGAAGGGAATTATAGCTGCGGAGCCCACTCTTATAGGATTGGAAGGTGGCACTATTGGCCCTATTCTTCCCTCTCTTTGTATCCAAGCCCTTTGTCATGTGATGTTAGAGTCCCTCTCATTAAAAACTAATAACAGGGTGACGGCACTGGTGTCTTTTGGGGCCACCTGCTTGTGCGAGGTGCTGGTGAACATGGCCCAAACACCCTAGTTCCAGAGCCTGTGCCAGTCCCCCCTTCCTGGTTTCCGCGTGCCCCCGGCTTTCCTCCGGTGCAATCCTCAGCTCTGCGTCTGGGCATCCCTGGGGCTGGCTGCTGTGTGCACCCCTTGGTGCCCTGCCCGTCTCCATTGCCTTTGTGATTTTGTGAGGTTGGTAGCTTGACTGGAGCCCCGAGGCTGACAGAGAGAGTGCATGGCTCACAGCAGAATCGGGTAGGCTGGCTCACATTCTACTCCTGCCCCCTTCCAAGAACACCCTTCTCCTCAGGATGTTTCCTCACCCGACCCCCCTCCCATGGGCCCAGCCTCGATTCCTTCCCCCTCGCCAGGTGCAGATCTGCCAGTCCAGTCTGCACGTACCCACCACCCTCTCCTTCTTCCCTGCACCCCTCCCCCTAATTCTGGTGGAAATTAACTTGGTGGCAGTTCTCATGGTCTGTGAGCCTCTCTCCTCTGAGCAGTGTCTGAGCTTGGTGAGGGCAGGGCAGAGTCCAGGTCGTCTCTGCATCTCCAGCGTCTCACACGGCATGGCACTGAGGTGATGCTCAGTGGAAGCTGAATCCAAAAACTAGTTCCCACTGAAGGCTGAGTTTATAACAAATCTGCAAGATCCCCGCTGGCTCCGTGGGAAGCAAGGAGAGGGTGAATGAGTGATGATTTCAGCAGAAATGCCATGGGACGCACGGGTTCTCCATTATTTATGGGGCTAAGGAGACGTGTTCCCGGAGCACCGCGATCTATCCTGAGGACGTCAGGGCAGAGTGTGAGTGACTTTATGCCTTAGAGGCCCTGCAGCTGCCAGGGTGGGGAGGGGGGAGAGGTGGCGGCTTTCTTTTGCAGCAGAGCTGACTATTTGGGAGCTCAGCTCTGCTCCTGGCTGGACAGTTTCTCGGTGTGCTGGCAGGAAGGGCGGTGAGGCTGCAGTAGGACAGCCTCTGGAAGCAGAGGTGTCTGCGCAAGTCCTGCTCCGCCCCGAGTCACTCCAGCTCAGTGGTCTGCAAACTCATTAGCTATCAGAGCCAAATATCAACAGCACAACGATTGAAATTTCTTTTGAGAGCCAAAATTTTTAAACTTAGACTTCTTCTAATGCCACTTCTTCAAAATAGACTCGCCCAGGCCGTGGTATTCTGTGGAAGAGCCACACTGAAGGGGCCAAAGAGCCACATGTGACTCGTGAGTCGCCGTTTGTTGACCACGGGTCTAACTTCCCCCTAAGAGCATTGACCTATGAGCCAAGAGGTCATGGTTTGATTCCCAGTCAGGGCACATGCCCAGGCTCCAGGCTCAATCCCCCGCGGGGGATGTGCAGGAGGCAGCCGATCCATGATTGTCTCTCATCATTGATGTTTGTATCTCTCTCTCCTCTCCCTTTCTCTCTGAAATAAGTATAAATGTTTTTGTTTTGTTTTTAAAGAAAAGATTTACAAAGAATTTGCTTTTCATTTGCATCAGTAGAGATTGAATAATTACCTGCAAGAGATTTCTTATGATTTATGTGAGGAAGAGTGGAGGGTTTTAGGAAAGACTTAGTGCTTTTCTTGAGAACAGAGGGCGTGTCACCTCCAAGGACAAGAATTGTGCTGGTCCTGGGACATGCCCAGACTCTCTAACAGCCATCCCCTGCTGGCCATCTTGTGCCCACCTGGGGGCAGCCATCTTGTGTGTTGGAGTGACAGTCAATTTGCATATTACTCTTTTATTAGATAGAATTGAGGCCTGGTGCGTGGGTGGGGGCCGGATGGTTTGCCTGGAAGGGTGTCCCAGGTCAGGGTGAGGGTTCCCTTAGGGTGTGGGGAGGCCTGGGTGAGGGGCCTGTGATGGTTTGCAGGCTGGCCATGCCCCCTGGCAACCCAGGCATAGGCCCTGGTATCTGGAATTTATTTATCTTCTATAATTAAAACTTTGTAGCCTGGAGTGGAGGCCAGGGCTGGCCAGGAAGCTTGGCTTTCCTCCATTGCTGGGGCCAACCCAAGCCTCCTGCTCTCTCCAGCTCTGTGGCTGCTGCAATTTTTGTTGGGATTTATTTATTTTCTATAATTGAAACTTTGTAGCCTGGAGCAGAGGCCAGGGCTGTCCAGAGAGGGTGGGAAGCTTGGCTTCCTCCATCGCCAGGGAAACCCAGGCCTCCTGCTCACTACGTGGCCACAGCCATCTTGGTTGGGTTAATTTGCATATTCACTTCTGATTGGCCGGTGGGCGTGGCTTGTGGCCATGGCGAAGGTATGGTCAGTTTGCATGTTTCTCTTTTATTAGTGTAGATTGCTGAATGAATTATTTGATGAGCAAATAGCCTTGGACTTAGAATGGAATGGAGCTCAGTGCAGATTTTAAGTGTGCTTGGCAAAGGGTCTCTTTCCCCTGAACATCCCTCTCTTCATTTGTGAAACCCCGCTGTGCAGGGTGTTTGAGGATGGAATGCAGTCATGGTCATAGAAGCACCTGGTGCATAGTTAGCACTCATCCACGACGGCTTCTGCCCTGAGTGCCCAGCTGCCTTCTTCAGGATTGCAGGAGGCACCATACATTTCCCCCTTATTCTTCCCTAAACAAATAATTTCCCCTAAGTACTGCCTTCTAGATAAGCAAAACTCTTGTTTAATGTGATTGTTTTCCTGTTTGTTTAATTACTACTATTAGAACGCTAATGCTTTCTCATATATTCTTCACTGCAAATGTGATAGCTTCTCTCGGGGTTACTGGATTTGTCAAGTTCTGCTGTTGTGTCAGACACCTGATTCGAAGGAGGAGGCTTAAGGAGCGCGTGGCGTCCTGGGCTTTGGGGTTCAGTGTTCCCAGGGGCTGCCTTAGCTGGGGTGCGGCTATCTGTAGACGGCCAGGCGGTGGGCCGGGACGCAGCGTCTGCATCTTGGCTCCTCTCCCCTGCGTTGCCTTCGCTCCTGGGCAGAGAGGCCGCTGCTCCCATCCTCTCCTCTCAGCAGCTCCATTGAAAGAGCCCTCCCTTTCCCCAGAGACTCCAAGATGCTGGGACGTGGGCCCAAACCCTGCAGCTGGGCACTGTGATACGCTGGCCCAACCTCACAGACTGTGGTCACAGAGGTGTGGGGCCGTTTCCAGGGAGAAATGGGGTGGGGGATGGGGATGGGGAGGCGGTCAGGGAGCTCTGCTACCTGAGGCAGGGAAGTGCTCCTGTTTCCTAGTTTACAGGTGGAGGAACAACCTCTGTCCACTCCTGTTCCCTTAGCAGCTAACGTAGCCCCTCTGATGAGGACCCAGGTATCACACAGTCCACTTACAAAGCCCCTTGGGAGCCCGGTGACTTGTGTCAATTTTTGTCCAAGGCCCTGCATGGAACCTGGTGGCCGAGGTGCTCGGACAGGGAGTCCCCAAGAAGCTTAAGATGGGCCCTTGTCACAGCCTCACCAAGGGGCCCTGGACGATCTCGGGAGGTCCCATCCTCGGTCTCATTCCAGCGTCTGTGACATGGAAGCAAGTGACTGTCCTCGGGCTGTGGGAGCCTTCGCTGAGGGAGGAGCCCAGAGCGGGCCCTGGGGCTGCAGAGCTGACTCTGAAGCGTGTGACCTGAGGCAGGCTCCTTTGGCAGCGTGAGCCCAAGCATCTCCGTCTGCAGGAGCTCCCGTAGGCCTGTGTCCAGCCGGGGGTGCAGGAGGCGCTCCCCACGCACTTGGACACTGAGCGGAAAGGTGGCTCTGCCAACTAGCATGTCCTACCAGCGCCAGGCGCTCTCCCCGGCCCCATCTCACTGTTACCACGTCCCCGCTATGCAGATGAGTAAACTGAGGCTCTGAGAGGCAGCTGCTTGCACAGCCAGGGGCAGATTCCGGCTTTGAGCCCCTGTCCTTACCCCGGATCTAGTTGCTTCCCTGAGGAATGTGGAGGCTGATTCGATATCCAGCCTCAGCCCTGATGGCTGGCTAAGAGGGCCCTGCTCCTGAGGCCTCCCCAGGGCTCCTGGGCGGGGTTGGGGCCCTCTTCAATTCCCCTCTGCTCCCTAGGCCCTCCGTCCACCACAGCACCTGCTCCTGGAATTGTAACGGTCTATGTGTCTTCCTTCCTCCACCGGACTGTGTCAAGCCTGTGCGCCTCAGAGCCCCTGGCCCCTGGCAGGCTGCTGGGAGTGAGCATGGGGCTCAGGAAATACAGACACAAAGCCGGAACCGGTTTGGCTCAGTGCATAGAGCATCGGCCTGAGGACTAAAGGGTCCCACGTTCAATTCTGGTCTAGGGCATGTACCTTGGTTGCAGGCACATCCCCAGTAGGTGGTGTGCAGGAGGCAGCTGATTGATGTTTCTCTCTCATCGATGTTTCTGACTCACTCTCTCTCCCTTCCTCTCTGTAGAAAAATCAATATAATAAAAAAATTAAAAATTAAGAAATACAGACACATGTATGGCAAAGAGGGAGCTCTGGGGTCACCCCAGTTCTGCCCACTGGACCTTGAGCACGGTCCTGCACCTCCCTGAGCCTCAGTTTCCTCACCTGTGAAATGGGAATAGCAGTGCCTTCTTGCCTTGCTGTTGTCAAGAAGCAGTGCGCTAAGAGTAGCGAATGTGACTTGGGGACTTAGTCATTCCCTCTGTGTCTCCCAACAGCCTTTTAAGGCGGATGCTGGAATCGTGCGTTTCCCAGATGAGACGGGCTGAGAGGAGAGAATGGATTTGCACAGCTGGAACTTACCCCAGGCCTGGCGGGAACCCGATAAGCGGGTGTGTAATAATAAATGTTCATAAAGGAACTGAGTGGGCGGTTCCTGGCCGCCCTCCTCCCTCCTCTGTGAAATACCACGCCTGGCCCGGCCGGCCGTGCCCTGGGCGGCTGCGGGGCTCTGACTGGCTGGGGAGGAGGGCTGGGCGCTTCCGGAAGAGACCGGGTGTGGGCAGAACAGGGGCCTTGCCCGGCCGGCTTGGTGAAGTGACTCGGCTCAAACACTCTCATGTTGTGAACTGGAGAAATCACTGCCCCCCTCCACCACCCTCAAATTTTCATTGCATCTTCCTCTTGGCAGCAACCTCTTCCTTCTGCAGGAAGAGCCGGAGAGCCGCCAGCATCGCTGGGACGTCCACCGTGTGTGCTCCTATGGAGGAAGGCAGGGCTGAGCGGGGCAGCGGGCCGTGGCTTGGGGCCAAGCATCCTCTGAGGATGGTGGGGGAGGGCAGTCGCCATCCTGTTTGGATGGGAGAAGTGTCAGTGAGAGGCCCTGGCACCCAGCAGGTGCTCAGAAACCCTTTCTCCCTCTTCTCCCCATTGCCCTTCCTTCAGAGACATTCCCGAGGGCCCGTCCGGGGCCCCGCGGAGCAGGGGGATCAGGCGTTCCTTGGAGCCTGGAAGACCCGTGGTGTTGGGAGTTGGATGCTCACGTCAGCACTGAGTCAATATGAGGTCACCCCTCCCGGGCTCTGTGTCCTTGTCTGGGCATTCTCATAGGCCCCTCACCTGGGAGTGCACTGTTCTGGCCGCCCCCCGCCTGGATGCCCCAGATGAGAGACCCGGGGAAGAGGAGTGGGTGTCTGGCCCGATTCCACGACCCACGTGACCCCTCCACCTGCCTCCTTGGTCCCCTGGATGAGGATCTCTTAGGACTCAAGGAAAGGGGTGGTCTGAGAGTGGGGACTCTTTGTATGTCTTCCTCCCCAGGCCTGGCTAAAGTCTTGCATGCAGCCGGGGTGAGGTTGGGTTCTCGGGGCGGGTGGGGGGGTGGGGGTTCTGGAACCTTGCTCCCTAGCGGGAGAATTATTTTGCCATCGAAGTGGTCAGCTCCCTGTCGCTGGAGGCATTTAAGTGGATACTCATGACCACCAGGCAGAAGCATGCTAGGGCACCAGAAGTCTCAGGGACCCTTCCTGATCCTCTGTGTCTGGGGCAGTGATCGGCAAACCGCGGCTCGCGAGCCACATGCCGCTCTTTGGCCCCTTGAGTGTGGCTCTTCCACAAAATACCACGGCCTGGGCGAGTCTATGTTGAAGAATTGGCGTTAGAGGAAGTTTCAGTTTTAAAAAATTGGCTCTGCAAAGAAATTTCAATCATGGTGCGGTTGATATTTGGCTCTGTTGACTGATGAGTTTGCCGACCACTGGTCTGGGGGATATGACAGGCGACTCGATTATCGCTCCTCTATTGGGAGTGACCTTGACCTTGCAAAAAGGACACCAGGGTGAGAAGCCCTGAGCTGACCCCTGGAGTCCTGTCAAGGACAGGACGGCAACCCTTGGTGCAGAGCCAGTCACGCTGCTCTTCCCCTGGCAGCTGTTGGCTCTCCTGCAGCTTAGCATCTGGTTCTGATGGGCTCGTGGGCGGGCATGTGCCAGCCACCGCAGGTGGCCTGGGGGTAGCGCATCACCTAAGGGTGGAAGGACGGGGAAGGGGAAGGTACCTGGGTGGGGTGGCCACCGGGCGAGGATGGGGTCCTATGGGAAGCATTTTGGGCAGCTGGGAGTACGGAGACTCAGGACGACTGCTCGGAAAGGTGGATGGAGAAGACTGGGGAGACGGGAGGCACTGCAGGCAGCCCCCCTACCCGAGACCACAGGCTGGACTTGTCCACACTCATCTGGTTCAACTGCTAGAGGTGGGGGTAACCCCAAAGGGACTTTCTTGTTCATGTAATGGAGAGGCCCGTGCTGGCTTGAGGTATGGTTAGACCCAGACCCTCCAACCCTGTCCTCATCTCTCTCCATCATCCCAGTCTGCTTTCCCCATGGATGGCTTCAGGGGGGTTGCCCCAAGAGGGCCACCGCAGCTCTTCTGCCCAGGAGCTCCAGAGTCAGTGTCAAGTACCTCTTGGCACCCTGGGCCCAGCCCTGAACAGCACAGAAGGTTCTGGTTGATCTCAGCTACATTGGATTGTGTCATGGACCTTTGCTGATCTTGGTCACCCAGCCACCCCGCCCCCTTCCCTGGGGGACTTGCGCTCTGTGTGGAGTTGTCCTGGGGCTGTCCATCAAGGTCTCACTGGACGTGCACTCTGTCCAGCAGGCAGAGGCCAGCGGAGGTCACTCCTCACCTCTTGCCACTCATCATGGTGGCAAGCTGGCAGAGAGCAGAAGGGTGCTCCGCTCTGGACCCCCAGAGCTGCTCCTGCATTCGCCAGCACAGCCCTCCCACTGGCCCTTCCTTTCTGGGAGCCAGGGACACCTTCCGGTGGGCCCACCTCAGGGCGCACAGCCACGGACCCCTGACGTCTCAGATGGCACCCCTAAGATTGGTGGGCGACAAAGGGTTTCCCAAAATCCTCCTCAGAGCCACAGGCTGCACCCTAATGGAGCACCAGCTGTGTGCCAGCCCCTGTGCTCGGCAGGGCCCAGTGCGGCCTCAGTCTCCTCGCAGCCAGGACTCAGCCTGTGGGCAGGGTATGGAGGAGGCTCAGGGGCAGGGGCCAGGGTTGTTGCTCTGCCGGCCTTGCAGTCTCCCAATGCTAATGCAATTGGCGCCCAGAAAGGTTTGCTCCTGTGTCCTCTCATTTATCTTAAAAAAAAAAAAAATCAATGAACTGCTCATGCTGTCTTTAATAGAGACAAAACCAGAGCTTTTTATAACCTTGTTATGGGTTTGGCATTGTCATCATTTCTCCCCAAAGCTACAGTCGGGTTAATGTGTCATCATGGGGGAATCAGACAGTGGCCAGAGACAATTGGTTCATTAGCAATTAACCGATAATCAGCGTGCTCTCGGCAGTTTCCCGCGTCCAGAGACTCCCTCGGGCATCACAGCAGCCCCGCCGGTGAGAAGACGGTGGCTCAGAGACAGGAAGGAACTTGCCTACATTCACACGGCTGGGATGGAAGTGGCGGAGCGGGGGTTTGGTCCCGCATCTGCCTGACTCCCCAGGCCTGGCTTGCTTCTGTGACACACAGGGAGCTGGGTGGTGGGCTGGGAGGAGGTGCCTTCTGCAGGGAGAGGCTTAGCTGGGGCTGGGCAGTCCCTTGCCAATAGAGGAGTGTCCACGTGTGTGCACTGCCCCCTGGTGGCCTCCTTGTGCCTGGTCTCCAGGTGTGGGAGTGTGGAGCTGAGATTGCAGGCTGGTTGGTAGCTGTGTGTGTGTGTGTGTGTGTGTGTGTGTGTGTGTGTGTGTGTGTGTTGGGGGGGGTGGGGCTGGAGGAGACTGTCCTGGGGGAGCAGCTCCTGCGCTGGGGCTGGGGGAGCTTCCAGCCACCTGTACCCCATGTTCCTGTGGCTGCTCTCCTCTTGGGAAAATGCTCACATGTTAACATATTCAGCATGTCTCCCTAGACACCTGTGCACCAGGGCCAAAATGCTGATGACTCAGCACGGTGCTTGCCTGAGGGAGGAGGGAGCCTCCGGCGTGAAGGTAGACAGATACTGGGCAGGGAGATGTGGGCGGCGTGAAGGTAGACAGATACTGGGCAGGGAGGTGTGGGCGCTGTGAGGCTGTGTCTAGGGCATCCTGGAGCCCTAACCCGGCGGGACGGGGAGTGGTGGGAGGGCCCACGGAAGGGCTGGTCCAGAAGGGTTAGGGGGGTGGTGAGTGTCTGAGGGGAGCTGGGACAGCGGGGCAGAAGGGCGAGTCTGCGGTGAAGCTGATGGTCCAGAGCTCCGGGCCCTTGCTTCCCAGGGCTCTGTGCTTGGTCTTGTAGTCATCATTCTGGTGTCTTTCCTCGGGGCGACCCACCCCAAACTGTGTAAGCTGCCGGGGCTCCACCAACCCTGGCTCAGCCCCCCAGAGGAGGAGCCATGGGGGGGGTGGGGTTTAAAATGACAGAGGCAGGTTGGCCCAGCTGAGAAGTGTGGTTTCTATCCTGAGGGTTTGGCCCCGGAGAGTGGCCCGCTGGCTCCTGAGTTAGAAAATTGTCTATAGAACAAGGAGTTCTTCCGGGGAGAACCCCCAGACCCAGGCAGAGGGATCCCTGCCATGGTCCCCATCTTTGGAAGACCCTGCCCTTGCCCTCCAGCTACGCTGCTCCCCACGAGCAAGGAAACCCTGAACCCAGGACTGGGTGCCCACCTGGAGTCACCCCAACTCCCTTCCCATCACACCCTGGGGATTGGGACCCGACTCCAGAGTCTGGGCAAGTCTCGCCCCAGCTCCAGCCTTCAGGGGGTCTGCACCGAGTGCGTGCATGGCCAGGCCCAAGGACAGCTAGTTTGGGGTGTGGAGAGGGGGTTGGAGGATGTAATGGGGGCAGCAGGCAGCTGAAGCTGCTGTCAGGGAGGGAAGGGCGGCCGCTGTGGTTTCATTCTCTCCACAGTGATTTATGAGACCTGCTGTGCTGGGGGCTAGCTCCCCCAGGGCCGGGCTGGGCTGGATTCCTGGGCCACGGGCGCTCTGCAGGTCTGGGGTCTGTGGCAGGAAGTACCGGGAGCAGTTCCTGCAGGTGGGCTGTGGAACCCAGCTCTGGGGCTGCACACAGACAGCAGGGGTGACCTGAGGGGAGACAGAGCCCCAGGGCGGATCTAGCTGGTGAAGAGACACACGGGGGAGGAAAGGGCAGGGGAGAGGGCCAGACCAGAGACCGGCGCAAAGAGCTCACTGCTCATATTTCTTGGTGTTTGGCGAGCAGCACCGGAGATGCCGGAGTCCAGAGCTGGGCAGAAATGCCAGGGAGCGGTCACTCTCAGGCTGGGAGCCGTATCTGGGTGGGAAGGCAGGGACTGTCTCTCACCACCTGGTCTCTGAGACACGGGCCAGATCTGTTCCCTCTCGAAGGGGATTCCCACCGTGTCTGCAGCCCCAGGAGGCAGCAGGAGGCTCCCCGAAGGCAGGGAGAAGGCGCTCCTCCGGCCCAGCCTGCTAATTAGACCCTTCAATTGCAATTACTTTTGCAATTAGCTCAGCTGGAAATTGGAACTGGAGGTGGTAATTTCTGTCCTTCGCAGATGCTCCCTCTGGATTGGGCTTTGAGCATCTGTCCAGGGTGCAGGGTGATGCCCTGGGGAGGCTGAACTCTTGGGTCCAGCGATGCACGCACAGCCCTGGGCTTGGCTCACGGTGAAGCGTTTGGGTTCTGTGCAGCCTTAGGGTGGGACGTTTGGGGCGTGGCAGGGGGTGCTTTGTGCTCTCCCCTTGAGAGTGGCCTGGCCTAGTGACTTGCTTCTAATCAATAGACTATGGCAAGGGTGATGGGTGTTGCTTTCACAATAGGGTACAAACAATGGTGACTGGTTTGCTGGTGGACTCTCTGGCCTTGATGGAGCTAATTGCCAGGTGGGGGAGGCCCATGTGGCAAGGAACAGCCTGTGAGGAGCAGAACGCTGCCCACAAGCCAGACCCTCCCCAGTCGAGCATTCAGATGAGACCGTGGACCTGGACCACAGTCGCCTGAGACTGCAAAGCAGAAAAGCCAGCTATGTGGGTTCTGGGTACTGTCAGATATCGTGTTTCCCCGAAAAAAAAAGACATTCCCTGAAAATAAGACCTAGCGCAACTTTGGGAGAAAAAATTAATATAAGACACTGTCTTATTTTCGGGGAAACAGGGTAGTTTATGTGTGTTTAGGCTGTTGAAGCTGCTAAGTGGTGGGGAAATTCCTTATACACCAGTAGGTAACCTGTACACAGACAAACTACCAAATTATGTCTGTTCTACCCATTGACCTCGACAAAGCATTGTTAAAAACTTCCTGGAATACCAGGTTCAAACCTGGAATCTTTAGGCTCCTTCGAGTCCTGCACCAGGCCCTGTGGCAGGGAGAGGGGGAACTTCCATGGGGCCACCCTTGCCCTCCCCCCACATTCCCTTCTTCCCCCAGATCCACCCCATGTGTCCCAGGCCTTGTACATGCCCGAGGGTTAAACTCCAGACACACCCCTCCCTTGCAAATCGCCATCCCTGGGTGCAGCCATGCACACATCATCAGCACGGTCTGCTCCTGGGGGGCGGTGGGTCTGGGGGAAAGGTCCCCGCAGGCCTGGAATTGGGCTTTTGCATCATCGGGCCAAGGAAATCCAAGGTCCTAAGAAGAGTTTAGAAGGGAGGGAGGACTGCTAGTGGGCACTTCCTCTTGGCCCAGTGGACTCTGGACGCTGTGAGGTACTGCTGTGGGGCCAGGCAGGATTCTCAAAAGCCCGGGACCACAGTGGGGTCTCTTGCCTGGGCCTGAGGGCAGTCCTGGGAGAGTCCTGTTCTAACCTCTCAGAGGGCTGAGCCCCGCCCCCAGGGATAGGCCTGAAGGAAGAAGCAGCCCTGGAGAGCCAGGAAGGCTATGGGGGGTTAGATAAGACCATCTGGGGTCCATGGGGCCCACGCTGGGCCACTTGATGCCAGGCCCTGGCCACCGGGGGTTTGGAGGACACAGCCCCCGCCTTCCCAGTCCGCAGAGGAAGGCACACCTCAAAGCAGACAGAGTCCTCTCCAAGCAGGCGGGCTCCGAAAACCCCGCACACAGCACAGTTTTCGGTTCAACAGGCCCTCAATTCAATTAGAATTCACTGAGTACCATGACTTGCCGGAAGCTGGGTGTTAAGCAGGAAGAGATCTATCAGCTCGGGGGTGATTAGGGAGCTTACAGACACGTGGCCGAGCAGGGTGGCCGGGATCTGTGGCTGTGGCCGCCCACCAGGCGGATGCACAGCTGCCGGAGACACACCAGCGCTTTGCCCAGAGCTCATTTGTAAATCAAAGGTGCTGCTACCTTAGATGGGGCAGATCTGGCCACATGTCTGCACCAGGGGCAAGGAAGCTCAGGAATGTCGATGCTTGCACTTCACATGGGGCTCTGCAACAGAGGAAGCCAGGAGGGGGAGAGAGAGAGAGAGAGAGAGAGAGAGAGAGAGAGAGAGAGAGAGAGAGAGAGCGCGAGCGCTCCCTGATGTAGGCAGCCATGATGGACAGCTGCCTGCCATGGCAGTAAGCACATGGGATGATGGCAGTAAGCCTGCAGTCCGCTCAGCAGTGTGTGGAAGTCAAGTACATTTTCTCCAAATGACATGTCACTTTTGTTTTCGGGGACCACTGGTTTGAGGAAGAAGGATGGATCTGATCTTGCCAAATGCAGGGTTTTCAGTCTCTTCCGATTTTTTGCAGGTCATGTTCTATTTAATGTGGGTTAAATATTTAAACACTCCTGGAGTGCTCGCGCTGTGGGAGATGTTGTGATTTATAACTTCCAGCTCAGGGCTTCCTTTCCTACTCACTGGCTTATCACCCTCCCCTTGACTAGGTTCTGCCTGCATTTTACAAAAAGAAAAAGAAGAAGTTGATTCCAGAATATAAAAAGGCTTCAAAATCTAAACCAATCACTATTTACACTGAGTGGCCACATGATGACCTCTGAACGCATAATAATCTGGCCACTCAGTGTATATCCTATGTAATAAAAGGCTAATATGCAAATTGTCCCCTCGACCAGGAGTTTGACCAGCAGGCAGGCCAGCCAACTGCCCATATCCTCCAACCCCTGGCCAGGCTGGCCGGACCCACCCATGCACGAATTTATGCACCAGGCCTCTAATATATATATATTGGTAGGCATGCAAAAGATTGTATTTTGTAGACATTTATCTAAGCATGTATTCATTTTTTTTAATTTACATTTTTCTTTTTATGTTTTGGAGGCTCTGAATTTTTCCCCAGGTCCCAAACATCTTTGTAGGGCTTGGGAAAGCTTGCGCTCATGGAGTCTGGTGGACAGAATGGCCCTGCCAGCAGGGGGCTTCCTTGCTCACTGGCTGTGGTTAGAAGCTCAGGATTTTGTCAAAGCATACTTTTTAAAAGACTCAACACCTGAGTCATGCACATACGTGGTCAACACGTGACAGAGGTTAATTTAACCCATTTGTGAGGGAATGAGCAGGATGGCAGTGTGCCTGAGAGTCAGTTATGCATCTGGGGAGGAAGCGTCTTGAAATAAGATCGCTAAGTTACACACAAACTGGCCAGTGTCCTACAGGGACTATAAACTGAAACTTCGGTGTTATCTGTCCTACGGAACAGAAATCATTTGCATTTCTACTTGACCAAAAGAAGATCATTCACAACTTACCAGTGTCCTACAGCTTCACATGTAACTTTGCAGAGCCTGGTCCCTCACCAATAGGGAATATGGTAGGAGATCGGAGAAGGGAAGGGTCCCTTAGAGGATCAAGCAGTGTTGGCCAGGTCACAAGCCCACAGACACCCCGATGGCATGCTGCTACCTTTAGCCTTATTCCCAGGTTTCGGGTACATTTTCTTAACCACAGGAAAGGGCTTCGGGGAGCAAGTCCTTGCTGGGGTCAGGGCTGGACCTATCACGTGGATCCCAGGCAGGTGGATAGCTCAGCACCCCTTCAGACGCCCGTCTTTCAGCCTCTGTTCAACATGTATTTGGTCGGACCAGGGGAGACAGATTTTCCTGTTAATAAAAAACTAGGTACAGAAGGAAGTTCACGTGCTCCAGTGGAGTCAGCGTTCTGGAAACACTCAGCCACATAGTTCCCGTTTGGTGGGGGCGGCCGCTCCTCCCTCAGGTTGCCTTTGGGGCATCGCCAGGTCAAACAGCTCAGTGGAAGGCCCTGGCGAAAGCTGTAATTGGCATTTTATGGGTGAATTTCAGCAGATGCCACGGTGGACTCCGAGCTTACGCTGACTGCACGGGAATATGGCAGACTGTCCGGACTATAGGCCACCCTGCGGAGACGGGAAGATCCGTGGTTGTCAGGGGCTGGGGGTGTGGCGGCCGGCGGGGGTGAGGTTTCTCTTCGGGATGATGAGAATGTTCTGGAATTAGACAGTGGTGATGCCTGCACAGTTTTGTGAATACACTAAGAAGTACTGAGGTGTCTGCTTTTAAAAGGTAGATTTTAGGGTATATGAGTTATTTCTCAATGAAGCAAAAAACCAGGAAAGGGTTAGCACAGCAAGTGATTTTCATAGGAGGAGAGGTGGAGAGGGCTTACGTCACATCAGAGCACACAGCACAAAACCAATGTCAGGCATTCCCCTTCCTCAGAGCGTCATCTCAGAGGCCCTCGTCTCCTTCCTCTCTCCCCCCCTCCCCCCCCCCCCCCCCCCCCCCCGCCACAGGCTGCCACCCCTGATGCTGTGCCTGGGAGCTCGGCATCGTCCTCTTCAGAGTCCTCCAGCTGCTCCTCGGAACAAGGGGGCCCAGTTAACGATGAAGACCCTCCCCTTGGGAAGGCGTGTAGGTTGTGAATAGCATGAAGAAGTGCATGGCCAGGGGCACAGCTAAAGGAACGGGGAGGGGGTGGGTGCTGAGACCACGGAACGCCCTCCGTGGCCACAGCTGACGAGAGGCCCTTCAGGTGCCAACGTGCTTGGACCAGGAGAGGCGCTGTGGAGGCCAGTGTTTAGCGGCCGTGTGGCCTTCGTGTTGACAACCAGAGAAAATGGGGACCCTCCCGTTCCGCAGGCTGCGGGGGAAGACCTGAGGGAAACAGACGGGAGAGGGTGACGAGGGGCCCTGGCTTCCTCCAGGTGACACCCTTTCGAAGAGAGGCTGTATCTCCACATCGCTTAATCCTTAATTAATTTCAGCCCTGGCTGGTGTGGCTCAGTGGATAGATCGTCAGCTTGTGGACTAAGGGTCCCGGGTTCGATTCCAGTCAAGGGCACATGCCTGGGTTGCGATCTCTGTCCCCAGTAGGGAGCGTGCAGGGGGCGGTGATTCTCTCTCATCACTGATGTTTCTATCTCTCTCTCTCCCTCTCCCTTCCTCTCTGAAATCACTAAAAATATATTAAAAAAATTTTTTTTTTAAAAAAGATCAGGTTTAAAAAAAATAATTTCATTACAAGAAGGAGAACAAAGACAGGAGTTTGGAGACCAGCGATTCTGGGTTCGAACCCTAGCTGTGCCACTTGGGTTTTTTACTTTGGGTGCGTTTTGTCCCTATTCAGGCTCCTATTGGGGGGTGGGGGGGGGTGCACACCTCTAGCTGGCAGAGGTGCCCAGAGGAGGAGACTACGCTCCCTCCGCCGCTGCCCCTGAGGAGGGCAGACAGAGTGTCCGGTGCAGCCAGGGCGCCTGCATGTAAATGCCAGCTGAAAGCGGAGGGCAGGTTGATCTGGGAGTGCCTGTCCCTCTGGAGCCCCATTTCTTGCCAGGCCCAGAGAGCCAGGAGCGTTGGCAGAGCCCCAGGCAGTGAGGACACCGTCCAGCCAGGCCAGTCCTGGCTCCCACAGGGGCATCTCGGGGCGTGAGAAGCATGTTGTGCTGTGTGACCCCAAACGGGAGGTCAGGGAGGTGGCACCGGCATTTGCAGGGACCTCCGAAACAATGAATTATGGGCCCCACAGGGCTGCTGGCGGGGCCCGGGCCTCCGCCCAGTCCCCCTGCGGCTGTTGGTGACTGGGGAAGGCTCCTGAAAGGACCGGCATTGCTGAAAAGACTGGCGTTCTGATGGGACTTGGGAATTCTGGCGGGAGATTCCTGCGTGGGTGGCCGGAAGGAGCTCCCTCACAAGGACAATGAAGGAGGAAGCCTTCCTCCCCGGGTCCAGATGGGGGCGCTAAGTGAGGGTGAGCTGCAGCCCTGTAGCCGAGATGGGGTTCCAAATGGATCTGTCCATCCGGGCTACTGGGCACCCCCGCCACCCACCCACCACGCTTCTACCCTGAGCTTAAACTCAGACCGGCTCCCCGTGGGCCCCGAGCACCTGCCGTTAGAAGCCCATGGCTGCTGTGGCCCGCGCCCTCCACCCTCCATCCTCCACACGCTGCTCCTGGCTTCCGCCCTCCGCCCTCCGTGGCCCCCGCCCCCGCCCCTGTGCCCGGCCTTCCCTGAGCCCTGGCAGTGTTCAGGTTCCCGCTGTCTGGGGGCAGGGAGGTCGGTTCCCTGCACATGGGAGGAGCCTGCTTTCGGGGTGGGGCTCCTGGTGGTGACCCCTCTCCGGCCCCGCCCCTGCCCCTCCCCGCCATGTCCCCTTAGCCTACTACTTCTCTCCCACTTCCCGCCGGTGCCATCCTCAACGGCTGGGACGGGACGCTGGAAATCGTGGTCCCCGGCTCCCCGTCGTGGCTGGGTGCCCGAGAAATGCTCCCGGATTCATTGCACCCAGGGTTCCACTCAGGGCACTCGGAGCTGCTTAGCACCAGCCATTGGCTCCATCAATCTGCCGCCTCCCTTCCCCAGGCCTGCCCCCCACTGCGCCTCTTCCCGCCGGAAACACATTAGAACTCGGGGAGACCAGCTCCTGTAAGCTTTCCCTGTGGTGCACACAGTCCCCCACACCCCCCCACCCCACCCCGCCTCCTGTGCAAATCCATTGCCATGTGTCTTTAGCGTCCCTGCCACCCCAGGGGACCCTGCTCGCTGCTGAAGGTGTGGCTGTCAAACGGTGACCTTGACTCTGGCCAGCTCCCGCCCTGCATTTTCCAGGCCCGTCACTCTGCCTCGGGAAGGCGGTCCTTGCACAGAATCCATGCGTTTTCCTTGACCTGGTTTCTTCCCTGCACCTCCCCACCTGCTCCGACTGCAGGCCTCTCTGACGGACAGGTTTTCCCCTTCAAAGCTGCCTCTCTCCCGCTTAACAAAGGCCCCGCCGAAGCCGACACCTTCCGAGACGGCCCCTCCCGCAGACACGGAGCACCGCCCGCTCCTGGCTCACCAGGTGAGGAGCACGGAGGCCAGATTCTTCCCGCCAGCTCGTCTCTCCTTTCTGATGGGCGTTTTCAGATGAAACCTGGTTTCCTGAGAACTCCTCCACTTTTTAGGGCAATTTCCAAGGCACCCTTCACTCCAGCATCTGATCATCACTCCTTCTCTAAACCCAGAGGCACCGAAGACAAGTCTGGGAGTATCTCCTCGCCAGGGAGTTAAGAAATAAAAGTGCAAGGCAGCATCCATTTCAACGGCTCTATTGGAACACGGAGGGGACACAGAGTGTGGGTTTGGGGACTACCACAGATGTTCCTACTCCAGGCAGCCTGTGCCCCACTCCCGCAGCCTGCACCCCACTTCCGAGGGGCCCCCAGAAGGGCGGGGCAGCTGTGGTGGCAGGTGGTGTGTGGACACCTTGCCCTCGGCCTGACCAGCTGTCTCTGTAATGAGCCAGACAAGCCTTATGCCTCTAGCTATCTGGCCATGACGTAGAGCTCCCCCTGCCTTAGGCTCCGGGGGAAACTCCCAAGGAGGGGTTCTGGGGCTCCCGGCAGGAATCCGGCTAAGAGACAGGATGACTGCGGCCATCGGGGAAAACCATGCCTTCTCATGAGCTGGTGGGCAGATAAGCTGCTTAAAGCTCCTACTGTGTGCCCAGCAGTCTTCCAGGGTCTAGACATACAGTGGCCAACAGACACAGGCAGCCCTGTGCGGGGCTCAGTGGCCACGAACCAGGAGGTCACAGTTTGATTCCCAGTCAGGGCGCATGGTCAGGTTGTGGGCTCCATCCCCAACAGGGGGCGTGCAGGAGGCTGCTGGTCAATGATGGTCTCTCATCATTGATGTTTCTGTCTCTCTCTCCCTCTCCCTTCCTCCCTGACATCAATGAAAACATTAAAACAACAACAACAACAACAACAAAACAGACACAGGCAGAACCCGTGACCGCCTGAGCGCACAGGGCCAGGAACCACAGAGAGCCACGTATCGCCACACGCCAGCGGCCTTCCAGGACACGCCGGGGGGGCTCAGCCTGGCTGCAGGGAGGGTCGGGAGACTTCCCCCAGAAGCGCCTTCAGCCGAGGGTGTGGCCGGAAGGTCAGGAAGAGCATTTCAGCGGAAACAGCTGTGCGTGGACCGAAAGGTGGGCCATGCGATAGACCAGTGGTCGGCAAACTCATTAGTCAGCAGAGCGGCAAACCGCGGCTCGAGAGCCGCATGTGGCTCGCGAGCCGTGGTTTGCCAACCACTGTGGTAGACAGTTGCATTTGCGCTTGTGACTGCGGGTGGGACGTGGGCTGGAGGGAGGGCGTGGGGAATGCTGAGGGCTGTCCAGAGCCATCCCACGGTCCTGACGCAGGGGATGGAGCGATGACAGGGCAGGGGCAGAGAATGATAGGACTGAGCCTCGGCCTTCCAAGTCTGAGAAGGGGAACCCTGGGAGAGGAGCAGGTGCTGGGAGAAAGGTCAAGGGTAGTCTGGACACGCTCAGGGTGAGGTGCCTTCAAACAGCCAGGTGAGGCGCTGTGGAGGCAGCAGTGAGAATGCTCCCAAGAAGCCTGGGCTCCAGACACAGATCTGCTCGGGGGTGAGTCTGTAGACGAGGTCACAGAAGGAGAGAAGTCTCCGTGAGAGGAGGAGGCTGGGGAGCAGCCACACTGAGGGCCGGGAGAGGACAGGGGGCGGCAGGGGGACTGAAAGGCATGGTGAGCAGGGCGGGGACACCAGGACGGGGTCTGGGAATGAGGGGAAGAGTGGGCTCAGAGGGGCAGTGGTCAGCGAGGAGAGTCCACGGACACCCCCACCTCCCTGCAGCTGTCAGCACCCTAGACACAGGACAGGGCGCTTCCCTCCGGACAGAGGAGCAGAGATGCTCAGGGGTCCCCTGACTTGGCCAAGGTCATGCATCCCAGCAGAGGGTGCTGGGGGGTCAACTCCTCTGCTCATGTCTATCGCATCCCCTCAGCTTCCCCCCTCCCTCCCTGATGCCCGCACCCTTCCCCTGCAAGGCTGCTCCTGCTGCAGCAGGGGGACCCGGCTCTGGTCCGAGCCTCCCGGCGGGCTCAGTCAAGGAAACATCTTGATCTCTCTCCCAAGAGGCAGTGTGGTGTAGTGACTAGAGAGTGTGGGCATGAGGCCTGGCTTTTCACCATCCTCCCGTTCGTTCCTTCATTCGTTCGTTCGTTCATTCATTCATTCATTCATTCATTCCATCGGCAACTGTTTTACCAGTGCCTCCTATGAGCCAGGCGCACATTCTAGCTGTGTGGCCTTGGGTGGGCCCCGAGCTTCTCTGAGCCTCAGTTTCCACCTCTGTGAAGCAGGGACAGTGAGCCTTGTCCCAGGTGGTAAGGATTATGGGAGTTCATTGTAGGTGAAGTACCTCCCACACAGCAGGTGTCACTGAAGACGAATTTCCTCCTTTCCCCATCCTTCCCTTCCCTCCCTTTCTCCTGCAGCACCCACAGGGAGCCAGAGGCTAGCACTTTATGGCAACACCCTCTGCTGTGCCCAGAGGGCATGTTCACACCTGTGCACACACGTGCACACATCCCACATGCCCCCTATCTCTGCTCAGGACCCGGGGCCAGCACCGCTTTTGAGCTTGGGCTCCGAGAAGTCTGGACACATTCCTCTCTGGGACGCTGAGCACAGACAGGGCCTGTGGCCCCGGCACCCAGGGTGAGCTCAGGGAGTCGCTGAGGGGGCCGCCGGGCCCTTAGGGGTCCGGGAGTCCCATCGTGGTGACGGGAGCAGTATCTTCGGTGTCCTGGGCCGGGTCTAGGCGGCCTGGGAGGGTGGTGTCCTCGGCGGCTGCTCCGAGGGGCCTCCCCCGCGTCTCTGCAGGAACCGGCGTCCCCACAGACCCTTGCAGCAGCTCAGGAGGTTGCTGGAGCTCACGGCGCAGGACAGAGCAGGCTCCCTGAGGAGACACAAGCACAGGACAGGGCTGCAGTGACCACTGAGCAAGGCCTGTGCTTCTTCTAGGCCAGGCCCAAGAAGGATGGGGTGGGAAGGGGGCCAGACCCCCATGTACAATGGTAACTTCCTCCCTCAGCCCACAGTGGGAGCATTCTAGACACCTGCTATCAGATCCCAAATCTGCTTCTAACCCTGTTTCCCCGAAAATAAGACAGTGTCTTATATTAATTTTTTCTCCCAAAGTTGCGCTAGGTCTTATTTTCAGGGGATGTCTTATCTTTCCATGCACTGGGTCTTATTTTCGGAGGATGTCTTATTTTCGGGGAAACACGGTAACATCCTGTGTGCCCTTAGTCAAGTGACTTAAGCCCTTATGTATATGAGGTATGTGAGGTTAACTACCTTTATATATAACACTAGAGGCCCGGTGCATGATTCTGTGCACAGGTAGGGTCCCTAGGGCTGATTGGGGCCTTCCAGCTGCCAGCCGGGACCTTCCTTGCCTGGCTGCTGGCTGCTGGCTGCTGGCTGAGGCCTTCCTTCATTCCACACCGCCCTGTGGTGGTCAGCACACATCACAGCGAGCGATTGAACTCCCGGTCTCCCAAGGGGACACTTTGCATATTAGCCTTTTATATACACGGATGGGCCAGATTATTATGATCTCTGAATGCATGATAACCTGGCCACTTGGTTTATATATATTAGAGGCCCAGTGCATGAATTCGTGCATGGGTGGGGTCTGGCCAGCCTGGCCAGGGAGAGGGGACATGGGCGGTTGGCCGGCCTGCCTGCTGGTGGAACTCCTGGTCGAGGGGACAACTTGCATATTAGCCTTTTATTATATGGGATATACACTGAGTGGCCAGATGATTATGCGTTCAGAGATCATCATCATCTGGCCACTCAGTATATATAGATATATGCCTTTACAAATGTCCTTTATACCTTTCTAATTATTGAAAGGATTAAGTGTCCTAAAGTCTGGCTCAGAGTAGGAGCCCAGTTGATGTTCGGTGTTTCTGAATCTTCAGGGCAGGATTCCTGAACACCCACAGCATGCTTCACATGAGCTGCGGGAAGGTGGGGAGAATGTGGCACCGAGATTTGCATCCAAGTCAGTTGTGAGCGACTCTCTCTCCATTAGGATGTCTGCTCCCCGGAGGCCAGAGGCTTGCCCTCCAAACCCTGCAATGTGGCTGGCACTCAGTAGGTCCTCAGCTAATGCCAATCTGACAGAAGCTGAGGCCACTGAAGATGCGTGAGCCCATGCTTGGCAGGACAGTTTCCCCTCCCCCCCAAAGTATTTGACATACGTTTTGGAAACAGAGAACCTCCCTTCCTTCCTTGTGGGCACCCGGAGCTCCTCCGCCCCGCTGCCCGCTAGGATGTGGGTGGCAGACCTGCTTTCCCTTCAGCGACGTTCCCTCAGGTCCCTTCCTCATCCCTATGGCCAGCCCTGTGGGGTCGGGGGCAACGGCTCAGCCAGGCTCCTGGGTTTCAGCCCCTCACACCCGCCTCTGCCTTTGTGACAGAGAGCACGGCCCAGGCTGGGGGCACGGCCCAGGCTGGGGGCACGGCCCAGGCTGGGGGCACGGCCCCGGCTGAGGGCACGGCCCCGGCTGGGGGCACGGCCCAGGCTGGGGGCACGGCCCAGGCTGAGGGCACGGCCCAGGCTGGGAGCTTTGCTCCGGCAGTTGGATCTGGCCAAACTGATGACAGTCTTGAGTTATTGCATCATTTTCCACACACGACACTGCATTCCCATTTATGGTGACGATATAAAGGTTTCTTATAAATGTCTTTCAGCGAAAACAGAGAGCTGGTGCAGACATCTAAGTGAGTGTAACGCAGGAGGGGGAGGACGATGAGCTGGACCGAGAGCGGGTTTGCGAACGACGGTTGTTTGGAGAGCCCTGTCACAGTGCCCGGCCACGCCAGCCCGACCCTGGCTCAGACAGAAGCTGAGCTAGACGTGGGGTCCCTGGGGATTCTTTTGGGCAGATCTGCAGCTCCAGAGCAGGGCAGGGCCTGGCTTCAGCTCTAAGGCATAAATTCTGCCTCGTTTCTCACTTCCCTGCCTAGGCTGGAGCGGTAGCTTTCCTTGTCCACTGTCAGTCAAAGGAGCCGTCTCTCCCGTGGTCCTGGACCAATCTCTTGTCCTCGGGATGCCCCATGAAGCTCATTCTGCCTCCGCTCCAGCCATTATCTGTGAGGCTCACGGTTCCTTCTCCCTCCTGCAGGGAGGGAGGGAGAACTTCTCCTCGGGGTCCCTCAGGTGGGAGCTGTGGCTGTGAATGCCTGACTTTGCAAGGCTTTGTGAACAAGGACACGGCCACAGCGAACACCCATGCGTCCTTCAAATGCTGGAGGCCCAGCTCTCCTCCCCCAGCACACCCAGCCTCCCTGCACCTCAAGGTCATACCTCTGGCCCAGAGGCATTGTACAGTGTACATATTTGATCACGCGGGCCGGTAGGTATCTACCTTGGGGCAATATTCCAGATCTAGCCTGTGGCTCTGATAAAGTGACTTTCACTGAAATGAACAAAATCATCAAAGAAAGGCTAGCTCTAAGCTAGGAAATAAATACCTTCCTTCTCCTAAAGGGCTGAATAAAAAATCACTTAAAATGGGATTACTATGGAAATATCTCATGTTCATGATAAAATACAGAGCATAGCAGTTAACAAAACAAAATAAACATCTCAACTCCTCTACTCAGGCATACTTTTAGCTACATGTCAATTTCACCATTAAATATTTTTAAATGAAATTCACTCATATCAATATATCCAGAGACTATAAAAACACATACACACAGTTTAGAGAAAATGAAAGAATGTTAAATGGATGCAGGAGTAACCACCTCTCTGGTTGAGAAACACAACTTTACTAGCCTTCGACTTGTTCCAGCAAACATTTATGTTTCTCTAAACAATATATGGTGTTGTTCTGGCTGCCTTTTACTTTTATAGACATGCTATCATGTTTCATGACTTCTTCTGTAGCTACCGTGGTGATGGTGGTTGCTTAATGTCAGATTTATGAGATTAGACTGTGCCACGTGTGAATCTATGGTTCATCTTCACTGTTGTGAAGGATCCCATTACAGTGGTGCCTCACACAACGAACTTAATTCGTTCTAGGAGCAAGTTTGTTATGCGAAAAGTTCGTTATGTGAAACGCGTTTTCCCATAACAATACATGTTAAAAAAAATAATTCGTTCTGTAGCATAAAATATGCTAAGATGACATAAAAAAAAGATAAATTTTTTGTTATTATTTTTATTTAGATACATTTCCTGTTTCATTTCAACAGAAATCACTTTCCTGCTTTTTTTAGAAGCCATGATATAAAAAAAATATTGAGTTTAACTTAAAAGGACGACTGCCGTGATACGTGCGTGATTTAATTCGTAATGAAGAACGATTGCCGCGATACGTGCTTAAGTTAAGCGCAGTGACTAACGACTGCCTGCAGTGCCTGCGCGGAAGGATGCAATACATCGGCAGCGATCCTGGAAGCTCGGGCGACTTCGTTGTGTGAAATAAAGTTCGTTGTATGAATCATGAAATGAAGTTCGTTGTGTGCAGCGTTCGCTGTGCAAGGCGTTCTTTATGCGAGGCACCACTGTATGTGGATACTAGAGACCTGGTGCACGAATTTGTGCATGAGTGGGGTTCCTCGGCCTGGTTGGTGATTAGAGCCGAGTGGGGCTCTCTCATCCAGTTCAGCCGGCCCAATCAGGGCTGATAGGAGCCAGCTGGTGGGGGGAGGGACCATGGGAGGTTGGCTGTGGGGATACATTGACCACCAGGAGGAAGCTCCTCCATTGAGCATCTGTCCCCTGGTCAATCAGTCGGTCGGTCGGTCGACCAGTTATAACAGTCACTTAGGCTTTTATATATATAGATACTCCAGTTTATCCACCCCCTGTTGAGGGATATCGGAGTTGTCTTTGGTTTTTTACCATTTCCCTTCTCATGCTTGCTTTTGAATCTACACCAGAGTGTCCTCATCACATAAGTGGCCAACCTTCCCTTTTTCTCTCCTCTGATAGTGTTTGTCAGGACTGGAATGAGCTGCTCCTTGAGGGTTGGGTGGAACTGCTTTGTAAAGCCAAGTGCTGCTGGCATTCCATTCATTTCATTTCTTTCTAATGCTGAGAGGACCAATCAGCTTTTCTGTTTCTTCTCAAGTCAGGTTTGGAAAACCCTCTTTTGCTAGGAATTTGTTCCCAGTATCTGAGTGTTCTCTTGTTTGGGGATAAAATCGATCTTACCATTCTTAATCTCTATAACATCCTAAATAATATTGCCCTTTCGTTCTTAATATTCTGTATTTGTGGCATTGATGGTTAACTTCTCTGTGTATTGGGTCGGCAGCTAAGTAATTGCGGATTTTTTAAAGAAAATCAAAGACAATTTTTTCATGGAACTAAATAACTTTATTCTTTAATGTATTGCCCATTTTGATCAATGACCTTTTGCCATCTTTCAGGCAGCATCATAATCCCACGTTCAAAAAACTTCTGTTTTTTATTAGCAAAAATCTGAATCAGGTACGATTTGACATCATCATCATTATTGAAATTTTTACCATTCAAGGAGTTTTGTAAAGATCGAAACAAAAAGTAATCAGATGGTGCAAGGTCAGGACTATATGGTGGATGTGGCAAAACATCCCAACCAAGCTCCATTAATTTTTGCCGAGTGACCAAAGATGTGTGTGGCCTTGCATTGTCATGATGGAATACAACACCTTTTCGATTTGTCAATTCGGGCCGCTTTTCTTCAACTGCATTGTTTAATTTCGTTAGTTGTTCAATGTAGACATCAGAATTGATCATTCGGTTGGGTGGTAAGAGTTCAAAGTAGACAATTCCTTTGTAATCCCACCAAACTGATAACAAAACCTTCTTTTGATGAATATCAGCTTTTGATGTTGTTTGAGTTGGTTCACCTGGCCTGCTCCACGATCTTTTCCGCTTGATATTGTTGTAAACAACCCATTTTTCATCGCCAGTTATCAGTCGTTTTAAAAATGGATCATTTTCATTACGTTTCTTTAGCAAATCGCAGCTGCTAATGCGTTGCGTTAACTGTGATTCTTTCAGTTCGTGAGGAACCCATGTATCGAGTTTTTGAACATAGCCAAGTTGTTTTAAGTGATTTTCAATGCATGTATGTGATACATGAAGCTTCTCTGCAATCTCACATGTTGTACTGTGACAGTCCGAATTGATTATTGCTTTGATTAGGGCGTCATCAACTTCAACTGGACGACCAGAGCGTCTTTCATCTTTGAGTGAAAAATCACCAGAACGAAATTTGGCAAACCAATTTTGACACTGCCGTTCTTTTAAGGCTTCGTCACCATAAACAGCACATAACTTTTTATGAGCTTGTGATGCGTTTTTCCCTTGCGGAAATAAAAAAGCAAAATATGACGAAAATGTTCCTTTTGATTTTCCATTTTTCAACGAACGCCAAACAAAAACTACAAAACTGATCAAAAAACTTTTTTTACTGATTAACAGCTGAATAGCCAACTATCAAATACAAAATGTGTTTTACATTTGTACTACGTCTGCAAACCTAAAAATTCAACTGAAGCCATATATGTGTGAAACCCGCAATTACTTAGTTGCCGACCCAATAGTTCTATCAATTTTACTTTACATAGTTTTGAAGCCAGTTTATTTGGTATATGTAAGTTATCTTTCTGGTGAATTGAATCTCTTTAAAAATATGATGACAATCTTAATCTTGAGGGATACTTTTTGCTTTCTGTTCATCTTGTCTGATATGAATCTAGCTACATGGAGTTCTTTTGGCTAGTATTTGCCTAGTTTATCTTATTTTTCCTTCCTTGTACTTTCAACATTTTTATCTCCTCATGTCTCGCTCTTGTAAAAAATATTAGATTGGATATAAAATATCAAGTCTGACCCTCATATTTACCCCTATTGGCCAGCTTGTTCCATTTACAGGTACTGTGATTACTAATCTATCCTGACAGATTTCTTCAACGTGATTTTGAGTTTTATATTTGCCCCACCTTTTCTCAAATTTCCCGTTATTTTTCCTTGCTTTGTCTTAAATTGCCTTCCCCCCCCTCATTCTTTTTCCTCCTTACCATATGGAATTTCACCTTGTTATGAAATTTTTGTAACACACATATCTTACCTAATAAAAGAGAAACATGCATCACTTTGCTATGCCGAAGCCAATCAGAGTGAGTATGCAAATTAACCCAACCAAGATGGAGGTTAATTTGCATACGCAGACACAGAGCTGAGTGAAACCTGCTTTGAAGGGAAGGGGTGCAGCAGAGGGAGCTACTGGAGTGATGCTCCAGACAAAAAAACACGAGTTACCAACATTAAGAATAAAGAGGTGGCCTGGGAGTGGGGACATACCGGCTCCTGGGCAGCTGCAAGTGAAGCCAGGGGCCTATTCTTGCACGACTATTGTGCAATAGGCCTCTAGTTTAACTTTATTTGACTTAAGTCCGGTGGCATGGAGCCCCTCCTCCTCTGCTTAGCTTGCCATCCAGGCCGAGTGAGAGCTGGGATGAGACCTGCGCTGGCTCCCCACATTGTGTAGACTTTATTACCTTCTACACCTCTAGAGATGGGGGTAGGTTTAAGATGGCTGGGCCCCTTCATGGTCCATCTTTGCCCTGAGCCCTGACACTTGAAGCTAAGGGATTCTAGAAGAGCACAGAATACGGTGTCTGCCACCCCACATGTGCCTGTGGGAAACACCTGTCACTTTCTCCCCCCTCCTCCCCATCCATTCCGCCCCCCTCTGGGGAACAGCACCTGGATGTTCCATTGGGATCCACCTTCGCACTCATAGTCTGTGGGTGAGGTGGGGTTGACCTCTTATTCTCTGCCTTGGCCCCACGTGTGGGTTTGAGGGTACACACACGGCCCCTCCCAGACAGTGAGAGGGAAGCCTGAAACCTGTGTTGAAGCAGTAGGGAAGGGACCCATTTTCCACGGGGCCATTACAATGGTACGGCGTCAGCGTGGCGTGCTGGTGGCACCCTGGGGACGCCCTGCCTGAGAGTGAAGCCACCACAGTGTGAAATTGAGTTGAGAGCTGGAGAAAGAAGCATTTCTAATGACAATTAAGTATTCGATCCAGCCATGCTTGAAGCTGCTCTTGATCTCTCCAGGTTTATGGGCCAATTCCTTCTCTCTGCCAGCCCGTCTCCTTTAATTGACTATGCAGAGGGCAGTCAACAGCGTCCTGACTGACAGCATCCCGAATAACTGAATCTCATCTTTTCATGTCGAGGCTGTTATACTCCGTCTCGCCAGCAGGGGTCAGGACCCAGTCTGAGAGCCACTCTGTGGAGAGCCTGGTCTCCGCTAGGACATGTTAGTGACAGCGCCCTCATGGGACCGCTGTAAGGACCACAGGCAGCGAACGCCAGTGCCCTGTCCCTCACCCTGTAGCACTGACAGTACAGACTCCCGAACACGCAGAAGCACCGCATGCACACGCTCCTCTGCTCTTCCTGTGTTTGCCCCACGGCACAGGCTGTTCCCAGTGCTGGAAAGGCCTTCACTCATTCAATCATTCATTCATTCACTCACTTTTCTGGCTGTTCAACTTCTGCTTTGGTGTCAAGACCGCTGAGGCATCAGCTCCTGAGGAAAGCCGTGTCTGAGGTCTCCCGGGATGGGACTCCCTCCCGGAGCCTCGGCCTCGGCAGAGGTGCTTACCTCCTCCGTTAAGCGTCAGTCTGTCTGTCTCCCACACGAAAGGCAGGCCTGGACCTCTCATCTTCTACCCACTATCCAGGTTTACAGTCGGTGCTCAGTCATGTGAACTAGTGAATGAAAAACCCGACACATCTGCTCAGACAGTGACTTTCCGTCTTCTGCTTCCCCGGATCCCACCGCCGCTCTGCAGCCCTCAGCCGTGCGTGTGTCCCACGCAGGAGGCTTTATTTTCCGAGCCGCCTTCCCATTGCTGCTAGCCCGGAGAGTCTCACGGGGGAACCCCCAGCCTCTCCCCCCACCCCCACCCCCACCCTTGGGACGGTGCCATTTCAGCCAACACCTTGGAGCCCCAGCCATGATTGGGAGAAAGTGTGAGGTTTCCTGGGTGTGGGTCTCCGCCAACTCCATCTCCCTGCCCCAGCCCGCCAGTGTTATCTTCATCAACCTCTGTTTCCTCCCACAAACCAACAGGCTGCCCAGCATGCAGACGATCAAACGTGAAAGTTCTCTTTCATGGACTTCTCCTCGTTTTCTGGGAGTCAACACAGGGCCTGCCTGGGCCAGCGTCTGCGTGGAAGGGGCGGGCCATGGGCAGGTACGATGGGCAGGGACCTTGTCTGTGAAAGGGGGATCATTGCAGGGGGAGGGATGTGGAAGCCAAGATGAGACGGGAGAAGGGAATGGTTTGAAACTCTAAGATAGGGGTGTCGAACTCAATCAGAGAAGGGGCCAAAATCTAAAATCCAGCCTAAATCGCGGGCCGAATGGTTTACTGAACAGTCATAAACTGACAATGTCATAAACTGACAGCGGAGTGCAGTGATGACAGCGCGGTGCGGGCCACATTGCAAGGCCTGGCGGGCTGGATTTGGCCCGCGGGCCTTGTGTTTGACACATGTGCTCTAAGAGGTCTCCTCGGCCGCCCCCTCCCTGTTTCCCGCGGCGGGCACAGCGTCACCAACACCTGGCAGGTGAGAGGCTGCAGTGAGGTCTGGGCTGGTCCCCGAACCCTGGCTCGTCCCGTGCCCAACAACACGGGGTCACGGTCACCAGCGCCTGGGAGCGAGGTTCCCGGGAAGCCCGTCCTCCGGGAGGAGGGGGAGTGGAGGACAGTGAGGGGTGGCTCTCTCCGGCCCCGGGGCCAGCCAGGACCACCAGGTGAACATGTCAGGACGCCACTGCCCCAGCCCGGCCAGTGTTATCTTCATCAACCTCTGTTTCCTGCCACAAACCAACACACTGCCCAGCATGCAGATGATCGAACGTGAAAGTACTTTTTTGTGGACTTCTCGTTTTCTGCGAGTCAACACAGGGTTTGCCTGGGCCGGCATCTGCTTGGAAGGGGCGGGCCTTGGGTACGTATGATGGGCAGGGACCTCAGCCAATCGTAAGCCCATAAGGTGGAGCGCTCGCGCGCGCTCTCTCTCTCTCTCTCTCTCTCTCTCTCTCTCTCTTCCTCTCTCTCTCTCTCTCTCTTCAGTAGCAAGGGTCAGAGCAGGCTGGGCCAGTTTCCTGCACGTGCTCAGCAAACATCGCTATGCGCGTGACAAATAAGATGAAATTTATCAGGAAAAGGCTTCCCACAACTCCCGGGACTTCGCTGAAAGCAATCAGTAGCAGTCACAGGCATTAATCCCCTTTTCTTCTCTCCCTTTGACAAGGAAAATCGAGGTGCGGGTCAGGGCGTTCTGGGCTCCTAAAGGGAACCGGATTGGGGGCCTCCCGGGTGCACCTCCCTGGACACTGGGGGTCCCACCTGGGGCCGGCCTGGAGCTCCGGAGGGCGGGGCTCGTGCGGGCCCTGAATGGTGCTGCTGGTGCAGTGAGTGACCGGCCAGCACTCAGACGCCAGGTCCTGAGCAAAGTGCAAGGAAGGCTGACAATGTCCCTCCCCTCTGACCTGTAACTCTTTCCAGAACCTTCGTTTCTAGGGAAATAGTCGGAAAGAAACAGAATGTTCTCTGTGTGGCGATGCCAAAGCAGGGATGCTTCAAATACCAACAATGTGGAGGACGGCAAAGAGCAGTGGAATTTCACACAATACGGAGGCTTCTGCCACCCCACCGCCCGCCAGCGACCTCACACCCCAGGAGCGCCCCGGGCTGTGGACACCCTGCAGTGCCCAGTGGGGTCAGGCGCACGGTCCCCGTCCCCCTTGTTGCCGGGAACAGCCCTTGCAGATTGGTGAACAGTGTCACCGAGGCTGAGCACCAGGGACTCATTGCAGCGGCTGCAGGGGCAGTGACGGCCCCAAGGCTCAGCTCTCTGGGGAGCCAGGCACCCAGGCTCCCAGAGCGGTCTCTTCTCAAAGCCACATGGCCAGCTGGCGGCAGAGGGCGGAGGGACCCAGGCCCCACGGGCCAGGCCAGGCTCCGCGCGCAGCCCCGTCCCTCGCCCAGTCTGCGCCCCTCCCGCCCCTGGTCCCTGCCTCCCCGCTCGGATCGTGACAAGGACGCGTTCTCGGGATTTGCCTCCTCCCTCCCTCGGAGCGGCTCATTAGTATGAGAACCACGTTCTCCACGGCCCGGCCCGGTGATTCCTGACAGACACAGCTGGAGGCTTGGCCTGATTTCGCTCCCTCCTCAGCATTTCTATCTAATTAGTGTGGGAGTGGTCTCTCGAGTCTGATCCAAGCCTGCCATTTTCCGATGGGGGATACCAGGCTCAGGAGCAGGGCCCCGGGCTTTGGACAAACTGGTGCCAAGCCCCTCGCAGTCTTCACAGAGAGGCTTTCTTGTTCCCATTTTGCAAAATGAGCAAGCTGAGGCTCAGAGAGGGCGAGCCACCTGCCCAAAGCCACAGCCAGCAAGTGCTGGGGCTGGCATTGGCACCATCTCTTTCTTTTACACCAGGGGGTGGCAGACGATAGCCTGTGGGCGGAATCCGGCCGGCCACCTGTGTTTTTGAAGTGTGTGTGTGAGAGAGGGGGTGGGGCATGACTAGAAGAAAGGCATTTTGTGAAAAACGACATGGGATTCACATCCCCGTGTCTGCAGCTGCTCCTGGCCCTGGGGTTTCAGGACTGAGCCCAGAGTTGCTTCTGGCCTCCAGCCCTGGGGCCGGTTCCCTGGACAGCTGGCCGCCTCCTCGTTGGTTTACCTGGAGCACCTTTTCTTAGGGTACAGAGCGCCTGGCAATGGCCTGGAAGCACAGCTCCCCTCCCCTCTCCCCTCTCCTCCTCTCTCCTCCCCTCTGGTCCCAGCCCCGGCAGGCAGCCCCACAGCAGGCCCCAGCAGGTCTGAGTCAGAAAGAGCAGAAGAAAGAGCAGGTGGGAAAGGGCAGGGCGGAGGGTCTGCAGGGAGCCAGCGGAGGGTGGGTCTGGCTTGAAAGGCCCAGTCCCCTGGGGGTAAATGAGGGGTTCTCTGCCTGGCAGGTGACTCCTGGGGGGTCATGGTTTATTCTCCTTGATTTCTGAGGCTGTGAAAGGCTGCCCACCGCCTCTCCCTCTGCTCCCCCTCTCCCAATGCCCTCTCAGGGGGGGTCCCTGCCCACACCCTCTGAGGGGGGGGTCCCACTGCCCACACCTCTGAAGAGAGAGAGATGAAAAGGATGAGCTCCTTGTGGGAGCCGTGGCCCTGCCCGCGCTGTGTAGAGCAGGCCCTGCAGGCCTGGGGGCAGGCATTCTGAGGCCCCCGGGGATGGAGGCAGGGACGGGGCGCGGGCACCGGGTGCAGGACGTGGCCTCGGCCTGGAGTACCCACCAGGGCCGGCCAACGGCCAGGAGCCGCCATCTAGTCCCAGTGTGCGGAGAAGGAGAAGTGGGGCGATGGAGGGGCGGGGAGGGGGAGACAGAGGGAAGGAAAACGCCAAGCAGGGGAGAGGGAGCACAGGGAGGCAGGGGCAGTAGAGGAGAGAGAACCTCAAACAGCCCGAAGGAGCGGGTGCAGAGGAGCGGGCATTTAGGGTGAACAGAACAGGCGAGACCACAGAGATAGGAAGGCAGCAGGTTGGTGGCCACCTGGGAAGTGGGGATTGCGGGGTGACAGCTAAAGGCTACAGGGTTTGGGGGGGGAGGGCGGTGAAAATGTCCTCAGGTCCGCTGTGGTGCTGGCTGCACAGCTCTGAGAACGCAAGAAAAGCCGGGACTCATACCCTGGAAACTGGTGCACCTCAAGGAGCTGTTCCAGAGAAGAGAGACAGTGAACAAAACGGCCAAGTGAGAGGAGAGGGAGAGGGATGGGCGTGAGGAACAAAATCCCGTCCGTCCAAGGGCCTGCCGCTGCCAGGAGGTGTGCCCGTGCCACGGCCCTGCCTCCCCTCCTGCGGCTCCCTCTGCAGAGCATCCTCACGGCTTCTGGGTGAGGAGCTGCCCTCAGAGGCCCAGCGACCTACCGAGCATCACCCAACCAGCTGATGGCGGGCCGGACCGTCCCGGGCTCCCTCGCTCCCACCGGAGGCGGGAGAGGGCAGAGGCACGGGTCTGCTTGGGAGCCTCCAGGAGGGGCCGGCCTGCCCGCACCTGGCTCTCGGGCTGCAGGCCTCCTGCACTGTGAGAGGGTGAATCTGTGTGTTCTCCGCCACCAGGTTCACGGCCATGCGTTACGCGCCCTCAGAAGCTAACGCAGCCTCTGCCCGCAGACGCTGAGGTCACTGAGCGGGGAGAGGCCGGGGCTGGGCTCAGAGAGGAGGCAGGTGAGGCCGTCCAGGGTGGATGGAGAGTGGGTGAAGGAGGCTGGTGGGGTCAGGAAGGAGCAGACAGAGCGTCCTGCGGGGAGGCGGCTGCTGGCTGGCGCCAGGCCTGCTGGGCCCCTCTGGCTCCTGCGTCTCCCCTTGGCTGACCGGCCGCCACCCCAAGGGCAGGCCCCGATCGGTCCCTAGGAATCTTGCTTAAGCAGACAGCACCACCCCTTAGCGGTGATAAGGGCTCTCGGGCAGGTCAGCACTGGTTTCTGTCCGTAGACGGACTCCGGGGAGGACATGCTGCCGGCACCAGGGAAGCTGGGAGCTGACCTTCTGGAGGGTCATTCAAGGTCCTGATTCTCCTGGCAGCCTTGGTGGGAAATTCTATGCTTGGCCTCCTTCCCTTCCCCCAAACCCTTACCTGGTTCCCCATTCTCCCCTTCTCCCCTTCTTCCTTACCCCTCCCCCCGAAACCCCTCCGTCCAGCCTCTGCTTCCCAGGTGCTCCGTGGCCGCTCCATGGGACTCTGCAGGCCCGGCCTCTCGGTGGCCTCGGTGTCCTCCCGGACCCCCGCCCACAGAGGCGTGAGGATCAGACCAGAGGGGGACACACACCTCCCAGGGTGCCAGCGCCCACGGGACTGTCAGGCACGGGGGCTGCTGGTTCTGTTGGCGCTCAGACCTTGGCTTTGGCTGACTCACCAGCTTGTGTCACTTGGGCAGTTTCATTAACTTCTGAGCCTCAGTTTTCCCATCTGAGAAGTGGAGCCTGAACAGGCACCTGCTCATGGGGTCGTGGGAGGATGACATGAGGCCATGAGTCTGAAGGGCCCCCCCACCCCCGATGAACCGGTCTTTCCTGTCTCCCTCCGCTCACTGGCCCACTCCCGGGATGGGCTGCCTGGGCCATGTGCCCTCCCCCCCACTTCACCCCCGCCCCGCCCTGGGGCGCTCAGTGCACTGCGTCTCCATCCTTGGCACGCGATGCATGGACCCGGGCTGCCTGCTCCTCAGCTGCACCCCAGGCAGCTACAGACGGCGGCCTGGGGTGGGGATCTTGCTTTATCGCCTTGGCACCCGGGCTGGGGACAGAGGACCACGCAGAGGAACAATGGCAGGATTGTAAACCCGGCAGCCAGGGTGCCCAGGGAGTGCCAGCTCTTAGTGCTCACCGATAGTTTCCCTCAGGATTGGGGACACGCAGGTCCGCGCAGGAGGAAGTGGTGTGCGGGACCTGACCGATCACACACCCCGAACTACACCCCCGCTTTGTTCTCTGTTTGCTTCTTGTCACTCAGGCCGCCTCCTGAGTGAGGAGTGCAGCCGGACACGGACGGCATCATACCCACCGGGGCCGGGCCAGGGCCGGCGTGAAGGGTGCGGCTCTGCATTGTGGAGAGGCGCCTGCAGAGGGCTTGGGGGCGGGGCTTGAGGGGAGAGTCTAGAGGCCGGGAGGCTGGGGAGAGGCTGGGTGCAGCCGGTTAGCAGTGGACGGGGTGAAGGCTGCAAGGGCCAGAGGGGCCCTGGGGCCTTGGGGGGTGGAGGAGGGGTTATAGCTGGACAGTCTCCCCCACCACGAAGCACAGAGACCAGATCCCAGAGGGTGTGGCCCCTCTTTCCTCAGACAGACACGGGCTCCAGAATGAACCTGCCTCCGGGGCCCCCCCAGCCCGACGGCATCCCTCCTTCCGGCCGCTCTGGGAGGTGAGCGGGGCAGCGCGTGAGGACAGGCCCTGCCCTCTGTGAGGAGGGGAAACTGAGGCTGGGACTTGCTCAAGCTCGGGTGAGCGAGGGACAGGGCTGGGAAACGCCCAAACGCCATGCCTGCGCCCAGCACAGCTCTCAGCCTGGGGGGAGGGGAGTGGATAGATGTTTGCGGGCGAATGAGGGGGTCAGGCGCACGGACCAGCATTCTGGCGACAAAGGCGAGGTCCGCAGAAGATGAAAGAAAGGGACGCCCTCTGAGCCACCTGTGTGCCAGCGTTCTCCCGCCCCGGCCCCGCTCCGCTCACGCCCACCTCGCCGCCCTCCCCACGCAGCGCGCGTCCGAGCCGCGCAACCCTTCGGTGCCGCTTCCATCATCACCGGCCTCGGCCTCGTCTCGGCGGATCTGCCTAAGCCTCTCTTTGATCCTGTGTGTCTCCTAAGCCTGCAGACTCCTTGGGAACGACCATGGGACATCCTTCCTCTTAAATCTCCTGCACCCCGAGCACCAGCGTCCCCAAGCCTATTTCCCAGAGCCGCCTGGACGTTGCCCGGTCCTCCCCTCCTCTCTCACAGACCAAGGACGCAGCCCCTGCACGGAGGGCCCGGCTCCTGCTTCTCGTCCACGTCTGAGGGGGCAGCCGGAGCCCCCGCTCAAAGCACCGAGCTGCCCCCTAGCTTCTAAGCCTTCCTGCTCCCCTGGGGACCTCTGGCACAGAGCCCAGCCCTGCCCTCCCGGCTGGGCCAGTCCTCCTCCTTCTCTCACCACAGTGCCCACAGCATATGAGCTGATGCATGACGTGCTCAGAGGTCCAGCGGGCTTTCTCATCTCACCCCCAGGCTCCGGCGTTCCCGAGGCCCCCGGACGGCTGTCTGCAGCGTCTGCGTGAGCACTTAGGACTGCCAGCTCCGCGGCAGGGTTGGGCCTTGGCCTGAGGACCCTGGCCGCCAGGACCATGGAGCCGGGACACAGGGCCCACAAGCTCTGGAGCCGGGGACCTCCGTCCAGGTCCCAGCCCCGTGGCCCTGGCCACGCTGTGGTCCTTGTAACACGGAGGTGAAAGTGTCCCCTCCCCGGGGATGCTCCCACAGCCCAGGGTCTGCGAGGTCCTCGCGAAGAGGCCAGCACCCTGGGGCCATGGCCACCGTGGCGGTCACCGTCGGGGGGAGGACCTCTCCCGGAGCCCCTGTCCCGGGCGGTTACCTGTCTGTGGCTCCCTGAGGCGCCACGGCCTCTCCGCCACTCCACACCTGGAGCTTCAGGGGCTTCTCCTCCTGCTGCCCGGGGCCCTGGCTCCGCGTCCTGGGGAGCCGGGAGCCGTCGCACCGCAGAGAGGGGTCGTGGTCGGCGTAGCCCCCGTACCTGCAGCGCAGGAGCTGCTGGTAGGCCGTGCGGAAGTCCCTGTTGAGCGCGGCGTACAGGATGGGGTTCAGGGCGGAGTTGGCGTAGCCCAGCCACAGCACCACGGCCTCGAAGGTCTGGTTGACGGCGGCGTCGCCCCGCAGCCCGCGGTAGACGAACACGGTGAAGTAGGGGAGCCAGCAGAGGACGAAGGCGCCCATCACGGTGGCCAGTGTCACCGTGGCCTTGTGCTCCCGGAGGGTGGCCGCCCTCCAGGGGCCAGCGTGGTGGATCCTCCGGGCCTGCTCCCGGGCGATCCTGAAGATGCGGAAGTAGGTGACGCACATGACCAGCAGGGGCACGTAGAAGGTGACCAGCCCGTCCACCAGGCCGTACACCAGGTTGACCTGGACCTTGCAGGGCAGGACGGTGTGATTGGCCCAGCCGCCGGCCTCGTCCCTGCTGTTCCAGCCCAGGTGGATGGACAGGAAGGACAGGGTGATGGACACGGCCCAGATCAGGACCAGGGACACGCCCACGCGGAGCGGGGTGACCAGCACGGGGTAGCGCAGGGGGGCCGTGACGGCGCAGTAGCGGTCGAGGCTGATCATGAAGAGGTTGAGGATGGAGGCCGTGCAGAGCATCACGTCCAGGCTGGTGTAGATGTTGCAGAAGACCCGGCCGAAGCTCCAGCGGCAGGAGAGCTGGTAGACGGCCGAGAAGGGCAGCACCAGGAGGCCCAGGAGCAGGTCGGTGGCGGCCAGGGACACGATGAAGCAGTTGGTCAGGCTGCGGAGCCGCCGGTTCAGGCCCACGGCCAGGCAGACCACCACGTTGCCGGCGATCGTGAGGAGAATGAGGACGGTGAGCGCCACGCTGACGGAGACCTTGAACGCGGCAGAGGCCAGGCAGGAGGCGGGGGCCGTGTTGTTGGACTCCATCCTGGGACCCCGAGCTCCGTCCTCTGCCACGGCCCCCTCGCGGCTTCTCTCCCAGCCCCCAATGTGCCAGCCACCGGGCTCCAGGCTGCCCCGCAGAAACCACAGTACGTATCCAACTGTGGGCAGGCTACAGTGCTTTTTCTAGAAATAAATAAAGTCAGTCTCCTGGGAGATGTTGGGGAGGAGCAGAGAGGAGGCGCAGTTGGTGGTTCAAACCCCAGTCCTCAGCTTGCCCCCCTCGGAGCTGGCTTCCTCCCGGCCTGGAGCCCAGGCCTCTCTCTCCAGGTTTTGCAGAGACGAGGCGGTGGGTGTGTCTGGAGGTGGCTCAGGGGCTATGAAGGCGGATCACGTGGAGACGTGGCCTCATCCTTTTCCAGAGCCGGCAGCTGCTCCCATCGGCGGGGCAGGGGTCTGGCTGCTGCATCTCCCTCGGGGACCCCTGGAGAGCAGGAGCTGACTATGCAGAGGCCGGGTGTCGAGCGCTTTGAAACCAGACAAGGGCGTGGCCTGAAGCAGAATGGATCTTCTGGACCTGGACCTCCCTGCCCGCTACCCGGAGCCTGGGCCACTCCGGACGCCCTTCTTTGGGGGCAATCAGAACGCGCCGTGGAAGGGGGAGGGGAGTCAGGACGCTATGGGCTGAGCCACGTGTCTCTGTGTGAAGCCCACAGTGAGGGACTGCTTATTTGGAGAAAGAAAGGTCTAGACGCAGGCTCCAAGCCCCGCAAGGCGGGCAGCATCGACTTGCTCAGTGCTGGTTCCCACGCCGGGCTGGCCCCACAGGCGGGCATTGGCGTCCGGAGGGTAAATCCTAAAAGGAATGAATAAGCAAATGTCATACATTCAGGCTGATGCAGTGCCAAGAACAGTGCCCTACGCTGCTGTTTCACCGAGTGTCACCGGGCCCTCAACCAGGGGCCCCGGACGGTCTCAGGAAAACTCTGATGCCAGGGCGGGAACGTCAGCCCCGCGGACGACGGGCACCGAGGAAGCCTGCTGGGTCCCAGGAGACTGGGCCTGGGCCTGGACGTTCACTGAGTCTCACAGGCCACGCAGTACCCTCTCCAGCTCTTCACGGCCACTTCCGAACCGTCAGCCAACGCGGAGGCTGTCTTAGCTCCTGGCGGCACAGTCCAGGCAGAGGGCCAGGCTGACGGCTGGCGTCGTTGGTGACCGCACGCGGCCCGCCACCTGCCCTAAGCATCTCTCTAGCTTTTACTTTTCTTATTTGGCAGCACACGTGGTCCTGCACCCGGGTCAGCAGGTACAGGAGTCATGCAATCTTTCCAATGGCCGTGTAACGGTCCAGGGGCCAGGTGTGTGTGTGGGTGCGGGGGGAGGGAGGGTGGCCACAGTTGATTCTGTCATCCCCCCACCATGCATTTTGGGGTGCTTTCCCATCCGTCCCTCCCTCCCTCCGTCCTGCCCACTGCGAACGTCACTTCCGTGTGGCTGCACACCCAGTGCCTCTGGGGGAAATCTCAGCGACCCTCCTGCTGGTGAGACCCTATGTCCGGACGGATGCCGGGCAAACTAAGGTCCCCCTGATTCCTGCACCCTCTCACGGGGCAGCCCCTGGTCTCCCCAGCCCGCCGGCCCCTGGGAGCTGGGCGTGTGCCGAACTGAAACCCAGGCGGCAGCAGAACCTCTGGGAAGCGACCTGGTCGCCACGGGCCACAGTCGGCCTCTCCCGGGCGCGGCCCGCAGCGTCTGCGCTCTGCATGCGGGAGGCTTCATCTCACCGTAACCGCGGCGTTGGCGCGGGATCACGGCTCCCGGTCGCCTCCTGCTGCTCCAGCTGGCTCCGCCGCCAGGCCTGCCTCCCGAACTGTGCCGCTGGGCATTATTTTTGGAAGATCCTCGCATTACATAAAAGGCACAGGCGGCCCGCTCCCTGCCGCGCTCAATTAGCTTTGGAGATGGCAGCAGCCAGGGGGGTTGCTCTGAGAATCCTGATTTCTGATCAGAGTATCCTCTGAGCTTCCCTGACAGCCCGGTGAAGGCATTTCGGCGTCAGACCAGTGTTTTAGTCCATGTTTGGGGGTTTTCCGAACTGAATGAACTAGCGCCTCGTATAATTAGAAATTCAGTGCTCCTTCCCTCCCTCCCTCCCTCCCTCCCTCCCTCCCTCCCTCCCTCCCTCCCTCCCTCCCTCCCTCCCTTCCTCCCTCCTTCTTTCAATCTCTTCTTCCCTCTCCCCTGTTCAGCACATGTTTCTTTCAGGGCCTTCCGTGTGCCGAGTGCTGGTTGCAGGTGGTGCCTTTTTGCAGTGAGAGCCGCACCTGCCATGTCTCTGCTCTCCAGCCCCGGTGCCTGGAGTTCCTAGGGACCTTCTGAGCGGAGCCCCATCCACTCCACACCTGTCGGTGGAATGATGGCCTGAGAGGTCCACAGCACCCCAAGTTCATCATCGTGTCTGCCTGGTGCCCCCACGCCCCTCTCCCTGCCTCTCACCTGCAGAGTCCCAGGAGCAATGCCGCCGGTGGAATGCTGTGTGCCAAGCGGAGGGGCGAGGCCCTTTGGGGAGGAACCAGGCTGGGGCCGGGGTCTCCTCCCCAGCGAGGTTCACCAAACCGAGTCCAGCACCCTCCTTTCCCTCCTCCCGGGACCGTGGTCGGCAAACCGCGGCTCGCGAGCCACATGCGGCTCTTTGGCCCCTTGAGTGTGGCTCTTCCACAAAATACCACGGCCTGGGCGAGTGTATCTTGAAGAAGTGGCGTTAGGAGAAGTTTAAGTTTAAAACATGTGGCTCTCCAAAGAAATGTCCGTCGTTGTGTGGTTGATATTTGGCTCTGTGGACTAATGAGTTTGTGGGCCACTGGCCTGGGAGGCAAGATGAAGTTCCCTCTCGGGGACTCATTTAGGTACCTGCACCCAGGCCCCGCCCTCAGGGAGCGGCCACAGCGCTGCTGCCGTGAAGGCTCCTTTGGTTGGGCTCCCCTCAGCCTGAGGAGAAGTCTGAGGCATGAGCAGGAAGAGAAACTAGGCTAGGCAGGCGACACTGCCTGAGGCAGCCAGGGCGAGCAGCCGTGGCCTGAGAAACGGGGGTTGGGTCCATGTTCTGCAAACATTGATGTGGAGAGAAGTGAGGGCAGCCCCCAGGGCCGAGGACAGGACGTCGGCCTTGGCCGGGTCTGGGTTCCGCCCCCGGGGCCGTCACCAGCAGCACGGGACCTCAGGGTGCTGCTGCAGGCTCTCGGGGCCTCGTTTCCTCGTCTGTAAAACGGGAGTGATTCTCTGTCCTCCTTCGCCTGGGGGGTGCGGAGGTAGATGCAGAGGGAGTGGGGACGCCACCCGCCGGGCTGTGGCAGGTGCTGTTATTTATGGCGATGCTATAAAGCTATTACAGACGGCCCCCGGCGTGTGATCGTCCGCTTTAAAGATGGTTCGAAAGCGACCTACGTGCGCGTTCGGCAGAAACCATTCTTCGAATTCTGAGTCGTGGTCGGTTCCTGCTGGTAGAGTGTGATGCGGGTGCGACTCTCCTGGGGCCGGACGGGGCCAGCGCCCTGAGCAGGAGGGTGAGAAACAACCAACGCCCTACGTTGCCGTAGCAACCGCACTTTCCGGTGGCAATGTTTTCAACGGAATGGTCTGTGGGGGCGTCACTCCTTCATAAGTCAGAGTGTTTTGTAACCATACAAGTGTTACTTTTGTTCTTGTCTGAAGCCCACTCCATCTTTGTTGAGTGCCCTCCGCGTGCAGACCCGTGCTGGGCTCTGGGGTCCCAGGGTGAGCTCGGCAGGGGTGCCCTGGCTCCTCTAGGCAGGGGGAAGGGGTGGGGAGAGGCAGAGGCACTGCGGGGAGGTTCATTGCAGTCGTGCTGAGTTACCTAAAGGGGGTGCACAGCAGTATGCAAGGGGGGACCAGGCCTGGTCGGGGGGTACCGAGGCTTCCCAGGGGGGACACTGAGGGGAAGGAGTAACTCAGTGAAGATGGGGACACGCAGGCTGCAGACAGGAGCCTGTGGGACGTGGAGCAGAGGTTAAGGGTGTGTGTGGGGGAGCGGATGGAGGGCGATGTGACTGGAAGGGGCTCCAGGCCCTGCTCCCCTGCTGTGCACCAGGGGCGGGGGTGGCAGCGGGGGGTCGGCCTGAGCCAGCCCCGCTGACCACCCCTAGTTATCACGGGTCCCTGGGTCCCGGGGAGGTAGTTCGTGGTCTTCATGAGCCCTAATTCTCAGCACGTGGCCCCTGTGGTCGGCCACGTCACCTGTTTGGCCACCTGGGGCTGAGGCAGCAGAGGGGTCCCGGCTGCAGCCCCCGTCGGAGCCTCGGCCGGGCCCCAGGCGTGGGGACCTCTGACGTCATGGGGGTAACCTGTGCCTTCAGCGTTTCCGGGAGAGCGAGCACCGCCTTCCGGGCTTTTCAGAGAAGCGGCGGGATTCTCTGCGCACAGCGCCCGCCACTTCCTCCGCAGTATCAGCGGGTCTTTCATCTCTGTGGTCACAGATTTGTACCTCCTTCCTGGCAGCGGCTGGACGTTCGGTAAAAGCCTTTCCAGATGGTGAAGGACTTCCGGGTGAGGCCGCTCGCGGGAGAGAGGCCCGGGCTCCCGGAGGTCCGAGCGGGGCACCCTGGGTGCTCGGGCTGAGGACGTGGGCATCGTCCCTGACTCCCGTCCCGTCCTCAGCCAGGCCCGTGGCTTCTGCCCTGGCCTGTGCCTGTCTCGGCTGCAGCTGCTTCCCTCGGCCACTGCTCCAAAGCAGCGCCTCTTGCCTGGACCTCTGCGCTCCCCATTGGCCTCCCTGCTCCGCGCCACCACGAGCGCCTGCTGCTTCTGTCCTGCCCGCACCGCCTGCGCCATCTCCCTCCCCCTCGGCTCACAGGCCCCGGGGACCTGCGCTCCAACCCCTCTGACCTCCCACCTCACCCCCTGGCCTTACGGGTGCTTGGCCACACCCCCCTCGCTCCTGTGCCTCCCACACGCCGTCTGCCCCCTGGAGCACGGCCTGCGGTCCGCCGCTGACCTGCAGGCTCACGTGGTGGACAGACAGCGGTCCTCCTTCGCCCCCGGGATGTGGCCACCCCACCACATTCCCGGGAGCACCGGCCCCTCCGCGGAGCCCGTTGTCCCGGTGTGTTCCCTGTGCGCTGTCCGCTCGCTGTCCTCCTCTCCCCACGGAGGGGGTGTCCGGAGGGCAGCGCTGTGTGGGGCCCCGTGTGTGCCTGCCGCGGTGAGCGAGGGCATCGGAAACGGTTCCGTGTGTCAGGCGCTTTGCAGGTGCTTTGCAGACTTGGCCCCGTGTAACCTGTGCCGCAGCCGTTACGTGGGCCCGTGAGTCATCTCCGTCCTGTGGGCGAGGAAGTGGCGGCTCACGGCACTGGGTGACGTGGCCCCAGTCCGCTGCCAGCAACTGTGGGGAAGGCCGGGGGGAGTCTTCGGGGCAGGGTCACGCGCAGAGCTGCCTGGGTCCTCCTGGGGCAGGTGGGAGCTGGCTGCCAAATCCCTGCCACCAGGGGCGACACTGCTGGGGGCGGGGGGCAGGGCCCGTGGAAGGGGCACCGTGCGGGCGGCCTGGGCCGGACTGGGGCCCCTCGGGGGACTCTGAGTTGTTGCGTGACCTCGAACAAGTGTTGTGCCCCAGTGTCCCCAGCAGAGAGGGGAGGCGATGAGCTTGGACTCTTAAAGGTTCCTGCAGCGGCTGCGTGAGGATGGAGGGGGAGGAAGCGGGGCGCCAGGAGGCCCCGGAATAATGAAACGGGAGCGATCTGGGCAGAAATGAGATGCAGTGGTCACTGGTCCGCAGCCTCCCGGAGCGTCCCTGCCCTCCCCGCATCCCTCAGGCGGGGGCTTATGTCCCCAAGCGGCACCTGCCCGCCAGCCGCCGCCATTGAGACCCAGCGAGCCCCACACGCTTTCTGTTGGCGTCCTTCCGACTGCACGGCAGATACAGGCTGACATGGTGACTGCACAGAGCCGCCTGTGTGCCCAGCTGCCACTGCCCCGCCGTCGCCGTGTGACGTTCAGTATTCGTTCCTGCGGTGTTGTGGTTTTCTCTTCGCACTTCGGATCGGGCGCGTGTGTGTGTGGGCGCCGGCGTGCGTCTGCGGAGGTTTCTGTAGGGTCGGGTCCTCCACAGCTCTGCGCCCCCAGAGCAGAAGTCCCTTTTCCGGGCCGCCCTGTCCTCCAGCTCCCTGCTTCTCTATAACGGCCCCACCCGCCCTGAACTCTTCACCGTCCCCGCCATCGGCACAGCCCTCCTCGCTGTTCCTGCTGCCCGCACCATGATTACTGCCCTCAGCTGCAGCCCCTTTGTGCCATCACCATCACCAACACCCCACCCCGTCCCCAGCGCCACCCTCAGCTGCCCCGCCCTCAGCTGCCCCCCCAGCCCTGTGCCGCCTCCGCCTATTCTTCTCCCCCTCCCCAGCCTCCCTCCAGGAAGGATGTGCCCTTCCACAAGCGCAGCTCGCTCTTCCAGGCAGAAGCCCTGTGGCTGCCGGGCCACCTTGTCACCTCAGTGGTATCAGCAGCACACAGCCAGCACTGCCAGGAACACGCATGCAGGCCCACAGCCAGCACTGCCAGGAACATGCGTGTGGTCCGGTTTCCCCAGGTGGTCCTTCCTGCCATCCCCTTCCCCCCCCCCCCCCACACACACACACAGTGCCGGCTCACGGCCAGCTCTGCGGGGCAGTCAGGATGGAGCCCAGGCAGCTGGTTCCAGAAGCTTCTTGCTCAAAGGGAAACGGCAGATGTGGCACAGAGAGGTCAGACACCTCGGTCGAGGCCACCCAGCTGGCCAGCGTCAGGAGCAGCTCCCAGTTTCCAGCCCCGGATAACCTGCTGGTCCCCTGCGTTATAGGATAACCTGCTTCCCACCCTCACTCCTTCATGTCCCACCTCCGTGACTTTTGCCAAAACCATAAAAATACCAATTCTGTATATTTTACTTAACATTTCTCTTTAAAGTGATTGCATTTATATATATTTAAAAAAGAAAAAGAAAAAAAGGATTGTTTTTATCATTACAGTAACCGCCAGGATCACTTCCTCCAACAGGTCACCCTGAAAACACGTGCCGTACGAACAGGCCAGTCTGTGAACCCCTGTGGCTCCCGCTGCCTGGAGAGCCCAGCCCCACCCATCCCTGTCAGAACGGCACACGGGCTGTGCTCAGGGGTATTGGAGACCGCCCGCGCCCACCCCTGGGCCATTCTCTGACCTTCCTTCAAAGCGCTGGACTTCAGTTGGCCTGGCAGAAGCAGGCACTGGAGTCCCTTCTCTTTGCAATCTGGGCTGGCACCCGGACCTTCCCACTGAGGACCCAAGGGAGGTGGTGCCACCCACATCTCTGTTCCCAGGGGTCAGAGGCCAACAGTCCTGACAGCCAGAATTCTCTGTTGGGTCTGAGATGACTGGGTCCAGCCTCTTTATCCGAGAGGTCCAGGGCAGAGGTAGCCACAGGGATACTACCGCCCGGCATCTGTGTCTCACTGTCTCCTCCCCTCTCTGAAAGGTCGTCCTCTCCTGAGGGAGCCGGGCAGGGGCTGGACCCTCCCTCTGCTCCCGAGTCTGGGTGTGACCTGAGGCTTCGGCTCCGAACCTGGGGCACATCACAGGGTTTTCTTCCTTCCCCTGTAGTTTCGTTTCCTGCCATGTTCTTCTCAGACTGAGATTCAGACGTGCCTTCTCTGAGTGCTGGGCCTGGACCTGGTCTACCGTCTCTCCTTGCCCTGCTTCAGGTGGTCAAACCAGGAAAGGCCCCGCGGCCGAACCAAGAGTGATTATAAAACAAAAAGAGCTTGGGATGGGAATGGGGGGGAAGAGGACAAATATGTGATACCTTAATCAATAAAGAAATTTAAAAAAAAAAGCGCTGAACTGAGGTCCCGCCCTTACCGTGAGGAAGGCGCCCGAGGCCGCCGGATGGGAGAAGAGAGGACACTGTGAATAAACACGGTCTTTATCGGGCACAGTGCATGCAGGGCCGTTGGCGGGCGGCCTGGACGGTCAGCAGGGCCAGCGGGGGCTGTTTGGCTAGAAGGCCTGGCCTCCCAGCTCGCCCTGCACCCCCTCACCTCGTCCTCCAGCCCCTGCCGAGAGGCGCTTTCCCAGCAGCTGGCTGCTCCCGGCCCAGCCCTGCTGCTCACCACGTCAGCCCGCCTTCCCTTCCTGTGCAATGGGATAATAACCCCCACCCGTGGGGTGTCGAGAGGCCTGTGGAGGTGAAGAGCAAGAAGCTTCTAGAACCAGCCGCCGGGTTAGACTGGCCCGGCTGCTCTCTGCAGAGACTGGGGGCGCAGCAGCCGAGCCCTTCCAAGAGCTCAGTGGGTGTGAGCTCGCGTGACGCACAGGCCCGCAGTGCAGCTCTGGCCCAGGCGTGGGCTGCCTCCCTCCGGCGCCCGCTCTGTGTCCTCTCCCCGCCCGTCACACCCTCAGGGCCCGGGTCAGGGGGGGGACGCCCCTTCCCCAGCTCTCCCAGGAACACGGGCAGTTCATCGCCCCGGTGTCCAGCCCTCCGGGAGCTTTGACAGTTCTCGCTGCTGCTCCTGGGGAGGGGCACGGGCAGAGCAGCCATGTGCTCCTGAGTCTGTCCCCACGGCTGGCCACGGTCAGCCCTCCGCCTGCTCCCAGGCACCACCTGCTTGGCTCTGGCCGCCTCTCTCTGACTGCCACGGCGCCAGGCCCGCGCCTCCTGGCAGCGCTGTGGCGTGGAGGCTGGGGTCACAGAAGGGCGGAGTGGGAAAAGCCTGGGAGGCCGGCTGCGCCCTGCCTGGCTCTCAGTGGGCAGTGGCTGGCCCAGGGTCACACAGCGACGGAAGGTGTGGTCAGTCTGGAGCCAGTTCCTCCAGCTCTTATCAGATAGTAAAAAGCACACACCAAAACACACACACACAAACCACGATCAAAAGAAGTTTTGAGCTCTAGCTGGTTTGGCTCAGTGGACAGAGTGTCGGCCTGTGGACTGAAGGGTCCCGGGTTCGATTCCGGTCAAGTGCACATGCCCAGTTGCAGGCTCCGTCCCAGTATGGGGTGTGCAGGAAGCAGCCAGTCAATGATTCTCTCTCGTCATGGATGTTTCTCTCTCCCTTTCCCTTCCTCTCTGAAATCAATAGAAACATATTTTAAAAAAGAGAGAGAGAGAAGTTTTGAGGTGTGCTAGAAAGGGCCTGGGGGTGCTGGCCCCTGAGACGGAGAGGACAGGGCAGGTAAGCTGGCCCCAGGCGAAGGCCTCGAGGAGGGAGCAGCCGGCGGCTCTGAGGCCAGTGTGGCCAGAGCCTCGGAGGGAAGAGAGATGCAGCCCACGGGGGTGGCGCCCCATCACGCACAGCCTTGCAAACCTCCGAGGGGTTTGCACCTCAGTCTAAATACGGGGGTTTAAAAGATGACTCTGATCAGAACAGAGAGTTCTACATATAAGATAACCAACGGCCCACGAGCCCCCGAAAAGATGTTCACACCCGTTAGCCAGCCCGAGAATGCCCATCAGCACCACAATGACGCCGCTCCCCACCCCCCAGCATGGCCAGCAGCACGAGCCCGAGGATCAGCCCTGGCCAGGATGCGGGGACGCTGGAACCCTCAGACGCCGGGCAGGGCAGGGGCATGGGCAGCTGCTCCGGAAAACAGCCTGGCGGTTCCTCGAAGGTGAGAAGGAGTTACCGTGTGCCCCAGCAGTTCCGCCCATCGGTGTATTACCCACGGAAATGAAGATGCGTGCTCTCCCAATACCCCTCCCGCAATGCCCATGGCAGCGCTGTCCGCAGCAGCCAGAGGAGTGGAAGCAGCCAGGTGCTCCTCCGCGGGTACACGGATAAAGAAAACGCAATGTATCCATCCAGAGGGATACGATTTTAGCCGTAAGAAGGAAGGGAGTGCTGGCACCTGCTACAGGACGGAAGCATCTTGAGAGTATCGCGCTAAGTGAGAGGAGCCCGTCGCTGGAGGCCGAGCATCATGCGGTCCTGTGGACAGCAAATGCCCAGAAGAGGTGCCTCGGGAGGGACAGAGAGCAGCTCCGTGGTTGCCTAGCCTGGGTGGGCGTAGGGGGCAGCTCAGGAGTGACAGCCACTGTGCACAGAGGTCCCCTTTGGGTGATAAAATTGTCCTAAATGAGGCAGTTAGTGGTGATGGTTGCATAGCTCTCAAAGCAATTTGCTTGCCCCCTTTAAGCGGGTGAGTGGTATGGTGTGTGAATGACATCGGTAAGGCTTTTATGCTTTTTAAAGAAGAGACTGCTGGCTGCTGGCGGGGGCAGAATGGCAGTGGGGCAGCTCACCGGAGCACCTGGCGGCCGATCCTGGGTCCGGAGCTCCCCTCTCCTCCCGCCTGGCCTCTGGGTGGGCGCCTTGGACAGGGTGACTCTCTGCTGTGGGGAGCCGGCCTGTGCATTGGTAGGGTGTGTATTGGTAGCAGCATCCCTGGACTCAATCCACTATAAAGAAATGCTTATATATAGAACCATTAATAATATATATGTTATTGATTTTTTTTCACAGAGAGGAAGGGAGGGATAGAGAGCTAGAAACATCCATGAGGGAGAAACATCAACCAGCTGCTTCTTGCATACCCCCCACCGGGGGTGTGCCCACAACCAAGGTACATGCCCTTGACCAGAATCAAACCTGGGACCCTTCAGTCCGCAGGCCAATGCTCTATCCACTGAGCCAAACCGGTTTCGGCTAGAATCATTTCTGATATCAGCTCTTCCAGGAAGCTGTCACCCTTCAACCTCTGAAGTCCACCGTTTCCTAAACATCGCCTCCCTCCCCCGCAGTCAGAGAAAGGCCTGAGGACATCGTTGCACACCACTGTCCCCAGCCCTCTGTAGAGATGGGCCTGTGAGCCTCTGGGCCCCCTGCACCCAGCACAGACCTGGCACTTTGGAGGTCACCGCGGAGCCATTTCTTTGCCTGAACAGCGCAGGGCTGCAGGGCTGGGTGCCTGACTGGCAGCAGATGGAACCTGCTGACCCTCCTGACTCTGGTTAGAGGTGCAGTCTCTGAATTTAGATGGCCCGGGATTGGGGTTTTCCCTGGCTTAGGCAGCTGGCTGAAGCTATCTGGCTCCTGGTCTCTTCTCTGTGAAATGGAGCCTTGGTTATACCTACCTCTCAGGTTATCGGGAGCCCATTGTAAGAACACACGGGTGTCAGATATTAATACCTTAGCATTCTCCTTCCTTCTAAGGGGCCAGCCAGGCCTCCACACGGAGGTGGCCCTGTGATGGACAAGGGTTCATATGCGGGCCCTGTCTGGGGTGCTGGCCAGGAGGAGGTGAGAGAGGGTGGGTTATATTGTCACTAGAAACCAGACAGTTCTATGACACTAATTATAAAGAGTATGCTCACTGCATGCAATCTGGAAAGCTCAGAATTATAGAGTCAAGTAATAAATCTCCCATCATGCCACCACCCGGCCGGAAAACATTGTTAAGACGCTTTGGCTCATTTCCTTCCAGTCTTTTTTCAAAAGTGCTTGCCACAAATTTGTATATATATATATATATATATATATATATATATATATATATATATGCACAAGCATGAACCCATTCATTAAAAACTCTCCATTTTTAGCAGCATGGGTGTCTCATCACATAATCGATCCCTCTCGTTGGACATCGGGGCGATTTCTGATTGTTGATGGATATGTTTGCATTCGCAAGAGCCTTTGCTCATATTCCTGTCACGGGTTTGGATGTCCTCTTCTTCATTTAAAACATTTTTTGGCAAAGAACCCTCTCTAGCCTAGCGGGTCGCCCATTTTCCCATAGGCAGGGCTCTCCTCCCAGGACCGAGCTAATCCTTGGGATTGGGTCTTAATCCCACCTCCCCCTCTCTGGTGCTCTGGGGACGACAGGCCACAGCTGGCCTTGTCTCCCCTTCGATCATTGCCCGGAGGGCCGTTCCGTTAGTCATCCCGGAGGACGGGAACAGAGAGTGCCGGAGCCGGAGAAGCAGCCCGGCCGAGGTGGACGGGGACAAGGTGAAAGACGAGGTGGCCGAGGAAGGAAGAGGGGCTGGCAGCATGGCGTGGCTCAGCCTGGCCTCTGCGTCCTGCGTGGCGCTGAGGGGTGACCTTCCTGCCTTCCAGGCCCCTTGGAAAGCCACCTGGCAGAGGCGCCCAGGCCCACTGCCAGCCCCCAGGCCCACCTTCTCCCTGATGCCCGGGCCAGGACAGCCAGGCTGCGTGGGTGGGCACCCTGCCAGCACCCAGAGGGTGACAGACACCGTTCACGGTTGCATTTGGGGCTGTGTGGACCCGAGGCCACCCCAGCACAGGCCCTTCCTGCCCCTGAGCCTCGCTTTCCCCGTCTGCACACTGGGCTTTCGTGGCACTGACTTCCCGGGACTGGCGAGGTGACGGTAGCCGCGGCTATGCACGTGGCATACCAGCCCACAGGGCCGCCGGCGGAGACACGGTGTTTCCTCGTTCTACTCCGTTCTCAGCACACCTCAGCGCCAGGGAGGACAAGCCACACACACCTGCCTCACCGCCTCTCGTCACCTGCAGGGACCCGTTAGCAGGCGGGAAGTCACAGCTTCCTGAGGCACATCAGGAGCCAGGCTCCCGGCAAACCCAGGAGTCGCCACAGGATGTGAGGTGTCAGCGCACAGGTCTCATGCCTCAGAGAACCAGCCAGCTGTGTGTCTGGGCTTGGGGGAGGGAGCTCCTGTCCCCCTGTCCCTGGTCCTGCTCCTGCCCAGCAGGGCCACTGGCCATCTCCACCCAAGGGGACCAGGGGGACCTCCGTGGTGACAGCGATGGGCTCCGGGGGCAAAGGGCGCCTGCACTCTGGCCCTAACCTGAGGGGTGACGCCTGCCATGGGGGACACCGCAGTTGCAGGGACCTCCTGGCCCCGCCCCCTCCTACCCTCCCAGCCTCTCAGAGCGGCGCACACACCCCTCTCCTGGGGAGGAAACTGAGGCCCTTTTGCTGAAGGTCACCTGCACGGTGTAAGCAGGCGGACTGGGGTTCCGAGCTCTGCCCAGAGCTCTGTCCTCAGCTCCATCCCAGCTCGGAGCATCAGGGAGCAGCGGGGAGGACGATCCCTAAGAGCCAGGGCCCCTCTCGCCACCCCTGCCACCCACTGGCGTCCTGAAGCTGAAAGTCGCTTCATGCTCCACCCAGTGCCTCTGCCCAGCCCGCCGGCCCAGGGGCAGACCCGGGCTGTCTCCGCGCAGGTGGACTTCGCCGCTCCACGCCCACGCGGGAGAGGGGCACGACCGGACCCCGCACCCAGGGTGCACCCACCTCGGCTGCATCCCCGCGCCCAGCATCCCCTTGGTGGAGGCGGCGGCCCCTGGTCCCAGAGGAGGAAACTGAGGCTCCGCAGGCGGAGGGACCAGCCAAGGTCATGCACAGCCCGGAGCAGCGGGGCTGGCTGGGACTCTGGGTTCGGACCGGAGCCCGAGCGGAAACTCAGCGGGCGCCGCGGGCCCGCCCCAGCCCCGGCTCCGGCTCCGGGGAGGAGGCCGTTACCTGGTGCTGCCGCCGCCGGTGGCTCCGCTGCGGTTGCCGGCTCCTCCTCTGCCCGCGCCCGCCGGTCTCGGGCGCCCTGACTGGGATGGGGAGGGTGGCCCGCACCCACTTCCTGGTCTCCGCCCCTAACTCGCTCCTCCTCGCTCCCCAGCTCGCCTTCCTTTTTCCCTCCACTGGTCTCTGCCCTCCCTCTCCGCTCCCCACCCCTCCGTGCACAGCGCAGGCACACACTCCCGCTCCTCTCCTTCCCTCTCCTGCACTCTCTTTTCCCCTCTCCCCTGGGCCCCTTCCCTTCCCTCTCTGTGGCTCGGCCGCTTCCCCCTTCCTCTTTCTTGCTGTCCCACTCCCCACTCTGTCTCACTTCCCCCCAGCCAAGCCTGCGACCCAGCATTCCAGCTGTGCAGTAACTCCCAGCTGTGGCCCAGCCCTGGCCCTGCCCACAGCTGGAGGGTCCACCACAGGGTTGGGAGGCACCAGGCTCCCAGCCTCCTGGAATGAAGGTTAGAAGAGAGAAAAGCTTGGTTCATCCTGGGATCAGTGGGACTTCCGAAAGCAGCACATTTGTCCTCGGTGAAGGAGGGGCTGGAGAGGCGAGGGGCAGGGAGGAGGGTCTTGGGAAAGGGGCTTTGGGGGTGGGGGGGGTGGGAAAATAACGCCCATCTTGCAGGTGAGAAAATAGAGGCTCGGGTGGGAGACCTGGCTCTTAGGTGCCAGGATGCTGTGTGAGCCCCGGGCCTGGGTGGCAGGAGCCTGGGCGGAGGGTGTGTGAAGCCCGGGCTGCCCCGCCCAGCGGAGAGGCAGGAGGTCAGAGGGCTGTTCCCTTGCTGCTGGGGGACCTGCTCACGGAGGGGAGTCTCTGGAGAAGCTGTAACGAAGGAGCGGGAACGGGGCTGGTCCCGCTGGATGTGACTTCCAGACACGTGTCCCTAAGGATGACCCAGGAGGGGTGGGAACTAAGGCCGCAGTCCCCTGGAGCTCAGAGGCCACGGCTTCTCGGGGAGGCCCCTGCAGGCTGCTCACCCAGGCCACCAGCACCTTGGCATGACAGCCAGAGCCTCCAGGCCGGCCTCGCGGATCACAGGGCAGCGTCCCCTGCGAACACCCTCCCTCCACTTCCTGTCAGTGAACACAGAGCCGACACCCTTCTCACCACCAACACGATGCGGCCACGGCCAGATCTGACCTCTCTGAGCGCCTGCCTTGCCACCTCTGCCGCCCTCTTGTGCCCGGTGCAGTGGTTTCCTCCCTGTGCCCTGACGGCCACGCTGGCCCGTGCCCCAGGCTGCTGCCCGGCTGCTCCCTGCGGGGCGTGCTCCGCCCCCACCTGCGCCAACGTCAGAGGCCTGACCCTCTTCCACGGGCGCCTCTGCCCACCGTCCTCCATTCATCCCTGTGGGTTATGGTGGGGCCACCGCTGTGTGAAAGCATGTTGTTTGTATGCTCATGGCCTGCCGTATGTACTGCCCCGAATGTCACACCGAGGGAGGAGGGACTGCGTGTATATTGTTCCCAGGGTCTCCTGAGAACCAGGCACACAGGGACTGTGGTTGAACGAGGGAGTGAATGGTGCTGCAGTGAAGAGGTGTAGAGAAAGGACAAGTGGATGGACCCCGCCAAGAGGAATAGATTGCCTTCAGGGAGGAGAGATTTTAGAGTCAGATCTTAAAAGGGGAGCCACAGGGGAAGGGCATAGAGGCAGAGGACAGAGCAGAGGCAGGCTCGGAGCATGGCACAGCCGGGGCCATTCGGGGACTTAAAAGGGATGGCAGGATGGGAGGTCTGGATGTGACCTTATGAGCAGGGGCCGATGGCAGGTTTGTGGGCGGGCGGCTGGGGAGGCTGGAGGTGTCTCCTGGGGGAGAGAAGCTGCATGGCCTTTGTCTCGGTGAAGGGGTGAAGGGTGAGGGAGCGTTGGGCGGAGGGGCAGGGGAGGCGGCAGCACTCGGACAGAGGACAGAACAGCGGTAGGAATGCAGGGAGGTGGGTGGCGGCTCTGGAAAGGCGCTTTTTCAAAGGGTGAAGGGGAACGTGGCCTCTGACTGATAGAACCCCGTGGAAGGGGTGCTGGGCCGCTTCCCAGGTTGGGCCTCAGAGGGGCCGTGACGCTTCGGCTTCCGCTCTCTGGGACTAATGCCCTGAGCCCACCAGGCTGAGAGGAGGGCTGGGATGAGGGCCCGGCTCTCTGAGCCACACGGTGAGCGCCGGCCAGACCAGCAGGAGAAGCGCCCAGCAGCCCCCGGAACTGAGAGAAATGGCCCGCCTTGTCCTAAGCCAGCCAGCTTTGGGGTGATGTGTTACAAAGCAACGGAGACCTAGGTAAGGGGCCTCAGGGGCGATCGGTTCATCCCTCTGAACCCATTTCCTTGGCCGAGAGAGAAGCTTAACAGTGATGTCTGCCCTGAGTGAGTCTGGGTGGGACTCGGATAAAAAAAGAAATGGAGATTAAATTCTCTTATTCCTTGAACATAGTAGGTCTATTGGACCTACTATGTGTCAGGTTAACTCTGGGATGCAGTGACGAACAAGTAGACAGGGTCTGCCACTCTGGAGGGATGAGGAAAGTGATAAGGAGGGGAGGTGTTGCTGGAGGTGGCTCATGCTTGGCCACCTACCAGATTGGGAGGACATGGCGGCCATTCTCAGCTCTAAACGTTCCCGGTTCTGAACTGGATCTGAAAACCTCTGAAAACTACTCTGCACTTGGGTCATGTAGACGAAGTCATTACTACTGGGCTCCCCACCTTGTGAGAGGCCATGGGTTCTGATGGCCTCAGACTCCCTCTCGCCCAGAGTGTGTGATAAGAACTATCTTTTTTTTTTTAAATATATATATTTCTTATTGATTTTTTACAGAGAGGAAAAGAGAGGGATAGAGAGTTAGAAACATCAATGAGAAAGAATCATTGATCAGCCGCCTCTTGCACACCCCCCTACTGGGGATGTGCCCGCAACCAAGGCACATGCCCTTGACCAGAATCGAACCCGGGACCCTTCAGTCCACAGGCTGACGCTCTATCCACTGAGCCAAACCAGTTTCGGCAAGAACTATCTTTTGAAGGAAGCCAGAGGAGCTTATCATTCTGAGGAAACCCAAACCACTTTCTGACCAAAATAGAACACACACACACACACACACACACACACAAATGTGCTTTTGTTGGATAAGTAATCCTGGCCACGTTAACAGCTTAAAATTGGTGGTGGTGGGGGAGACACACAAACCAACAAGATTTGAACAATGCAGCTGCTGAGGGAATGGCATGGACAGCGATCGCCTTTCTGAGGTGGCTTGCGGACAGTCCCGATGGAAGCCGCTGTGCCCATCCCCGGGCGCTTCTGGCCTGTGCCCTGGCTCGGAGGGCGGCCTGGGTTTGTGGTGGGGCGCATGAGCTGTGGCGGGGGTGTGTGGGCTGCAGGATTTCCTGCCGTCACGTGCTCTGAGTCTGCAGAGAGACACTGGGAAGGCCTCAGGGCTGGGTGTCCCCAGATGGTTGCAGCAGGTTTGTGGGTGCCCCGCCAGCCCCCCACCCCCACCCCCCACGCCCCCACAGAGCCCAGACTTGGCTCTTCCCCCAGTGTCTTCAGATGACGCGCTGCCCAGTTCTGGCTCACAAGGCGCGAAGGAACAAGATGTATTGACTGCCTCCCAGCTCTGTGTGCTGTGCTGGGGTCTGTGTGCGCCTCATTTCAGACCGTTCTCCCTGCAGCCCTGTAAGGTAATGCTGTTATCCCCGCCCCCCCCCCCCCTTTGGGTTACAGATGAGGAAACCGGGGCCCAGAAAGTCAGGGTTTCTCCAAGGTCCCGCCGCTCCCCGGGGGAGTCACTTCACCAGCTCCAGAGCCCCCGCCTCCTCGCACTGGGCTCTCCGGCCCCTCCCCTGGCAGAACACGCTGTACTGTGGGAAACGGTGCATTCAGCCTGGGTCCCCGGCCGGCCGCACAGACCACCCTGTGGACATTGGGCTGGTCAGCCTCCTTCAGGGCATGAGCCAGTTCCTTAAAATAAACCCCTTTCCCTTTGTGCACACATCCTATTGGCTCTGTTTTTCCGGAGAAGGCCAATAACACACAGAACGGGAGCTATTTGCATCTCCTAAAGCAACGACGGGAAAGATGATTTAGAGCAGCTGGCGGATGTGTGGACTACCAGGCAGACCAGCCTGGGACTCAAGTTCAGGACCAATAACTCAGAATAACGGAAAAGCCAGGTCTAGGAATCATGCTGGGCTGACCCCCAGGGAGCCTGGCCGGGTCCTTATTTGGAATTTCCAGGAGGCAAGGAGTTTCGACGTGAGAGTCAAGAGGTGAGCCTGGGACTCGGGCAAAGACCCAGCCAAGAGCGTGGCCCTGGTCCAGGTGGTGGGGCAGAGAGAACCGTGTTGGCCACAGTGATTCCCGACCCTTTCTCCTTGCTTTCACCCACTGTAAAGGGTGGAGAGTCAGATGCTTGCTTTCCCAACCTCTGATAGGTGGTGTTGTCATGTGACCTAGTGTGACCAATGAGAGAAGGGGAAGTCTTTAGTGGGCGTGGAAAGTTTCCCTCCACTGATAGGCTAAGGGGCATGGCAAGGTGCTGGCCTGCTGCCCCACCTGCTTGCTCCAGTACTTCCTCCTGTTGACCCTGCAGGTGAGGCAGCCATGAGGGAACAGCCACGAGAACCACCAGGAAGCTCAGAGGCTGTAGGGCTGCCCAGCCAACTTCCCAGCCTTTTCACTCGGGAGATAATGGAACTCCCACCTTGAGTCGGGGCGTCTGTGGTTTACAGCTGGACTCACCCTGCTTCCAGGAGGAAATCCTAGGAAAGTGCAGGTCATAGAGCTTTGTCCCCAGTTTGCTGCCCGTGAGGGGCTGGTGACCGGATTGTCTACATTCTTCCCCTCGTCTCTCCTGCCAAGCGTAGGCACTGCTGCCCCTGGAAGCTCAGCTTTCAGTTCCCGGCTGGGTCGCAGGTCCCTGCTCAGAGCCTCTTACACGTGTACACATGTCACCTGGTCTTATACCCACCTCGTCCCACAGGATGGGTGCTCTGAGGGGCAGAAGGAAACCCTCAGCAAGTTTCCACTGATGTCTCATCGGCCCAGACCTACCTACCCCCCCATCGCTGGCCACCAGGGAGGCAGCCTCACCCTTCAGCCTCCGTAGTGGAAGGCAGGCCAAGGAGAAGAGGGTTAGGGATGGAAGTGGTGGGTTGGCCATGCAGTAGCATCTACCACGGATGACAGGATATTCTGTTGGGCTCTTTGACATTTTAACTATTATTTATTATTTTTTTCTCTAAATGAAATATTTTTATTGATTCGAAAAGTAAGAAAGCCTGTTGCCAATATTCAAACCATATGGGGTAAATTTTCTGACGTCTTCTTGCAGAGACAAGCTTATGAATAATTTGATCTGTATCTCATTCCAGGCTTTTATCGAAGCATAGGAATATTTTAGGCATTTATTTGTAAAAATGGGATTATACCACACCTACTATTCTGCCACCTAGTTTTTACCTTTTCTTTTTTTTAAGAAAAAAGCGTAAGAGTAACATGGCTATTTCCCCGTGCTTATGCACATAGAGATCTGGCTTGATCCTTCTGAACAGTCATTGTTTCTGTATTAGTTATCACAAACCCAGTGGCTGAGGTCGGCACACAGTTATTATCTGGAAGTTTCTGTGAGTCAGGAGCCTGGGTGGAGCTTCGCTGGGTCCTTTGCTCAAGGTCTCCCACTGGGCAAGACGTGGGCAGGGCGGGGCTCCCTTCTGTCTCCCAAGTTCACTTAGTCCCTGCCAGGATTCGGGTCCCCTGGGGTAGAGAACTGCTCAGGGACTATCGGCTGGAAGTCACTCTCCATCCCTTCGGACCCGATTCTCCCCAACGTGGCATCTCGCTCCATCAGAGCCAGCACTTCCAAGTTCACTTCCTCTGCAGACTTAGTCTGAGAATCTGCAGCAAGGCCAAAGTCAGAATCGTTTGTAATCTAATCACCGCAGCGATAGCCACTCAGCCTTGAGGGATTCCATTGGTTGGAAGCAAGTTTATAGGTCCCGCCCACACTCAAGGGGTGGGGGGGCTGGCACAGTGGGTGACTACCAGGAGCCAGGAGTCCTGGGCCACTGTCTGACGCCGTGTCCCACTTATTTAACTGTCCTCCTGCTGGTGCTCCCCTAGGGGGGTTTCCAGTTTTCTCACCAATATAAACCATGAACGTCATCACCCTTGAACTTGCATCTTTCTGACCTGGTCCATGGTTCCCTTTGGGAAATTCTTCAAGGTGGGATTCCCCTAGGTCTGAGCAAATAGGTGAATAGGTAAGTGCTTTGCCCAAACCTGAACAGACGTGCACGCTCGGCGGCAGTAGGAGGTGGATGGTGCTCCTCACCAACACGGAGCACGCGGCAATCTGTCCGCACTCTCCAGTTTGGAGGTGAGCGGGGGCATCTCTGTGCTGCAGTTTGTAAGGTTTTGTTTCTCAGCAGAGTGGAGTACTTTCCTTATATTATCAGCTACTTGTTTTGGTCAGGATATTGTTTATTCCCAGGGACACAAAGCCATTGGAACAAGCTTAATTTTTTTTTTTTTAATGGAAGAGGGTGGGGTTTTTGTCGTTGTTTCTGTACAGACACAGAGTAACCTGTATCTGCCTTCTTCCATTTCTTGAGCATTTTCTTGGCTCCTCATTTTTTTTCTTCCTAATTAATTTTAATTAATTTGTTCAGATCTTCTCCCGAGCACTGATGGCATTTGCATTGGCATTACAACAGATTGATGGGTGAAGGAGGAGCATTCGCCTTCCCACCCGGGGAGCCGTGCTCCCTCACGCTCCCTCCTTCGTTGGGCTTTGCCCAGCTGCACCCTTTCCACGCTCTGGGCCTTCCCTGCTGGCCCGAAGGTGTCTTCCCGCTGGTCTGCTGTTTCTCCTGCCTCTCAGAAAGTCATCTCTTCCACGATAGCGACTGAGCATTCATGGGCTGGACTCCCTCTTGCTGGCATCTGGGGCTTCGGAGCCCTGCGGATCCGGGCATGAATCCCCGTAGGTGTGTGACCTTGAGAATCCCCCAAAGACCCCGAGTCTGTTTCCTGGTCTGAGACAAAGAGATCGTGTCTGGCCCTAACTGGTTTGGCTCAGTGGATAGAGCGTCGGCCTGCGGACTGAGGGGTCCCAGGTTCGATTCCAGTCAAGGGCATGTACCTTGGCTGCGGGCACATCCCCAGTAGGGGGCGTGCAGGAGGCAGCTGATCAATGTTTCTAACTCTCTATCCCTCTCCCTTCCTCTCTGTAAAAAAAAATATCAATAAAATATATTTAAAAAGAAATGGCATCTGTTCTCTGGGCTTCCTGCGAGCATTAGGCAGGATATTTTAGTTAAAGCTTTTAGGGCGTTGTCTGCGCTGTGCAAAAATGCGATAAACGTCAGCTAATATGATCACTCAGTGATATTGCATAAATATTTCACAACTCCAAGCAGGGTCCTGCCATGCTGGGTGTTTTACTGTTACTATCTTCCAAGCATGTTCCTAACTCCTGCCCGCCCCTGCTCTTCGGTGGCCGGGACCGTGCTGCTCACTCAGCACATGTGTCAAGTACGCAGCCCAGTGGCCCTTCAAAGGCTTGTACGCTCTGCCTCAAACCAGATGGAGCCTGGAGCTGTGGGGGGGAGAGACAGGAAATTCTGGGAGAGATTAGGGGAGTAAAGGGAGAAAGATTCTAGGAAGAGGGAGAGAGAGAGAGACGAGAGAGAGAGAGAGAGAGAGAGAGAGAGAGAGAGAGAGAGAGACGAGAGAGAGAGAGAGAGAGAGAGAGAGAGAGAGAGAGAGGTTAGGTGAGGGAGAGGAGGGCGGAGTGGAAGTGTCAGGTGTCCTTCTGGGGTTTGGGGGGACCCCTGCCTCCTCACAGCTTCTCTCTTACTTCCTGGCTCCCACATGCTTTCCCACACCACCAAGCAGCTCTTTGACACCAGCTGGCGTCACAGTCCCACTCAGTCTGACACCAGCCCCCCGGGGGGAGCACCAGACCCCACAGCTACTCAGTCCCACCAGACTGCCTCGCCCCTGCAGATGCCACGGGTGAGGTCACATTGTCACCCCTGCTTCTGACTGACCCGCCACAGATCGGAGGCGCCCAGGACCCCTCATCCGGTGGACTAACCTGCTAGAGCGCCTCCCGGAGCTCAGAGGCAGGTTCTACTCACCAGGTCACTGGCTTATTATAAGGAGCGGCCGGTGGAAGAGATGCATCGGGACAGGTGTGAGAAAGCGTGTGGCGCTCCCGGGCCCGCTCCCAAATCTTCAGATGTCCACCTGCCCAAAGCTCTCCGCACCCTGTCCTTTTGGGCTTTTACAGTCCCTGCTGATTAAGTCATCGGCCGCTGACAGTTCATTTCCTTCCACCCCCAGTCCCTGGGACCCAGAGGCCAGGAGGCGGGACTGAGAGTCCCAACCCTCTTAGTCACGTGGCTGGTTCTCTGGCAGCCAACCTCGATCCTGGGGGGCTTTCCCAAGGCGCCCTCATTAGCATGGATGCTTTGTGGCTGAAAGGGGCTTGTTACCACATCTGTCTCAGAGTCAGGGGCCAGTGGAGGAAGCCTGGTCCCAGAGCTGGTGTCTCCCGGGCCTCACCACACTGCTATCCTTATTAGTCGATCGCTGGTTCTGGTCCCAGGACCTCAGGAGGCCGGCTGCCCTGGACGAAGGCTATTCATAGGCCCCGGAGGTCCCGGTGCGCCAGCCGGGAAGCCAGGCCAGCCCAGCGGTTCGCTCCCTTCTTGCGTGGGCGGGGCTTCCTCCAGAGCTTGTGGCCCTGACGCTGCCCGCGATCCAGAAGACACGCCCCGGATCGCAACGGGCGCTGCGCTTCTTGATCTTCTCTTTGGAGAAGAGCCAGCGGGTTCTCCCCATTTGATTCTGTTCCCGGATCTCTGAGCTGTATCCGGCTTTGTGGGGTGGGGTGGGGTCCCTCATGGAGCTCACGGTCCCGTGGGGAAGGCAGGAAACAAGCAAAGTTACAACACAGCAAACAGATGGTAGTGACGCAGTGAAGCAACCTGGTCACAGCGTGTGAGGACACACCGTGATCAGGGAAATGTGAGGTGGATCATGGAAAAGAGGAAAATAGCATAGATGCTGCCATCCCACAATGCGCCAGGAGGCAGCCATTAAAAAGGGTATGAAAGGCTGCTCAAGACATGCCGACATCAGAGGTCACCAGGAGGAGGACCGTGGTCAGATGGTAGGTTTCCTTGGCCCGGCTCGCTGCTGCCAGGGAGGATGCGCCCCAGAGGAGCCAGGAGGTGGGGCTGGGATGTGGGAGGGTCTTGGAGAATTTGGGCCCGCCGTGGATGCTCCTGAGGCGGGATTCCAGAATGGGTTCTGGATATCGCCCAAGAGCAAGGGCAAGGCAGTCATCCTATCTAATAAAAGAGTAATATGCTCATTGATCGTCACTCCAACACACAAGATGGCTGCCCCATGTGGTCAAAGATGGCCACCCCCATGTAGACACAAGATGGCCTGCAGGGGAGGGCAGTTGGGGGTAACCAGGCTGGTAGGGGAGGGTAGTTAGTTATGACCAGGCTGGCAGGGGAGGGCAGTTAGGGGCAATCAGGCAGGCAGGCAGGTGAGCAGTTGGGAGCCAGCAGTCCTGGATTGTGAGAGGGATGTCCCAGATTGGAGAGGGTGCAGGCTGAGCTGATAGGCACCCCTCTCCCTCCCTGCTCCCCTCACCCCCCCTCTCCCCCATGAATTTTGTGCACTGGGCCTTTAGTTGGGTATATTAATGCATTTCATTTTGGAGGCAGCAAAGAAGTGGTGGCCATCCCCATGAGTCAAGGAGGGGGGTTAGCAGTTTTGTGGCATCTGAATCTTTTTGTCTCTGTCGTGTTTGAAACACAGATACAGCTGGTCCCGTCGGAGCCCCACACCATCGGGCTCAGTTTGTATTCTGTGAGCACTGTTCTCTTTTGTGTTCCGATGGGAACATCACGATCTGTCTGCCGCAGAGCCGTTTTTATTTTCTCGTTGATAATAGGGGGGAAAACTGGTTTCAGAACTTGGAAAAGCACACACACACACACACACACACACACACACACACACGATGCGTGTTCGTATGACATAAGTTAAATAAATGATTTCTTAATAGTGATTGTTTTTTTGGTAGTTGGCAAATTTTGGTCCTTTCGGTATTTTTAAGATCTAGGAATTTCACATAAAAGTAAGAAATTCTGGCTTTTATTGAGGAAAAAAAAAAAAAAGAGGGAAAATTGGCTAGATATGGCTTAAACAGATTTTTTTTTTTTTTTAAAACAAAATAGACCAGGGTAATCTGTGAAGAAAGGCCCTGCTTGCTGATATTTAAAATTAGGAAATCTCACTGGGGGATCCTGACCTGGAGCTGCTAGTCATCTCCTCAAAGAAGAGAAACGGGCATCGGGGTTCAAAGCTGAGTTCATGTGGCTGAAAGCTTCCTGGGTGCAGCCACCCTGGCTTGGGGTGGTGCTTCAGAAGGAAGAGCTGAGTATATAGGATGTGCCCCAAGAGTGTTGAGATTTGGTGCCAAGGATGAGACGTAACTGTGACATCAGGAAGAGTCTGGCCAGCCAGGCTGAGTTGCTACAGTCAGCAAGTGAATGTTCACAAGACTGTGCAAGACCAGTGTTCAACAGCGACACCTTGTGGCGACAACAGAGGCAGCAGCCCAGGTGGATGATTAAGTCCTCCCCCTGCCCCTCCTCCATCACCATGGTATTTAGATGCAGGACTTCAGACTTGTCTCATAGCACTCGGCCTCTTCCTCACACTGCTCCTGCCATGTTGGTCTTCCTGGTTCATGAACATGCTAAGCTTATTTCTGCCTCAGGGCCTTTGCACTTGCTACTTCCTTGGTTTTAAACACTCTCCCCAGAGCTCTCTGTATGTCTGGGGACCTTTCATCATTTCAGCCCTCCCTGGCCACTCTGAGCAGCCCCTCTCCTTTCTGCCTCATCACCCTGTATTATTTCCTTCAGAGAACACATCACAGTCTGCAATGTCCCCGTTTCCTCTTTTATTTGCCCGTTTATTGTTTCTCTCTCTCCACTCGAATCCACGCTCCAGGTTTGTCTGGCCTGCCCACCGCCCGCTCGCCAGCGTGTAAGACAGGGCCTGACACACAGTAGAAGCTCAGTGACTATTCGTTGGGTAAACGGCTATCTCCTTTAAGCCTTTCCCTGGGGGCCAGTCCACAGCTGCCCACAGGGAGGGGGAGGTCCGGCAGCTGTGTTGACCCCATGGAGCCCTGTGCTGCTGCCATTCTTTGCCTGAATGTGTTGAGCCTCAGTTGTCTCTTCGCTAGCAGACATGCGAGGCGCTAACCGTATAGAATGCTGACCCCTTGAGGGGACGATAAATCACTTTTTGTGTGTTTGTGAAATCTGGAAAGGGGCAAGGTCCATGAGTTAGCAGCTTCCGGACAGAGAGAGCGAGCCAAAACAGCCCGTTTTAAAACTCTCCATGGGCAGAGAACCAAGAGGTCCCCTGACCTGGCACCACATTCCTGGAAGCCCTGGGGAAGTTCCTGGCTCAGTGCCTGGGGACCCCTTGGGAGCAGTGGGAGGGCCCATCCTGGCGGGTCCCCAAGAGCCGCTGAGGGGAAGGCACTGAGTGTGAGCAGAGCTGGGCGCTGGGGGAAGCTGGGAGCCAGTACAGGAACAGGGCAGGGCACCCAGAAGAATCGGTCAGCCTGGCGGGCTCCCGAATCCCAGCTCCTCTCGTCCCTGTTTTGCTAGCTTCGCTCCCGCCAGCTGAGCTGCACCTTCCCACGTGTCGCCCTGGATCTGGCCCGCATGTCTGCGAACGCTATCGCTCGGTTGTGTTGCTCTTGTTTGTTCCGCGTTTGCTCCTGAAGCAATGGAGGACCCACACGCGTCCGCTCAGGTCCCCGGGCAGCCTGAGGCAGCTCCTCCCCCAGGTCTCCCCAGGCTGTGGCCACACGTTGGTGACAGCCATCATGGAGCCGATTGTAACTGTTCGTTCACCCGGGGCCTCTTATTGACCCTCCAGGTCCCATGCTTGACCTTCGGGCAGGGGTCACATCCTAGTCCATTCATTTTTTTTACCCCCAGCTCCTAGCACGGAGGTGGGCACTCGGTAACACTTTGCTGAAGGACAGAGAGTGCAGTTTGTCTGGGAGCACTCCCCTTTCCGGGCACACTGGTGAGCGGACACCCTCCCTCCGTGAAATCTTCCTGTCACTTGCTGATGCCACTAGTTTTGCCTTTTTCAATGGACTTACTTCCTTTCTTCTGAGGAGTCAGAGCCAACAGAAAGATGGTGTGGGCAATTATCTATTGAGCTCAAACAGTCACAGATGCTCGCTCATCTCATTCACCCTCACAACACCCTTTGACAGACAGAAGGAGCCGCTGAAGCTCGCAGCAGTGAGGGCTCAGAATCTGAGTGCGCATCCCAGAGAGGCAGGAGCCAGGCCCTTGGACGGCCTTGGGCCCCTGGAGGGGCAGTAAGGAAACCCCTCTGGGTCCGCAGGAGCCGCCTCCGTGATCTGATTGCTCCCCTGTCTGTGGGCAGAAAGCTGCCCAAACAAGCCAAGGTTCCCGAGGGGGGTGGGGGGGGGGCGGTGTTTGGGCAAATAGGAGGTGAGCCTCCGGGCATGAAGGGCGGAAGGTTCCGGAGGCCCCTGACCGCCAGCTAATGATTGACGGAGCTGCACACGCGAAAGGTCCTAAGGCAGTGGTCGGCAAACTGCGGCTCTCTGAGCACCCTAATTAAGTTCATAACAATGGACCTACCTACATAGTTAAAGTTTAAAAAATGTGGCTCTCCAAGGAAATGTCCATCGCTGTGCTGTTGATATTGGGTTCTGTGGACTAATAAGTTTGCCGACCACAGTCCTGGGGGGCCCGGTACGGCCAGAAGACACCCCGCATCCAGTCCCCTCTGCCCTGACCTTGGCGTGCCAGTGGACCATGACCGCCCAGCATGCCCCACACCCAGCTCCTTCAGGCCTCCCCTTCCCTCCCCCGGGATTTTCCTGAAGCTCAGACAGATTCCGGCCTGTTCCTGTTGGAGCTGCTCCCAAGCCTTCCAGCCCTTCCTCTCTGCCTCGAACCTGGCACCTGCCCGGTGGGGACTTTGGCAGCATCACGGGCTGAGTTCCCTGTCAGGCAGAGTTCAGGCAGAGGCTGGTGGGGCTCTCTCGGTGACTCTGGGGCCTGCAGGTTACTCCCCCCCCCCATTGCCAATAAGCCCTGCAGCGCCACCCGCAGGGGGCCTGGAGCCGGCCCCCCTCTCCTTGGCAGCCACTTGGCCGTGGGCAGACCTTTGCCAATCTTCCTGGCCCTCTTCTCGCCGACGGGGGACGTGGACACCGCCTCATGGGGTCACTGGGGGGATGAGACGAGAGGAGGGGTGACTGCCCCTAGCACAGTCGGGGCACACACGTGGCAGTTATTGGTGGATCTGCCTTGTGCCACAGGCTGATGGATACCCTCGAGGTGGGCAGGAAGACCACTGCCCGCTGCAGGTGCCCCCTCCCTTCTCCCCCTCCTTTCTGTATTCCTTAGGCGTGGATCTGTGGGTCCCCAACACTTCTGCCTCCTAGCCTTTGCGTATGCTGTTCCTTCCTCCAGCACACCCTTCCCTCCACCGTTCTTCAACAGCCGCATGCCCACTTCCTGCCCTGGCTGTGTGTCAGGCCCTGGTCAAGGCCCCGGGGATGTGACTGTGAGCTAGTAGGTCTGGCCTTTGCTCTCTGGTCGCTCACGTTTGAGTTGGGAGAGAAGTAAAGATTGCTCCAGAAGGAATCTTAACTGTCATGACAGGCTCTCAGGAACGAAGCCCTGGCTACTAGGCAGTGTGGCTGGGGCGCCGGGCAGAGCGGCCGCCTCGGGAGGGAGGCACGGGGTGGCCCTTCAGCAGGAGACAGCGCCGCCAATGCGTGCTGAGCAGGAGCTGAGGGTGGGCCTCTGGTCTGCTGGCTGAAGCCACAGGAACAGAGAACGGACTCAGGAGGTGAGACCATCAGCCATGGGACATCAGCCGGGGAGCTGCCGCCCCCGCCTGGCACCCTCTCTGCCGTCCTGCTGGGTCCCGGATTGCTTGTTCTCACCACTGGGCATCCTGTCTGGCTGTCCCATTGGAGTGGCCAAGGCTAGATCGCGTGTTTGCCTCATACTACCCAGGGCACAAGCGAGAGAAATTAGTATCCGCTCCTCCTTGACCTCCCTGATAGGCTGGCTGGCCTGAGGCTGAGTAGCCAAGAAATGATAAAAGTCTGGACAGGCGACATCTGACAGGAGGCCTGGATGACAAGAGACCTGTGGTGGAAAGACGAGGGTGGACGGTGACCATTCCAGACAAAATGACCGGCATGTGCAAAGGCCCTGGGGCAGGCCGAGCTTGAGCTCTAGAATCAGCGAGAAGGCCATGGGGTGGGAGGGAGAGAGGGAGAGACCAGGAGAGGGGGTCAGGGAACCACCACGCCTTGCAATGCAGCTGCTGCCCCACAGCCTCTCTGCCCCCACCCCCATCACCACCTCCCCAAACCCAGAAGAGATTCTGGACTCTAAACGCCTTCCCCTCTGAGCCGCCCCCGCCCCCCGGCCCCCCAACACCGCGTCCTCTCCGTCCTCTCCGTCTGATCCAGCAATTATTTGTGGGCGCTCTGAGAGTCCCCGAGGGCAGGGCCAGGGCTGTGCCGATCATTTCCATCTCTGCATCGCAGGGCGGAGACAGCCTGGCCCCGAACCCACTGGGGTTGGCTGAAGGATCTGACCGGCTGCCACAGCTGGGGCAGGGCGTGTAAATAGCATGGCGACCTGTGTCGGGAAGCACTAAGGTTTCCAGCTCCTACGTAAATCCTATACCCGTCAGCCAGTTTGTAACGCTACGTTCGTTTCTTTTTTTCTTGTCTTGTCTTTCTTTTCTTTTTTTTTTTTTTGTTGTTGTTATTTGGAGTGTTTTTCAGACTATGTCCCTCTCCCCAGGGGGCTGCAAGGCAGTGTGTTCCAGTGGTTAGGGGGACAGCCTGGGCTCAGACCCAGGTCACATGCCCACGTGCTGCTGATCGTGGGCCCGCCCCACGGCCACATGCTGCTCTCCTCGTCTGCAAGGCAGGGCTGATGAGAGAGCCCCCTCGCCGGCTGCTGTGGGACTCCAAGGGGCAGACCCGCGTGCTGTCCGAGCAGGGCCTGGGCCGTAGTCCGCGCTCAGGGAACCGGAGCGGCTGACTCCTCTGTCCTGTGAGCCGTGCTGTCCTGGCCACCTGGCATGACCGTCCCCAGCCAGGGCTCAGTCAGAGCCTGCAGGTGGAGGAGAGAATGGGGGTCCCCCTGCTCCCATCACAGCCCCGTAAGGTGGGCAGGTGGGACTCTCGTCCCTGTTTTTCCAAGGAGGAAACGGAAGCCCGGCTTCGGGGAGTACCCACCTGGGGCGCACACCCACGATGGGCAGAGCTCTCGACGCCGTCAGATCTCCGTGCCCATCCGTCCAGGGGACACCCCTCAGCCAGCCGCTCAGCAGCAGAGCACGAGGGACTCTGGCTGCCGCCTCCTCTGGGGTCAGCGCGGACCTTTGTGCTTATCAAGATGTCCCTGCCAAGCCCTGCTGGGCGTGCAGCCAGCTGGGCGGTTAGGAGGTGTCTGGCCTGTTACCGATGTCCTTGGGGACAGCGGGGCTGGGAGGTGTCAGGCAGCGAACCGAGACCCAGACCCCCAGTGCTACCTGAGTGCCACCCTGTGCCCGGCCTCGGCTGTTGCCCCAGCCGCCCTGTGTGGGTGGGCTTCTAAAACCCAGATCTCACCGCCCCTCTCCTCTGCCCCCAGCTCTTCCGGCTCCCACCACCTCAGACCCCGGGCCTGGCGGGCACAGCCTTCTCCTTACTCACATCTCTCTGACACTCCCGTTTCCTCGTCCATCTCCCTCCTCCACACTTACACTCGAAGTCTCCTTCACCTCTACGTCCACAGGCCTCACAGAGCACTTGACTCTTTGGTTCTCAATAGACATTCCTTGAATGAATTGATGGATGGATGAATGGATGGATGGATGAATGAATGGATGGATGGATGAATGAATGGATGAATGAATGAATAAATGAATGAAGAGTGAAGGGGCTATCTGACCTGACTCCTTTTTCTGCCACATCTCCCAGTGGTGTCCTCACTCTGTCCCCATCCTTGACTTTGGGTCCCCACACTCCCGAGCCCCTCGCAGCTCTCACAATGTCCCTCTGTGCCTCAGTGCCTTTGCACATGCCGCCCTCTGTCTGCATTGCCCTTTCCCGGCTTCCCGACTCTCCTGTTCACCCATCAGGTCTCCACTCTCTTCCAACCTCTCCTCGCCCCGTCTCTGACGTCAGGAGCGTCTGACCATTGTCCCCAGCCTCCACCTCACTGCCCTGGGGATTCATGATCTCTCGGACCATGAGCGCCTAAGGATGCCGTGTCTGACTCTCTTCTGGGCCCCAGCAGACACTCAGTCAGTGCTTTCCGGAAGGGGAATTCCTAGGAGGTAGGATCCTCTGTGTTTGGGAACTGTCCTCCCTGAGCAGCAAAGCGGCTGGTGGGTGTCATGTGTGGAGTTGGTGGCCCAGAACTTAGACCTAGAGCTCGACAGCCTGAGTGTGAGCCTTGGCCCGACACCCACCAGCCGTGCTACGGGGCCAGGTCTCCATTTCTCCGCGTGTAGAATGGGGGTGACGGGATCTCCCTCACATTGTAGAATGGGGTGACGGGAAGCTCCCTCACATTGTAGAATGGGGGTGACGGGATCTCCCTCACTTTGAGAATGGGGTGACGGGAAGCTCCCTCACATTGTAGAATGGGGGTGACGGGGACCTCCCTCACATTGTAGAATGGGGTGACGGGATCTCCCTCACTTTGAGAATGGGGGTGACGGGGTCTCCCTCACATTGTAGAATGGGGTGATGGGATCTCCTCACATTGTAGAATGGGGGTGACGGGATCTCCCTCACATTGTAGAATGGGGGTGACAGGATCTCCCTCACATTGTAGAATGGGGTGACGGGGTCTCCCTCACATTGTAGAATGGGGGTGACGGGATCTCCTTCACATTGTAGAATGGGGGTGACGGGATCTCCCTCACATTGTAGAATGGGGGTGACGGGGTCTCCCTCACATTGTAGAATGGGGTGACGGGATCTCCCTCACATTGTAGAATGGGGGTGACGGGGTCTCCCTCACATTGTAGAATGGGGTGACGGGGTCTCCCTCACATTGTAGAATGGGGGTGACGGGGTCTCCCTCACATTGTAGAATGGGGTGACGGGGTCTCCCTCACATTGTAGAATGGGGGTGACGGGGTCTCCCTCACATTGTAGAATGGGGGTGACGGGATCTCCCTCACATTGTAGAATGGGGTGACGGGGTCTCCCTCACATTGTAGAATGGGGGTGACGGGGTCTCCCTCACATTGTAGAATGGGGGTGACGGGATCTCCCTCACATTGTAGAATGGGGTGACGGGATCTCCCTCACATTGTAGAATGGGGGTGACAGGGTCTCCCTCACATTGTAGAATGGGGTGACGGGATCTCCCTCACATTGTAGAATGGGGGTGACGGGGTCTCCCTCACATTGTAGAATGGGGTGACGGGGTCTCCCTCACATTGTAGAATGGGGGTGACGGGGTCTCCCTCACATTGTAGAATGGGGGTGACGGGGATCTCCCTCACATTGTAGAATGGGGGTGACGGGGTCTCCTTCACATTGTAGAATGGGGGTGACGGGATCTCCCTCACATTATAGAATGGGGGTGACGGGGTCTCCCTCACATTGTAGAATGGGGGTGACGGGATCTCCCTCACATTGTAGAATGGGGGTGATGGGATCTCCCTCACATTGTAGAATGGGGGTGACGGGGTCTCCCTCACATTGTAGAATGGGGGTGACGGGATCTCCCTCACATTGTAGAAAGGGGGTGACAGGGATCTCCCTCACATTGTAGAATGGGGGTGACGGGGATCTCCCTCACATTGTAGAATGGGGGTGATGGGGACCTCCTTCACAGGGTGTGGAGATATCGCAACAAGACAGCTCTGCAGCCTCCTCGCTGCTCGCTCCTTTCCTGTCTCCTCTGAAGCCCAGCCAGGGAGGTGCCGCCTGGCTCTACTGCCCATGCCCGCCTGCCAGCGGCTCACAGGGAGGGCCTGGGAAAGGTCAGAAAGCAGGGCCGGAGCCACCGCCCTGGAAAGGCAAACAAGAAAGGAAATGAGCCCTGGCCGGTTCGGCTCCGTAGATAGAGCATCAGCCAGCGGACGGCGGGGCCCTGGGTTCCGTTCCGGTCAAGGGCACAGGCCAGGTTTCAGGCTCCATCGCCAGTAGGGGGCGTGCAGGAGACAGCCGGTCAATGGTTCTCTCTCTTAACATTGATGTTCCTCTCTCTCTCTCCCTCTTCCTTCCTCTCTGAAATCAATAAAAGTATATTTAGTAAAAGAATGAAAGGAAACGAGAAGAACCTGCTGTTGCCAGCATCGCCTCGAGGGCCATTTGCGGAGTGTCAGGCCGGCTGAGGGACAGGGCAGAGGGAGGAGGCAGAGCTCCTCACTGGACGCAGAGGGGACCCGAAAGAGCTCATGCGCCGCAGCTCACAGGCACCCCACGCTCGACGGCTGACAGAGCATACGAGAAGGGCTTCCTGCCTCATGGAAGTCTCTCCAAATGGCGCAGGCGTCGGCAGCAGAGAGGAAGGGTCTGTTAGCTGAGGGACTGGCACCAGGCCCGGAGCCGCAGGGGAGCCAGTGCGAGAAGTCCTGGCCCCAATGGCCCCCCGGGTACACGGGATGTACAGGAAATGATTAGTGAAGAGCTGGGGTCACGCTGTGGTGACTGGCCGGGGCCAGGGTAGCGGGTCACTGTGTCAGGGCCTGACGTCAGCATGGCATGGATCTGTCCGGCTTCACCGGGCATGGTCCGTAGCGTCTTCCCACGTCCACGGATCTAGGGCTCAAACACAACTGAAGTCGAGGTGTTCCCTCTAGTTCAGTGGTTGGCAAACTGTGGCTCTTTGGGCCCTTGAGTGCGGCTCTTCCACAAAACACCACGGCCTGGGTGAGTATTTAAAGAAGTGGCATTAGAAGAAGTTTTTTGTTTTGTTTTTTTAAATTTTTTTTTATTAAGTTATTATTTTACCAATGCCCCCCACACACACACATCCCCTCCCTCCCCAGAGTTTTGTGTCCATTGGCTGTACTTATATGCATGTATACAAGTCCTTCAATTGATCTCTTATCTCCCCCAGATCTCCCCAGCCTCCCCGCTGTAATTTGACAGTCTGCTTGTTGCTTTACTGTCTCTATATATGTCTTTTGGTTCTTCAGTTTATAATGTTCTTTATCATCCATAAATAAGTGAGGTCATGTGGTGTTTCTCTTTCATTGATTGGCTTATTTCACTTAGCATGATGTTCTCCAATTCCATCCAGGTTGCTGCAAATGATGAGAATTCCTTCTTTTTTATGGCAGCATAGTATTCCATTGGTAGATGTACCATGGTTTTTGGATCCAATCATCTGCTGACGGGCACCTAGGCTGTTTCCAAATCCTAGCTATTGTAAATTGTGCTGCTATGAACATAGGGGTGCATATATTCTTTCTGGTTGATGTTTCTAGCTTCTTGGGATATATTCCTAGGAGTGGGATTACTGGGTCAAATGGGAGTTCCATTTTCAGTTTTTTGAGGAAGCTCCATACTGTTCTCCACAGTGGTTGCACCAGTCTGCATTCCCATCAGCAGTGCACGGGGGTTCCTTTTTCTCTGCAACCTCGCCAACACTTGTCGTTTGTTGATTTGTTGATGTTGGCCATTCTGACAGGTGTGAGATGGTACCGCATTGTTGTTTTGATTTGCATTTCTCGGATAATTAGTGACTTTGAGCATGTTTTCATGTGCCTCTTGGCCTTCCTTCTGTCTTCTTTTGAGAAGATTCTATTTAGATCCATTGCCCATTTTTTAATTGGGTCATTTATCTTCCTTTTATTAAGTTGTGTAAGCTGTCTGTAGATGTTGAAGATTAAACCTTTATCAGTGATAACATTTGCAAATATGTTCTCCCATACAGTGGGCTTTCTTGTTGTTTTGTTGATGGTTTTCTTTGCTGTAAAAAAGCTTTTTATTTTGATGTAGTCCCATTTGTTTATTTTCTCTTTAGCTTCCATTGCCCTAGGGGAAGTATCATTGAAAGAAGTTCTTTTGGCATATGTCTGAGATTTTGCTGCCTGTGGAAGCCTCTAGTATTTTTATGGCTTCCCGTCTTATGTTTAAATCCTGTAGAAGAAGTTTTAAGTTTAAAAAATTTGGCTCTCCAAAGAAATGTCAATTGTTGTCCTGTAAATAATGAGTTTGCCGACCACTGCTCTAGTTTAATGGCAACTGTTTCTGTGGTCACCAGATCTGAGGCTTTCATCCTGAGACCATTTGATGCTGACCAGGGTCTGATGTCCTTCGGGGGGAAGAGACGTATCAGGCAGGTGCTGGGGAGGCCTGGGAGGCAAAGCTAGCTCGGAGGCTGAGAACTCGGAGGAAGGAGGAGATGAGAGCAGGGGCTGCTGGGAGAAAGGTGGATGTCTAAGATGGCAGTGTGAGCTATTTTCATTTAAATACCCAAGTATAAGCCTTGCCCTGCGGGCGGGAGGCCAAGGGTCCCCGGGGGCTGCCATCTGATTGTGTTTGGGGATTCCTTTGGGATCATGTTGGACTCGGTAGAGGAACTTTGACCGTATGGGCAAACCGCTGCCCCACACTGAGACAGAATGGCATCCTCACTGCCCTGGGGAGAGCAGACCCCCTGAACACCCCACAGACAGAGGAAGTTGTGCAAACAAGTCTCAAGTCAGCCCGACAGCTTTTGGGGGGTGAGGGCCCTCAGTTTGAGGCTGGGGGTTGCAGACAGAGTGTCCAGGTGTTTGCAGCTTTGAGAGCCAGTCCCCTGAGCCATGAGGACTGGAGGCAGGACAGGTCCCGGTGGCTCACTCCCAGGTGTGTGTGTGGGAATGCAGTGCGGTGCGGTGCGCTGTGGGCGGGCGGCACCTGTCCCGGGGGAGGTGTGAGGGTAAACGCCACCTGCCGCTCCACCCCCCGAAAACCCCCGGGAGACGTGACCTTTGAGCGGGGCTTTGAGGGGTGCAGAGGAGTTTGTTAGGCTGCAGAGGTGAGGGTGGGCTTCTTAGGCAGAAGGAAGCGTGTGAGGTAGACTTTAGAGGCTGGCGCACCATTTTCCATCTCTTTTCTCAAGCATTTACATTTCCTGTTAAAAAAAAACAAAAAAACGAGGAATGTATTCAAATGTATGCTAATTGCACATCCTTTGCTCAGAATAGAAAAAGCTGTGGGCGGAGGCTGCAGAGCCAGCACTCCTGTGGGAGCTTCTGCTGCGAGAGGAGCCCGTGGCCTCCGAGGAGGATGGCCAGACCCTGGTCCCGTGCACGCGAGTGTGCACACACACACACACACACACACACAATGCACACCATGGACACGCCGCCAACAGTGCGGTCACGGGGACGGGGTGCAGTGCCTGGCTCTGGCACTGGGGCTGTTGACCTTGGGCAAGTCTTTCCTTGTCTCTCTGTTTTCGCTTCCAACGTCTAAAATAGGGCTGCAGACCTACCTCCCGTTGCTTTGTTTCCTCCAGTGCCTCCCAACTGCTCCATTCCCCCCCTCCCCAAGTCATCATTTTACTTGTTCTAGAAGCTTCTCCGCTCTGGGCTTTGACCCCTCTTCCACTCAGGTGCTAAATAAGCAAGAGCAAGCAAGTCTTCCCTTGTTAGCACTTAATTAGCTTCCGGGTGACCTCCCACCCTCTCTCTCCATCAGCAGGCTGCCTCCTGTGGCCCTGGCTCCAGGGTGATGCCCAGAACCACCTGTCTCCCTCCCGCCCCTCCCTTCTTGGCACCCGGCAGCTCTGAATGGCCCAGAACCAGTGGAAATCCTGGCGTGGCCCCTACCCACTCCGAGACTCCGCTGCCTAATCATCCAAATGGGCATGACAGCACCCATCTCACAGGACTAGGGAGGAAACCTTAGATAAGATGGTATGTGCCAGGTGGCAGGGTATGACAACATTATATTTGGTCCTTGTCCCTGGCAGACCCTGGCACAGAACTCCTAAGCCCTCAGAACCTATGTGTGTGATAAGAGTGTATTTTGAATGCTAACGAGATAGATACCTGGCAGCTGGGAAATCCTGAATAGCTTCATGATGGGGCCTGATTGACAGGAGGAGGAAGCCATCATTGGAGAGTTGGAACGTTTAGCCCCACCCCCAACCTCAGGGTAGAGGTGAGGGCTGGAGATTAGGTTCCGAGCTAATGGCCAATGGTTTACGCCTGCAGAACAGAATCTCCATAGAAACCCCTAAACTCTGGGTCTGTGAGCAGGCGGGAGGGGGGGGGGGGGGGGGGGGGGAGGGGGGGGGAGCCAACGAGGGCGTGGGAGCTCTGGCCCTCCCCTCCCCCACACCTTGCCCTGGGCCCCTCCCAGCGGGCTGTCTGGGAGCTGTAGCCTTTACAATAGACAGTAACAGCAAGTAAAGCACTCCCTGGGTTCTGTGAGTCACTCTCGCGAGTTCTCCCCCCAGGAGGAGGTTATGGGGAGAGCTGAGCTCACAGCTGGCCGGTCGGTCAGCGGTGGAGGTGGCACCTGGGTCGGTGGAGACCGTCTGTGGGACGGCCCTAGCACGGAGGGTCTGTGCTCTCTGTGGGCAGTCACCGTCCGGATGGGACTGCACTGGGGGACAGCCAGCTGTGCCCCGGGAACCGTTCCCGGACACAGAGGCGAGCTCGCTGAGCTGTGCACCTGCCAACTGCGCTCCTCCGGAAACGCCTGTCCATCACGGATCCCGGCTGAGCATTCCCTGCCTCGTGGCCGATGAAGAACTTCCTCTCCCGGTGCCATCTCACTCCCTCCTCCCGGCACCTGTGCGCTGGGCCTGTGCAGCAGACGAGGAAACCGAGGCTTAACGGGCTGGAGTGGCGGAGCCAGCGCTCCCACCCCGTCTTCAGGTGCCAAATTCAGGGCTCCCCCCCCCCCCCGTGTTGCTCCCGTTGGCACCCACGTGGGGGCCAGGCCCCGGCCTCTTCGGGGCCCAGGGGAATAGGTTGTGAGCACGCAGGGGCGCCAGAGAGGCAATAAGAAGTACATTGTCCAGCCCAGCTGGCGCGGCTCAGGGGTGGGGCGCTGGCCTATGAACCAGGAGGTCACAGTTCTATTCCTGGTCAAGGGCACATGCCCAGGCTGCAGGCTCTCTCCCTAGAGTGGGGCGTGCAGGAGGCAGCCGATCAATGATTCTCTTTCATCTTGATGTTCTTCTCTCTCTCCCACCCCCTCTCCCTTCCTCTCTGAATATTTTAAATAAAAGCATATTTTAAAGGAAGAAGTTAACCCTTCGTACACCATAGGTGTCTATAGACGCAATTAAATCAAGAATATTGTTGCATGTGGACGGCGTGGCAGTTAACTGGTTAACAGCAATCATGAACCGAACTAAAGTGCAGTTTGCTTTTTTGATATCACCAGATGCCTGAACTTCTAAATGATCTTAGTAATAAAATATCCATTCCTCCGTAAAAAAAATAAAAAAAATAAATAAATAAATCTTTTGTTGGTGTAAGTTTTGAACAGCTACTGTGGTTATTGCAGGGAGTTTAATAATATATGTCAGCTTCAGACTGCTCCGTCTTTATTACCTATTTTTTAAGCGATATCGCTCTACATGGGATGAATGCTGAGAGCTCCGTAATGCAGTTGACGGCTACACGCAGACTCAGCTGCACGCACTTGTTTTGAGGGCAACTTCATAACTGCCTGGAATCGTTCAAGCTCACCCCGGGAGGGGTGTTCACCCCTGCGTTCGAACAATAGACTTGAAGTAAGGGAAAGCTCAATATTGCGAAGGCGAAGAAACTAACCTTGAGTTCCCTCTGTCATTGCACCCAGCTACGTGGAGTTTCCATTTGTGTTTTAACACAGTGAAACACGCTACAAACTGTGGGGCGTAATGTTTTTGGTTTGGTAGGGCAAATTCTTGTTAATACATGAAAGATAAACAGTTTTATTTTAGAGCATTATTTTATCCTATTTAATAAAGAGGGAATTATGCTAATTGATTGCCACACCCTAAAAGATGGCGGTGCCCAGTCCCCTCAGGCCCCCAGCTGCCCAGGGCTGGCCCAAGGTGCAGGCAAGCCCAGGTGGTGCTGCCAGCCCCCAGGGCCGTCCGAGGCTCAGGTAACCAGGACCAGCCGAGGCTTGAGCTGCCAGCAGTGGCAGCAGCAGAGGTGTGATGGGGCGTCACCTTCCCCTGATTGCCGGGTTGCCTCCCACGCTGGAGGGTTCCCGGGCTGTGACAGGGGGCAGGCCAGGCTGAGGGACTCTCGTATCATTATAATTTAGTACCCACATCATATAGCAGAGAGGATGCTATTGTAGAAAAATGATCCACTCTGGGTGTCTAACAGAACAGGTATGTCCCTGCTAGAGAACCAATGAGACCCAGGCCAGGTCCCAGGGAGCCTGCCCGAGGGAGGCAGAGCCTGGGCGGGTGGTCACAGGAAGGGGAGAACAGTGAGGGTGGCAGAGGGAACACTGGCTTTGGGATCCAGAAGAGTAGGTATAAACCCCCAATAGCTGTGTGGCCGTGGGTAAATCACCTCAACTCTCTGTGCCTCAGTGTTGTTGTCTGTAAAACAGAAATGATCGAAGTACCCAACCCCTGGTTTGATTGGAGGCTCAATGAGAGAAGCAGCCAAACTCGGCCCGCTCGCCGCTGGCCACAGGGACGGGCGGCCACTGCGAATGATGTCATTTCTGGGCGCCGAGGGCTGGCGGGAAGGAAAAGGCAGGACGCAGAAGAACAGGAGCGTGGCATTTCCGTTCCAGGACAACCCGGGGTGGCCCCGCTGACCGGGGAAGCAGAGGCACTTTTAGGGGTTCAGGTTCAAGTTCCGAGGGTCTGATTTTCAAGAGAAGCTAGAACTGAGGACTGTACGGGAAGCCTCTCATTTTAAAATGTTGGCTCAAAACGTTTTGAAACATGGCCAGGGTCAGACGGAACATCACTGTGGGCTGAGTTTGACCCACGGACCACTAGTTAGCAACCTTGGACTAAGAAAAGGTGGGTCCCGACCACAGCAAGAAGGAGCCCGTGGCTCTGAGAAGCATTAGGGAAGCTCTCCTGCTCTGTCTTTGTCTCTCCTGTTAGAAATGCTCTCCACAGCCGAAACCGGTTTGGCTCAGTGGATAGAGCGTCTGCCTGCGGACTGAAAGGTCCCGGGTTCGATTCCAGTCAAGGGCATGTACCTTGGTTGCAGGCACATCCCCAGTTGGGGGCGTGCAAGAGGCAGCTGATCGATGACTCTCTCATCGATGTTTCTAACTCTCTACTCTGTATCTCTCTCCCTTCCTCTCTGTGAAAAATCAATAAAATATATTTAAAAAAAAAAACAAAAGAAAAAAGAAATGCTCTCCACAATGTCCAGGAATGAGACAAACACTGGAAACTGATCCCAAAGCAGATTTAATGCTGTCAGAAGGGTGCTCCGCCAGCTGGAGATCATGGGAAAAAGCACACCGAACGGGAAGTCCATTCAGGTTTTATTTCCTGATGCGGGTCTGCCCTGCCCCTCACTCTGAACTGTGGTTCAGAGCTCGGGTTCCCATGATTACATGATTGGCCAATTCAGAGGAAGGGGAAGGTAAGGCAGAACCTACGACGGCAGCCCCACTTCCACCACCCCCCGCCCCCAGAGCCTGAAGGTCATACCAAGACCGCAGACCCTAACATGGAGGCCCCCTGAAGAATCTGAAGGTCATACCAAAATGGTGGGACCGAAGATGGCGGCGGGCTCCTTTCTTCGACAGAAAAGATCGCTGGTTCACTCTCACACCCCTTAGCTCTCTTTCATCTCAAAGCTCAGAACTTATCTCTGAAAAATAAGAAATCTTGAAAAACCACAATACCACTATCACATCTATTATTATACCATTGACAGTATCTCATCAGAAACCCAGTACATAGCATCTCCCCTATTGCCTCATCCATCCTAAATAATAAAGAGGTGATATGCAAATTGACCCTCATGGCCTCACAAGATGGCTGCTTACGACCAGGCCTGCAAGGGGGTTAATGAGGGACGATCAAATGACTGAGCAACAGGCTGCAAGGGGTGACCAGGCTGGCAGGGGGGCAGTTAGGGGTGACCAGGCTAGCAGAGGGGAGCATTTGGGGGCCACCAGGCCAGCAGGGGGGCAGTGAGAGGTGACAAGGCCAGCTGGGGGGTGCAGTTGGGGGCAACTAGCTGGCAGGGGGGCTTGCTGGGTACTTCTCGAGCATTGGTGTTTGGAAGACCTTTGTGTGAAATTTGCCATGTCCTACCGATGTCACAGGGAGGCTGCTGAGAGCACAGACTCTAAACAGAGGCAGCCTATGTTGCAATCCTTCCTCTGCCACCTACTGTGTGACCGTGGGCACATTGCTCGGCCACTGTGTACCTCTCTGTCTCCATCTGTAAAATGGGTATAATATGGCACCTGCCTTATAGGGTTGTAATAAGGTTTTGATTGAAATGGAGATACCGTGGGAGGGCGGCCAATCAGGTCTCTTCCAGGCCTGGGGCAGAGCAGAGCAGGCCCTGCTGGGAAGTCCTTGGGGAGCTGATCGGACAGTTAAGGAAACCGGGCTTATCTAAGGCCATGCTGGCATCGCCTCCAGGGCCACAACCTGCGCTCCCCCCTCAGGCTCAGCTCCAAAGAGCTGCTTGCGAGACTGATTCCTTTTCTGCTGAAATCACGAATTGTGGAGCTGTCTTGACTCACACCCGCCCCTAGTGGAGAGGCTGAGGGAATCACGCTCTGGCAGATAATTGAAATTTCAAGGGAAGAGAGGAGCCAGGAGGCTGCCTCTGCCGAGACACGCTGGCAGAAAGGGCCCGGCGGTGGCTGTGAGCGGGGTGAGGCCCAGGGGGCACTGGGCGCCCTTGACCTAGGTCCGCTGCCTCTGCTGCTCCTCAGGCTGCAGCCTGGTCTCCCCCCTTTCACAGGAGACTCTGCCCTCCTGTGAAGCCCCCGGCGGCTCCCCGCCTGCTGCGGGGTCTGACGGTGAGGCCAGAGCAGCTGCGGCAGCACCAGGGAACCAGGGAACCAGGAAAACAGCTAGAAAAGCAGCGTCCTGGCCCCACCCAGCACCGCGGATTTGGAGCCTGGAGGTGGGGCTTTGGGGACAGATGAGACCGACCAGAGGAGGCTGCGCGCACTCACAGGAGCAGCCAGACGCCCCCACACGGGAGAGGTTCAGAGACGGACGGGGAACATGGGGTGCACGTGGCATTCTGAGCTAAGGAAGTCATCGCTAGTGATAACTCGTATTATGGGCAAGGCCCTTAACTCAAATCCTTCAAGGGAGAGAGGAAATTCTGGGGAGGCCCTAACCAGTTTGGCTCAGTGGATAGAGCATCGGCCTGTGGACTGAAAGGTCCCAGGTTCAATTCCGGTCAAGGGCATGCACCTTGGTTGCGGGCACATCCCCAGTTGGAGGTGTGCAGGAGGCAGCTGATTGATGTTTCTCTCTCATCGATGTTTCTAACTACCTCTCTCCCTTCCTCTCTAAAAAATCAATAAAATATATATATTTTTTAAAAGGAATTCTTGGGAGCCCACAGGGCCTCAGTTGCCTTTAGTTCAATGTAATCCACACGCCAGTGGCACCTGATGGGGAGGCCTGGCCCAACCCCCTCTCGGACCCAGGCCTGTGTGTAAGCAGCCCCCAGTGACCTGATGCTCACTGTGGGGGCAGAACCCCTGGCCCAGGGAAGGTCCCAGCACCCGGGGCCCTTGGGGTCTGGCCCTGCCCCGCCTGCAGAGTGGCGGTCGGTCCTGTGCCCGGTGCTCGCCCAGACTGAGGGCAGCGGCCGCCCTGGCGCTGACTCCGGGCGCTTGGCCACGCCCCCCTCCTTGCCACCTGGCCTCTCTGCCGCGCAGCCATGCAGGGGACCTGGGGACTTGAACGGGACAGCGGTCGGTGTGAGGTGGCCGTGCCGCGCTGGCATGGCACGCCTCCAGGACCACTGTTTTTTGAGCGACCGCTCTGGGCCGGGCACGGGGTCACACATTGGGGTGAATCTACGGACAAACAGATAAAGGTTCCTGCCGCCATGACCTTCTCCACCTGGGAAATGCAGCACAAGCAGCAGAGCAAGCCAGGGCGCCACAGGGAACCGAGAGGAAGGGGGGGGGGCGGTGTATGAGTGGGTGGCGCTGCGGTTAAGCAGGGTGTAGGGAGCCACCTGGTGAAGGACCCGGAGGGGGTGGGCATTAGCCAGCAGACTCTGGGAAGGGGTCCCCGGGCGGCAGACCAGGTCCTGGCAGAGGCCTCTGAGGGCAGGGGCCAGGCGGCGGAGGCACAGGGCCTGGACCCCGTAGGCCTGGTGAGCCCAGAATGAGAACGAAGGCTTTCCTCGGAGCCGTGGGAGCACTGGGAGTTTTTAAGCAGAAAATGGCGCAGATTAGACTTGCATTTGAAAGGCTCGCCGGGGCGCTGTGATGAGAAGGGCTGTGTGGGGGCCCAGGTCTGGGGAGCTCGTGTTAACACAGAAACATTCACACTGTAAAGAATTGTTGTGAGTTTGTTTGAGCCAAACTGTGGACAATTGCCGGGAAGCAGAATCTCAACAAATAGAGATAATGCCCCAGAGAATGGGGGGTTACCTCTACCCTGTTTCCCCGAAAATAAGACAGTGTCTTATATTAACTTTTGCTCCCAAAGATGCGCTAGGTCTTATTTTCAGGGGATGTCTTATTTCTCCATGAAGAAGAATACGGTACACATTCATTGTTAAATGAAAATAAAGGACATTTATTACCTGTATACGGTACGGTAGTACGGTAGTTGTCAACACAAACCAGACAAACTGTGAATCCTACAGTATCAAGAATTTACTCATCTATTCAATGACAATCGTATCATCATCTTCTGGAACATCATCATAACAATCCAATTCCTGAATTTCCTGGTGAATTTCTTGTGACTCCATTTCTTTCAGAATCAGTGGACCAAATCTCTCATGTTTAGCCTGGGGGGGGGGGGCGCTTATTTTCGGGGGGATGCCTTATATTTCACTCAGAAGGAAACCTGTAAGTAGGTCTTATTTTCGGAGGATGCCTTATTTTCGGGGAAACACGGTAGTTCATGCATTGCAATCAAAGGAAGGGACGTAGGTGGGTTCCATGAAATCCATTGGTGGATGGACTAGAGGGGCGGGAGAAAGCAAAGGGGGGAACCCCTGGGACTGGATAGAACGTAAAATTATGGACACATCCTTAGGTGGGTGCAGGAACAATTAACATGATAACAATTAAGGAATTTATGGTCTCTGTGCTGGAGCCCAGGCACATTAGGTTGTGCCCTGACGGGTTCAGAAAAAGGGAAGTTACAAGTTACCAGATGTGTCAAGGGCATGTTATCACAGATGCAAAAAGACAGGCTCCGTTAAGGTAAAGGTTGACCTTGTCAGTGAAGATACCGCCTAGGACATAACTGCCCACCATCACTTTAATTTCAGGCCATCCTTTCTGGTAACGTTAAGTCTTTGAGTTTGCAGGACCACCGTGCAGACCTCCCCTGAGCTGTCAGGTGAGCATGTGGCCGGGTAACTTGCTGTGGCTCCATGTCAAAGAAGGCGGTGGCTGGACCAGGGGCTGGAGTCCGGCGATCCCAGTGAGTTCCAGGAGAAGCCGCTGGTTTCCTGACAGATGGGCCGCGGGGTGTGAGAGGCAGGGGGGGGGCAGGGGTGACCCCCAGGTTCTCGCTGAGCTGGTGGGAGGAGGGAGTGGCCGCGCTGAGGCCGGGAAGGTGGGGGATCCGAACAGTGTGTGGAGGGATGGTCTGAGTTAGGCGTAGATGATTGAGTTTGTCTATTAGTGATCGAGTGGAGGTGCTGGGCAGCGACTCAGAAACAGCAGCTGGAGGTGAGCTCCGTGCTCTGAATGTGCACTTTGGAGTCAGAGACAGACTGACATTAGAAGCCCCGAGTCCAGCTGAGCGCTGGCGGAGGGAGTGCTGAGTGAGAAGCGGCTGACCGAGGATGGAGCCCTGAGGCCCCGAGGCCCAGGCACGCGGAGAGGGAGGAAAGGGGTCCTCAGAGCAGAGCTGGCTCCATTTGCATGCTCACGCCTGTTTTTCTCCGAACTTCCTGCAAATTGGACTGGATGTGCTAAATGCATAATGAATCTGCTCCTTTCAGTACTTATTGATTTCCTCTTTGATTACATGTAATTTGCTGAGCTGATTTGGCTCTGTGACTTGAAAGGCATTCGGGAGAGATCGCTAATTTGTCACTCAACTCACCCGGGCTTTGAGCAAGTGCGGAACGTCGCATTAAAGAGGGTTTCAGGGTCGGGATCCAGATCAGCTCCCCCCGACGGCTCCACATTCAATCCAGCTGGTATCTCACTGAGCCCCAATTACATGCCAGGCCCTGGGTCAGCTGCTGGGGTTTTGCGGATGAATAGGAGCGCATTTCTGACCTTGCTGTGCTCAGTCTAATGGAGGCAGGTGGCCTGGGGCAGGTCTTCAGCCCCGAAGTAGCCCAAGAAATACCTCCTTTAGAGAGTGGCACGGGAAGTCGGCATGTGATCACTGCTCCATAAAAAGCAACAATTACCATGTTCCCTTAATGCCATGGCAGCAAGGATTGTCGATGAATCATTGACTTAATTCTGTTCTAGAAAAGAAAACAAAATGGCTACCTCCGTTGTAGGAAATACCCTGATTTCAGAAATTGTAGGATGTGTGTGTGGGAGGGGGAGAGGGCGGGAAGAAGTGTCCCTGAATTGAGCAAATGGACATCGATGATGAAGATGATGGTGATGACTGGATGCGGTGATGACTGGGGGCTGGCGGTCAGAGAGGGAGCACAGACTTAGAATCCACAGAGCTGCACACAAGCTTTGGTTTGGTTCCTGCCCACTGCCCGGCGTTGAGCGGTGTAAACCCGTAGTCGGCAAACCGAGGCTCTCGAGCCACATGTGGCTCTTTGGCCCCTTGAGTGTGGCTCTCCCACAAAATACCACAGCCTGGGCGAGTCTATGTTGAAGAAGTGGCGTTAGAAGAAGTTTAAGTTTAAAAAATGTGACTCTCCAAAGAAATGTCCATCGTTGTGCTGTGGGTAGTTGGCTCTGTGGACCCATGAGTTTGCCGACTGCTGGTGTAAACCATTAAAGAGCTCAACAAGCTGCAGCTTCCTTTCCTTTGCCCTCCGTGGTCTGTCTCCCTGTTGACACTCCTGTCCTACGAAATCTGCTCCATGATGGCTGCCTTCCTTACTTGTATTTCCCTTCACCCACTTCTCTGGTGCTTCAGAAAGAAGCTGTAGCCGGACCAGTTTGGCTCAGTGGATAGAGTGTCGGCCTAAGGACTGAAAGGTCCGGGGTTCGATTCCCGGCAAGGGCATGTACCTTGGTTGTGGGCACATCCCCAATGGGGGGTGAGCAAGAGGCAGCTGATCGATGAGTCTCTCTTATCAATGTTTCTAACTCTCCCTCTAGCTTCATCTCTGTGAAAAATCAATAAAATATATATTTTTTAAAATCAAGAAACTGTGCCTGACGCCTTGGGAAAATCCTTCTGAGGAGGCAATAGACCATCCATCCACACCTCATCCCCACCGCCCACCGGAGCCCTCCCGCCGTCTTCCTCTGTGCGGACGGTCTGGTGGCTGTCGCTGCTGTAATCATCCTGCAATTTCGCTCCCTCGCCCTGTCTCCCTCTGGTTATTACCGGCGCTTGCTAAATAGGATTTTAATGGCTGTAATATATTTCACTGAGCGTCTGGAATTGGCTCACTCGATTATTTTCTATTTCTGAACACTATGTCGCTTCCTCGTTTCCACCAGCGCAGGTCACACTCAGGGAGGGAAGCTTTTCTGCGCAGACCTGTTCCGTGCTTCTGACGCCATCAGGGGGAAACAGACTCGGACGTGGAAATATTGGGATAAGAGTTGGGACATGTGTTTGGTTCTTGGCCACCGATAGGTTTTTTGCAAACAACGTAAACGCTACGATCTTGGAGGGATCGGAAAGGCCTGTTGGAAATGCCTGGCGTGTGCACAAAGGCGTGTGCACAGACAGACACATGTGCACAAAGGCGTGTGCACAGGCAGACACGTGTGCACAGGCTTGGCCTTTGCCACGAGTGTCCCCGAGGACTAGGAAGAGCAGGTCTGTGTGACCGGGGACATGGCCCTTCAAAGCCCTGTCGCCCAGCTCGGTGTTCAAAGAACGGAAGAGGCTGACGCAGGAGCATATGGGCGATCAAGATGCCGCTCACCTTCCTGACTCTGGCTCAGACACTAAACACGGGCTTTCACTTCAATTATTTTTTAAAATACGTTTTTATTGGTTTCAGAGAGGAAGGAAGAGGGAGAGAGAGGAACATCAGTGATGAGAGAAAGTCAGTAGCCAGCTGCCTCCTGCACGCCCCGCACTGGGGATGGAGCCCACAAGCCGGGCATGTGCCCGACTGGGAATGGAACTATGACCTCCTGGTTCATAGGACCATGCTCAACCACTGAGCCACACCGGCTGGGCATGGGCTTTCCCTGTAGGACTTCCCCTTAAATAAGTTGCAGCCCACAAGCCCCAAGACATCCATCCTCCCTCTCTGCACAGCACAAGTCCCTGAGGCGTATCCGTGGGCCTTACATGACTGACCCTCCATGCTCCTGTCCAGCAAACTCTCCACAGGGCCCTCTGCAAGGCCCTCACCAGGGACGTTTGCAACTGAAACACCCTCACAGTCCGCAGGGAAAGCCCGGGGAACATGAGAATAAGCAGTAGACGTTCTCCTATTTTTAAAAACTTTTCTTGGTGAAAACACACACACGGAGAAAAGCATATGCGATACAAGCACACAGCTTGACAAATTGTTCTGACATGAGCATTCTGTAACCACCGCTGGCCACCCAATAAAAAGTGGCCGGTGCCCCGGGAGCCTCCTGCGTGCCCTTTTCAATGGCTCCGCTGTCCACCTGCCAGAGGGCACTGTGGTGCTGAGCCTGTGCCAGTCACTTCACTTTTCATGGGTGCGCATCCCTGAACACTCTCATTTCAGTCGGCCTGGTTTTGCGTTTTCTGTGATGTATCCCCTTGCGTCTGATTTCTTTAGCTAAAAAATACATTCATAGGCAACCTGATTTTGTTGCTGAACATCATTCCATTGTATGAATGCACCATGATTTATATATCATTCTAACAGAGGTCTTCCAACCACAGCCGTGGGCCAATTCCAACCCAACGCCTGTTGTTATAAATAAAGTTTTATTAGGACACAGCCTTGGCCATTCCTGTACATGGCTTCTATGTATATTGTTACTCCCAGGCAACCTTGAGAAGTTGTAGCAGAGGGCAAAGGTTTGCCATCTGGCCGTTTGCAGAGTGCTGACCTGTCCCCGCTACAGCTGACGGCCAGCTGGGTTGTTGTCCAGTTTGGGTTGTCACAGTTATTCCGTGCACCTGTCAACACCTTTCTCCTGGCGTGTAGGCACCCTGATTTTGGGAGGGATACCCTTAAGGGGAGGGTTGTTGGTTCTACATATCTTCACGGTTTCTAGGTGATGGCAAACGATTCCCTTGGTTGCACCCATTTGTTCTCTCCCGAGTATGAGGTCTCCCGCCGCCTCACCTCTTCTGAACACGTGTGTGGTCAGACCTTCAGCTGCTGCCGATCTGTTGGGTGGGAAATGTCTCGCTGTCCTCACAGGTCTTCCATCCCTGGTGGAGGCAGGTGTTTTTCATTCGTGTTTCCTCAGCTGCGACTCCCTTTGTTCATTTTGTCCATTTTCACTTGGTTACCTGCTTTTCCCTCCGGGATTTACGGGAAGTCTTTCTGGCGTTCTGTTTACCGGTCTTTTCTGTGTTGCCTGGGCATTGCAAGCACCTTCTCTTTTAACGAATCATCTCGCTTTGTTTTTGGTCATTTTTACTCAGAAATTTAACCGTTTAAGCGAATCAACTCCTTTCTCTTGTGGCTTGTGCTTTTTAAAACTGCTTTTCCTATCCTGCTGCTGAAGCGTTTCCGATAACTTCTTCTGAAATATTTTTTCTGTGTGAGCTGTCACTGAGTGTCTTTATCCTTCAGACCGCTCCGTGAAGAGGAGCTGTGTGCCGGTTTAGATGAGGGAAGCGGTTCGGAGAGGTCAGGGAGCTGCCCGCGGGGCCCGGTGGGGCCCGGAGTCAGACCTGGGCCCGCCGGGCGCCCCCCAGGCCACAGCTTTTGGAGTCCTCCCAAGGCCACAAGTCCTCCCGTCTCCACCGCCAGGGACAGGGCAGTCGGCGCCGGTCCAGACCGGGCAGGAGGGAGGGGAGGCTCTGAGCGGGGGGTGGGGGGGGGGGTGGGCCAGGTGACCTGCCCAGGGTCACCCAGCAGAAGCGCCCGGGCGCCCGGTTTCCGTCGGTTCTCAGAACAGCAGGCCGCCTGGACGTCAGCCCGGGCCACTTCCTGCCCTGCAGGCCGCGTTCGGCGCCAGCCAGCTGCGTCCCGGCTGGGCGCTTCCTGGGCTCTGCTGCACCGGGTGGCTGCCGTCCAGGAGGTCCTGTTTGGCTCCCAGAAACGGGGAGGCCCCCCTCCCTCCTGTTCCAAGCGAGACAGCCCTCGGCGAGGTGTGGGGCGTGCTCTCAGGAAGCCGAGCGGCTGCCCACACGTCCCGGGCGGGAGCCATGTGTGAGAGGGACACGGGCCTGCGGGCGGTGACCCTGGGCCAGGCTCACAGTGTTCTGGGCGGACACAGCAGATGTGCTTACAGCCCGGGACACTCTCTCCCTGGGCCCGGACTTCAGTGCAATACCAAGTGCACAGGAAGCTGGGCCTTTGGTCGTGAGGAGCTCCGTCCAGAGTTTCCTATGGGTGCATCATTCCCACACTCCCTCACACCACAGTGTCCGCCCCCGGCCACGGCCCCGCGGGAAAGGAGGGGACTGTGTGGGCTGCGCGTGCAGCATCTCACCGAGGTCCCGCCTGGGCCTGGGCGGTCCCGTCCCGCAGATGAGGAAACAGAGGCTCCGGGCAGGGAGGCAGCTCCCCAACAAGGGCACCCCGGCGAGTGGCCGGGGCCCGGTGCCCCTTAGTTCCTTTGCACACACCATGGAGACCCCGCTCTGTGCCCAGCTCTGTGCTGCTCCCTGTCCTCAAGGAGCTCAGACTCTAGGGGTGGAGCCAGGACAGGGCAAGTCCGCAGGCCGTGGACAGGTGCGTGCAGGCCCCGAGGTGCCAGGAAGGGGGTGGACAGGGCGAGGAGTCCACTTCGGACAGGCTTGCCAGGGGGCCTCTCTGAGGAGCCAGCCAGGGAGCTGAGGCCTGAATGAGGAGGGTCCGGCCACGCGGACGTGTGCGGGAACAGGAATCTTGGCAGAGAGAATAACAAGCAAAAGGCCCCAAGGTCGGAACAAGCCCAGGGCGGGAGGAACAGGGAGCAGGTCAGTCTGCCTGACCAGGTAAGAATGGGGGAGGAAGGGGGGAGGTCTAGGCAGGCAGGGCAGTCACTCAGGGCCCCGAGGCACAGGCAGACCGCATCCGACCCCAAGCGCCATGGAAGCCCTGGCTGTTGACCTGGGAGGGGACGAGGTGATGTGCATTTTGGGGGAAAGGAGCACTCCTGGACTTTTTTTGGGGGGGGCAGGAGGGGGCGGGTGGACAGGGCAGGAGTAGTGAGGCTGGTCCAGGGCCCTGGCTTCAGGTCAGGGTGACAGACTCTTGGGGGGGGGGGGGGGGGCAGTGGAGGTGGAGCCAGCTGAGCAGAGCAAGAGTGCTCCCGCACCTCACAGGGTCCTGTTTTCCTGCCATGATTTTTAGTCTAGTCACAAGGTTGGTTTTCAGTATATTCATAAGATTGTGCAACTGTCATCGCAAATTCCAGACACTTGCCATCCTTCCCCAACGACTCTCTATTGGCAGTCACTCCCCATCTCCTCCTCCCGCACCCTCTGGTACCCACGGTATGCAGGGATCGGTCCCTTTGGACATTTCACAGGAATGAGGCCGGGTAGCGTGTGGCCTCTGTGTCTGGCTTCCCTACTGAGCATCCTCTCTCAGGTCACCACGTTGTGGCATAATCCCGAACTTCGTCCCTTTCCATCGCCCGGGCTCTCCCCGTGGATGACAGACCCTTCCCGGTTCCCTCTCCGCCGGCTGACGGACGTTTGGATGGCGGCCACTTCTCGGCAATTAGGAATAAGGTCTCATGAGCATCCGTGTTCACAGATTCGTGTGGACATATGTCTCCCATCCTCCGAGGATGTGCACGAGTGGACCTGCTGGGTCACGTGGCGTCTATATTTACCCTGGAGACACAGCCGGCTGGTTCCCATGGCAGCTGCACCGTGCACGTTCCCGCAGCCCTGGACGAGGGCTCCCGCTCCCACGCCCGCACAGCCACACGCACCGTTCCTCCCTCTCGTCATCGCCCTCCTGGGGTGCGAGGCGGCACCTCACAGTGGCTGGGCTTGCTTCCCTCCAATGACGAATGGTGCTGAACACCCTTCCACGTGTTCATTGGCCACTTGTGTGTCTTCTTTGCAGAAATGTCTATTCAAGTCCTGTGCCAGTTTCTTAATAGGGTTATTGATATCTTTACTAGAGGCCCGGTGCATGAAATTCATCCATTCAATTCAAGGTCAGGGCACATGCCTGGGTTGTGACTCCATCTCTAGCAGGGAGTGTGCAGGAGGCAGCCAATCGATGATGTTCCTCTGTCATCGATGTTTCTCTCTCTGTCTATCCCTCTCCCTTCCTCTCTAACTAAAAAATCAATATAAGCATATGGAAGGAGAAGAAGAAGAAGAAGAAGAAGAAGAAGAAGAAGAAGACGACCCAGAATTCCATTGGAGGTTCTGAAATGCCTCAGGGTCCCAGAATGATGTCCCCAAAGACTCGGACAGGCAGATCTGCCAAGTCCACAGCCTCACTTCACTGGGGAAGCGGGCTCAGAGAGGGTAACTCGCCCAAGGTCACAGCCAGTGGGCTGTAGCTGGGCCCAGAGCCACCTAGGCAAGCACAGAAGCAGCCAGCTCCCCTCCGGACCCAGGATGTCCCCAGGACACGGCTATCTCTGAGGATTCTGGAAGAATTGGCTGCTTCTTTGACATTTGCTCAGCGGGAACTCGGATGATTAAAACAAATTGCAGCACGAGAAGCAATTATGGATTTTAAAAATGCAAATGTTGAAACCCTCTCTTCCTCTGGAAAGAGTGGAGAGCTGCTCTGACTCCCAGGGCTTCCTGCGTGCCCTCCCCCTCCCTGTCCTCGCAGGCTGGCTCTGTGAGCCGCATCAGCATTCCCTGGGGAGGGGAGGGGGAGGCCCGCTGGTGGGTGGGGTCAAAGGTGTCCTCGAAGTGAGGGTGTGGGAGGGGCCTTACAGGACACGCTGCCCTTGTGGGGAGGATGTGGGGAGAGAGAAGCCGATTGATGGACAGAGCGGCACGGCGGAAGGCAGAAAGCTTCCTCTGTGATGTCACTAGCCTGAGACCGGCTCCTCTTCTGTAAACGGTGTGTCCACGGAGGTGCTGTTGGGTGCAACTAATACCAACCACAGTGGCCCAAGGGTGGGCTCACCTCCTCACTGACAGGAAGTCTCTCCAGCTGTGCTGGTCAGCACCCCGGGCGGCCGTTCTGGGAGCCCCTTTTCTCCTCCTCACGGTTGGGAGGTGGCAGTCACGGTTCTCCAGTCTAGAAAGCAAGTCCCTGCGTGGCACGGCATGGAGTCGGTGCCCTGGAAAGGGACGGAGCACGGTGACGGAGAGTAACGGGCTCCACCTACACCGGCGTCAGAGGCGATGTCTCTGAGCGCTCTCGTCCAGACCAGGGCCTGAGGTCAGAGAGGAAGCCGGACAGGAGGACGGCTGAGAGACCCAGACCCTTCACACAGCACACGCGGGGGCCTGGTCCCGGGGGGTATGGAGGAGTGGGGGGTGAGGGGGCTCGGTTTCCCCCTGCTCCGCTGTGATGCTGGAAGTGGTGCCTCTGGGGTCCTCCTGGACCACAGACAGCCAAGAGCCCTCAAGTCCGGGGCGAGGCGCCCAGTTCCAGCTCGGTCACCCAGGTCCGCTGGCCTGGCACCAGCTACCAGGTGACAACGACGAACATTCTCCAAGTGCAGTAAGCGTCCCGGTTCCCTGGCCACCTTGCTTCTGCTCCGTCCTCCCGGCTTCCACTCTCCATCCAGAAACAAGAGCAGTGTTAAAAAATGTCAATGAGGTACTCACCCCTTTGCTCAGGGACCTCTGACATCTTCTGATCTATAGCCAAACCCAGAGCCTTCCCATGACGTAAAACCCTGTGCCATCCGGCTCCTTCTTTCTCTGAGCCGCTCTCTTACCAGCCCAGAGCCACTTGAGGCTGACAGCAGGACTGTTTCAGGAACATGGAGAAAAAGCGACCTGGAAATACATTGTGAAGTCATTTACTGTGTCAGTCGTCCTTGGGCGAGTCAGCTTGCATTTCAGAAATAGCCACAAGGTTGGAACTAAAGGAGACAGTGATTCCCCGAGCAGAAAGAGCTGCCTTTAGTCAGAGCGACGGGGGTTGGCATTCTTTCACAAGGTCCCAGACTGGGGGCTCACCAGGTCATTGGTCCGAGGGGTGGGGTGCAGTGTGCTGTGTTCTTTAAAAACTCAGGGTGTGTGTTTCTTCTCTTCACTAGAGCTTACACCTGAGAGAGTCCACATAAAACTGCAATTTCACGTGGTTTTTTTTTTTTTTTACAAAACCCGAATCTTTGGAAAACTGGCCCCTACTTCTCACGAGACACCATCCATTAGCTGTCCTCTCTGTTGTGTAACTAGAGGCCTGGTGCACAAATTTGTGCACAGGTGGGGTCCCTTGGCCTGGCTGGCGATTTGGGCTGATTGGGGGGAAAGGGGTGGGCAGCTGGCCAGGGGAGGGACCGCAGGAGGTTGGCATCAGCAGCAAGCTAACCAACAGCCGATTCCATGAAGAATCAGGCTCTCGTCTCCCTCCTGTCTGGGTCTGGGGTGCAGGTGAACCAGATTCGGGGCTGTCAGGGCTCCAGCAGCAAGGTCTGGGTCAGTGCAATCATAACTGCTGGCGGGTCATCCTGTTATTCCGGTCATTCTGGTCATTCAGTTGTAAAGGCCATTTAGGCTTTTATATATATATAGATTAGTTTTGAATGGTTGGCTAAACAAATAATTTTTAAAATAGATTTTTCATTTATTATGAAAAATGTCAAACATACTAAGCAGTAGAGATGAGATTAACATGGGAACACCCCTGGGTCACCCCCCAGAGTTGACAGGTAGCATTCTGCCAGCCTGTTTCTTCAGCTGTATCCCCAAATTTTTGGGGGAGGGGGTAAGCTGAAATATCTCAGGTCAAAGTCAGGACATCCTGTGATTCTACCCATAAATACAACAGTATGACTAAAGAGGAAGACTGAAAAACCATAACTGCATGCCATTGTCACAGTCAGCACAATGAGTGACTCTTCAACGTCATCTAACGCCCGAAGTATGTCCAAAGCACCCCCATATGCATTCGGTGGACATGTCCTTCACTTCTTTCCATCTGTGTGAGTTCCTGCTCCCTCTCCTTTCTGTTTTTCTTTTTCATTTCATTTCTTTTCTTTCCCCCCCCCCTCATTTGTTGAGGACACTGGGTCCTTTCTCCCGTGGAGTTTTGCATCTTCTGGGCTGAGCTGATGAGTTCCCCCTGCTGTGTTTCCCATGCACCTCTGTCCCCGGTTTCTTCTAAACCCGATCGGACTAGAGATTGGGTTGGGTTAAACTGCACTCATTTCTTACTTTGCAAGTTTTCCTCAGTGGGAGGGTTCTTTCCTCTCCCTTACCTGCTGTCAGGAGGCCCACGCATTGTGCGGAAGGGTTAGCAGGTTCGAGGGCGTCTGAAGCTCTCGCCTCGATGAAGTTCACCATCAACCACGGATGATGCTTGTCTAGATGAGGCATTCTCAGCTGGGGCGCTGGTGTCCCCCAGGAGGCAGCCCTTGGTTCTTGGCGGGGGTAGAAAAGTCTTCCTCTTCCAAGGAGTACAGCTCTTATTCCATGGCTCTACACATCACACATAAACATATATGTAGTAGCCGAAACCGGTGTGACTCAGTGGATAGAGCGTCAGCCTGCAGACTGAAAGGTCCCAGGTTCGATTCCGGTCAAGAGCATGTACATTGGTTGCGGGTGTGCAAGAGGCAGCTGATTGATGATTCTTTCTCATTGATGTTTCTAACTCTCTATTACTCTCTCTTCCTCTCTGTGAAAAATCAATAAAATATATTTTAAAAAAACAAACAAACAAAAACAAAACAAAACATATATGTAGTAATCTGTAGTATTAAAACTTCACGGGATGGGGCATGGTCTAAGGGAGGAAAAACGAGTCTGAACGGCCTCCTAGGGGTGTGTGGATCATGAGAAGCAGGTTAAGATGGATGTGTTCATTCCCTAGGGATTGCAAATTGGTGATTTTCTCACACTATTATCTGTGACGGTGATTCTTCTACAAAGAACTTTTCCTTATCAACTCTTTGGTGTTCCTGGAATCCCATCCATACGGGGAAGGCGAGATGTGTGTTTGACGTTTAGCCTCTGTCAGTTTTCAGCACCAAGATTTTCCCCTCCTGTGTCAGTCTGAAGTTACAGATTTCATGCACTTTGTGTGCTTTGGGGCCTAGTTCAGGAGGTATTCTTCTTGATACTCACATGAGGCTTGCTCTGGCCAGGGCCCTCCCCACAGGCGTCCGTGTCCACTGGCATGTCCCAATGGGGTGAGAGAGCTTGCTCTCCGTCATGACAGGTGTCCCGGGCTTATCTCTGACCCTTCTTGTCCTGCACCTCAAACACCCACTTCCCTGAGAAGCCCGGGTGCCTCTCACAGGGAAATGGTACTTAGAGGCCACAGTTTGGGTGCAAAGGGTGCTACATGGCTGTCAGTGTTTTCAGTGGACAGAAGTGGGAAATATTGTTAGAAAGTGAAAAAAAATGAGGTCACAGCTGTTTCCAACTCAATGAAAAATTACAGAGTTTATATTGGACAGCTTCTATATATTTTTCTCCTATGCTAATTATCTTGGTTTCTAATTAATGAAATTAATATAATTATTTAGTTTATTCTACTATATACATGTATAAGATAATTATACACACATATTTGGTTTAACGTAACAATTCTGATCTTTACACTAAATATTTGACTGCTGAACACAATTTAAAACATCTTTCTGTTACTTTTTAAAAGTAATTTGAAATCATTCTTTTGTGTCCAGTTTTGCCACTTTCTACGTAGCTAGTTTTCTCCCTGCTTGCTTTTTCTTTTAGGGATTTTTTTTTTTTTTGCTTTGATGTTTTAAAAAATTATATCAAACATCTACATGGTTACAAAATGAAAAGTATAAAAACAGTAGGTTATAGTTAATTTATTCCATCGCTTTTCTAATTCTGTTTTATATTCTTCTTGTTGGCCTTATTATTTTTAGATTTCTAGTTAATTTGAAATATTAGATTATAGTTTCAGTCTGCTTCGAGTTACATATTTCTGATGTGCTGCTGTTTTTATAGATATCTCACCCTGATAATGACTGTCCTGTTCTTTTATGATTTCTTCACCAAGGCCTTGGACTATTTACTCCTATTTAATGAGACGGGTTTCCCCGTGCTTTTCAGAGGAAGTTCTTGTTAAAGATAATTTCCACAAACAGGGCAAATGATGACGCTCACACCAATGTCAATAAGAACACATTCAAGAGTGTGTTCTGTTCATTAATCAGGAGCCAGGCAGATGTTAGGAAGGGAAGTCAGAAAAGTGCAAGTTCCGCCCTGGCTGGTGTGGCTCAGTGGATAGAGCGTCGGCCTGCAGACTGAAGGGTCCCAGGTTTGATCCTGGTCAAAGGCATGTGCCTTGGTTGTGGGCACATCCCCAGTAGGGGGCGTGCAGGAGGCAGCTGATGGATGTTTCTCTCTCAGTGATGTTTCTAGCTCTCTATCCCTCTCCCTTCCCCTCTGTGAAAAATCAGTAAAATATATATTTTTTTAAAAAAAAAGAAAGAAAAGTGCAAGTTTCTGGGAGGAAAGGAGTGTAGAAATGAATTGCAGATGAAGGAGTGTGTGTGTGTGTGTGTGAGAGAGAGAGAAAGAGAGAGAGAGAGAGAGGAGTCGGGAACCTCTAGAGCACATGTGTCAAACACAAGGCCCGCGGGCCAAATCCAGCCCGCCAGGCCTTGCAATGTGGCCCGCACAGTGCTGTCATCACTGCACTCTGCTGTCAGTTTATGACATTGTCAGTTTATGACTGTTCAGTAAACCATTCGGCCCGCGATTTAGGCTGGATTTTAGATTTTGGCCCCTTCTCTGATTGAGTTCGACACCCCTACTCTAGAGACAGGATGGACTCCGCATGCCCAGCGGCTTCCGGTCACAGAGCTGGGAGCTGCTCCCCAGAATGCGCACCTGCTCCGGCCCGGGGTGGGCACAGAGCTGCGCCTGCCCCTGACGGACAGGGTTCCCGCGCTGTGTGTGCGGGAGATGGCAGGGGCGGCTCTCCCAGCTCCTGGAGGGGGGATTCCCCCGCACGAAGGACTTCCCCCACGGCGCCAACACCAGCCTGGTTCACTGTCTCTGAGGGTGACCCCGGCGGCCCCCATGTTTCCCCCAAGAAAACACATCCGGCCACACCGCACGATGCACACGGGCCCCGCCCATGGAGCCGAACCGTTCCCACTGCTTCCACTGCCCTCCCTCCTGCGCGTCCTCTCCGCGCCCTCTTCCTCTCCCTCCAACACCCATCACCTTGGCCTCGGCCAGACGCGGGCTCCGTACCCGGGTCTCTCTGAATATACCAGCATCTATCTGCTCATATTGTCTTTAGATTTATAGTTTTTCCTCTTTATCATATCTAAGAAGTTGCGCCCCCCCCCCCCCCCTTTATATCTTTGTACTAAAAAGAAGTGAGAGTCAGTTTGATTCCTCCCTCAGGCGCTTTCCGGGGGCTTTCTTGAACTCCCTGGACCTCCATTTCCTCGTCGGTAGAATGGAAGCAGCAGCAGCGCCGAGACTGAGAGGACTCAGTGCACAGAGGCCCCACTGGGCCTTCACGCCTCTCCCTCGGTCCTGAAAGTCAGGCCCAAGTACAAGTGTGCGTCTGCATCCTGGGAATAGTTTTTTATTTTTTAAGACGTGTATTCAGAATGTTTTTAAATTCCTCTTTGAAGCCATGCTCTCTGTTGGGGGGAAAAAAGAATAAAGAAGCCAGGAGCTCGGTGTCTCCTCCCTCTGCCCCTGCCGCCAGGGCTCCCCTCGGGGTCAGGGCCCCGGCAGGCAGAGAGGAAGAGAAGGAGAAAGGCTCTGGGCGCGGTTCACATTTACCCTTTTTAGGGCCCATTTCCCCGCGGCTTTCCTATCGCCGGTGCCACATTTCTGAGCCTTTTAGAAACTGCCAGCCAGGCTAGAAAGGAGAACAAAAGCAGGGAGACTCTGAAAGGCTCAATCAACCTTTTCTAATGCAAATGCGCCCCTGCTTCTCTTCCCGCCGTGCCAGGGCCCTGGGTGCCCAGCTCTGAGCTGCGTGGACGCGGGAGGACAGGCCCTCTCTCCCTCCCCCTCTGGGGGCCACGTGACTGCTCCCCGCAGCCCCCCGGTTTTCTTTAGAGTGTGGTCCCCGCTCCCCGGGAAATGGATGTGGAATTATTGTTCCGGCTGCGACCTAAAAACAAACCCCGAACCCCAGTCCTCAGGTTTCCCAGAGGGGCCTCCGCCGGGGCTCGGACCTGGGCACGGTCCCTGCCTGAGCCGGGAGAAGGGCTCCCGTTCTGGGGAGCTCCCTCGTGGCGTGCCCGAACCCCTGTCTCCCCGCCCTGCCTCCCCCTCCGCCCCCAACGGCTTCACGGCTGCATGGGCACCGGCTCTGAGGCTCTCACTTTGCAGATGGGGCTCAGCTCCCTCAGGACAGACCAGGTGAGAAGCAAACCAACACAGGTGGCTTTCATCGCATCCATCATTACCATCATTATCATCATCGAAATTTCACACGCTCACCCCCTATGGCCTAGCTAATCTCGCTTCTAGAAACCTCTCTCAGAAAGGTGATAGCATGAAAGTATAGAACAAGGCTGTGCGTGACAGCATTTTCTTGTGATAGGGAAAACGTGGAACTAATTAAAACGTCCATCCGCAGGGAATGATAAATAAATGATGGGAATTAATATTTCAGAATTCTGTGAAGATCTTAACAAGAATGAGGAAGAAGTATATATAGCCTTGGGAAAATAGCCATGGTGTATTTCCCAAGGAGAAAATGAGATGGTGGTACAAGATGGGTGATAGGGTCTGATGTTTATAGACAAAGCCAAACCAGGAGGCCTGCCAATGAGCATGCATGCTGGCATAAGCAAGCACACACGAGGTCTGCATGAGCAGAGGGCAGCTGCGGGGACATGGTGGGCGGTGTGGGGTGGGGCCTGAGAGGGGCACGGGCTAGGTCTGTCTCCATCGCTCTGGGTTCCAGCCCCGCCCCTCCCACTGGGACCCAGGGTCCTGGTCCGTTAGCCCCCGGGGGTTGAATCCATTTCTGCCTGTCGGACGCCAAGCCAGGGCACCTTTACAGTCTGCTGCAGCTGGCGAGACCCTGTCTTTCTCGCACCTCCCTCCACCCTCTTCCTGACTTGGCTTCCACAGTCCAGGTACCACACTGGCCTGGAGCCACCTGCCATCCATCACCTCCCAGAAGCATCCTGTCCAGCGGCGCGATCTTTTAGGCGACGCTGCCCCCTGGCGGCGCCTTCCCGCGCTGCAGCCCTCTCCCTGCCTGGGGCTCCCACACCACAGCAGGGGGCTGGTCCCATGAGGCGCACAAAGCGGTGGTGTCCTCAGGCCTGCATTGCACGGGGGTTTATTCTCATTTTAAAAACGAATACAGTTGCATTCTGAGAAACCTGAGACCCAGAAATCTGTAAAAAATAAAGATTACTTGTAAACTCAGAGACACCAACTGCGAACCATTTTGGTATATATCCTGCTCATTTATTTCTCTTTTATATACATCAGTGCATTTATTGACTGGAAAAATGAGATCATCATCTGCAGAGGTTTTAAAAAGTGGCATTTAATATGCTCTGAGTTCAGAAGCAGAAGGAAATGTGAAAAATCAGAAAAGCAGAAAGGAGAAGCTCTTTCTCCTCCATTTAGTTTATATCTGTGAAAATCGACGGTTACTGCCCACCTTCTACATTGAAAGGATGACTTCACCCTTGGGTGCCCTGGGGTCACCCTCCAACCTCCCCCTCAACCCCCAGCCTCCCCTCAATCCCCAACCTCCCCTCAACCCCCAACCTCCCCTCAACCCCCAACCTCCCTTCAACCCCCAACCTCCCCTCAACCCCCAACCTCCCTTCAACCCCCAACCTCCCCTCAACCCCCAACCTCCCCTCAATCCCCCAGCCTCCCCTTCTTCCACCTTCCCCGTGCGGCTCCATGGGAGTAGCCAGGCCTTCTGTGAACCTGGGTGTGTTCATCTGTGTGATTCTTTTTTTAAAATCCTCACCCGAGGGGAATATATATATATATATATATATATATATATATATATATATGGAGAGAGAGAGAGAGGCCCAGTGCACAAGCTCGTGCCCTGAGTTCTGACCCAGCTGGTGCGGAGGGGCCCGAGGCCCTGCACCCCTAGTTCCCGGGGTGCTGTCGCTGCTGGTCTCTGGGGACCACGCGTTGGAAGCCATGGCCCCTAGCTCTCTCTAACAGGGACCCTCCCAGGCCTCGCTGACCTAACTTTGACTTTGTACTCTGTGTGATTACTAACCTTTCCTGAGTGTGTGCGCGCGTGACAGACTCGACCTCTCAGAGTCCGGTGACTGTCCTGGTTAGGTTTGTGGCAAGTGATTTTACTGCTTTACCACCTGTCCCGGCCTTGTCAATGGGGCTGACCCCCATAGGGGCCCTGGGGGGCATTATGGGGAACAGCACATGCAGAAGCGGCAGCCACACACCACTCTGTCATGAGTGACCCACCACAGCTGGCTGCAGTGGCTCCTGCTGGGGAGGCTGGGAGTCCGTGGGGAGCCCTGGGCTGGATGGGGTGCACTCGAGTCAGCCACCCACCTGGGCTCAGCGCCCTCTCTCCGAGCGGGGATGCGTGGACCCTGCCCCGGCCGCCTCCTGGCACCGGGTCCTCGGGACAAGGGCTGGCTCCGGGGCGAGGGGATGCCGGCTGCTCACCCCGCCGCCTGGGACTCCCAGGGGCCATGCTCCCTCCCAGCTCTGTTCCCAGAGGAGCCCCCGATTCCGTGGTCACTCCACACCCTGGTGTGGCCCTCCCGTGGCACACAACGGACTGTGGCCAGCGCCGGGACCCTGGAAACTGGGGACACTTGTTCCGATTCCGAGAAAGAGCCCAGGTCGAACCCGTGACCACGGGGACCGGCTGCTGCCAGCTGCTCTGTGCTGGGGGCATGGCAGGGCCGAACGGAAGCCTGTGCCCTCGCCGCTGGTGGGTGCTGCGTGCCTGAGGGTGTCAGGACTGAACCCACACTTTCTTGGAAGCTGGCCAGGGAGGGGTAGATGAACTCAGATCTTGGGAACCCCAGGGACGGGCTGTGTAGCCAGAACATTCTGGCTCAGGCCTGGGAGTGGGGCCCAAGGACGCACGCTTCTCACAAGCTCGGAGGCGGCTGGCCAAGGCCCACACTGCGTATCAGGGTCTGAGTGACATTTATATCCGCGGTTTCGGCCGGTGTGCAGTAACACCTGGCTGTAGCCGGGCACTGCCTCTGTCCTTTAGTGTCAAATAAAAAAAATGACAACAGCCAAAACCAGTTTGGCTCAGTGGACAGAGCGTTGGCCTGTGGACTGAAGGGTCCCAGGTTCGATTCCAGCCAAGGGCATGTACCTTGGTTGCGGGCACATCCCCAGTGGGGGTGTGCAGGAGGCAGCTGATGGATGTTTCTCTCTCATCGATGTTTCTAGCTCTCTATCCCTCTCCCTTCCTCTCTGTGAAAAATCAATAAAATATGTATTTTTAAAAAATGACAACAGCCAACACAACAGCCATCCAGTGTGAATGAATCAATTATACGTTTTTCTCAGATTGGCAGAAATGTGTAACTTTGCTGGCACGCCACAGGATTGTGGTAATTAGTGTGTGTGCGCCAAGAGATGGAAAAGGTGGAGAACCGCTGCCCGTGTCCATCGGCACCGCCAGACGCAGGCCCGTTTTTCTCTGCTCTCGCTGAAATCCTGAGAGCACCAGGGAAACCCGTCCATCGCGGGTTCCGGGTGATACTTCGGGACGGGGCTGTCACCCTCAGTTTGGGATCCGGGACCCGGGGCCCGGTGGGGCCGGAGCGGCCCCTGCAGCCCAGCCTTGCGTCCTGAGTGCATTTCCGGCCTCCGTCTCGTTAGGCAGAACCTCCATCATCAGGCCGTTTAGAGATGGAGGCGAGCATCTCCATTGATCCGTTTTGACCTGACGATCAGGAGGCTGTGGGTAAGCTCTGGGAGGCTGCCAGGGTTCTGAAAGCTCACCCTGAGGCTGACCGTGTTTCTAAAACCGTGGTCGGCAAACTGTGGCTCGCGAGCCACATGCGGCTCTTCCACAAAATACCACGTGCAAAAAAAATCGGGACTTTTTTAAAACGCCCCGGGACAATTTGTTACAAAGCGGGGCTGTCCCGCTAAAAGCGGGACGTCTGTCACCTTTTTCGCGGCCCATGCACAGAAGTCGGTTTTCGGCTCTCAAAAGAAATGCCAATCGTTGTGTTGATATTTGGCTCTGTTGACTAATGGGTTTGCCGACCACTGGGCTAGAAAGAGAGAATGTCTGATGGGTACCATGTATTCAACGTTAGCCGTCCGCTGGGCAATATGCACACGCTGCCCGGGACCCTCTCATTTCATCTTCACGACCCCATGAGGCAGATGCATGATTTTCTCCAAACAAACAGAACCAAAGGTCACGGAGAAGGTCAGCAGCCCAAGTGAGTGACCCGGACCGTCGCGGCTCTGACCCCAGACCCGAGCTCTTGAGTGTTTTAAATAACGGACGTGATGAACAGTTATGGTCGCAAGCCACGCTGAGACGCGAGGGGGTGGAAATGGGTCCTCCTGGCTCCTGAGTCTGTGACCAAGGCCCCCCCTTGGGTTCCTCGCATTTTCTCTGGGAACACGGTAAACGCTGGCTCCCCATCGGAATCTGACATCCGGCCCAGAAGCAGGTTTCCTGGCCGTGTGCCCTGGTGCCAGTTCTGTAAGGAGAACCCGCCCCATTGTCACACGCCTGGTCATGTGTTATGTGTGGGGGGCGGGGTGGGGGCCTGTGTGTGGGGGCAGCAAGGTGGAGGCTGGTGGCCACACCTAGAAATACACTTCCTTCTAACGGCACAAAACAGAAACCTCTCTCCGTGAGGACACGGGTGGCACCCAGGCAGGAAGTCTGAACAGGAGGTGCATCGACAGTAACAGAAATCTGATCATCCTTTACGGACAAATAAGAGAGGATTTGCTTTCATTCCGGGTTTATTTATCATTTCATCCAGCCGAACGGAAACAGTACATTGATCCCGACACCAGCAAGACGCCGCGCCAACACTGACAGCCAACGCCGCGCCCGCGGCCGGCACGGCCACCCCGGCCTGCGGCCGCTGCGGCCAGCACCTTCCCCGGCTACTGCACTCAGGGGACGGGCCTCCTGCCCGTGTGTTCCTTTTCACAAACCCGGTTACACCGAGGAGAAAGCGGAGGGGCGGGAGCCCCGGGTAAAGCTAGGCAGACACAGCCCAGGTTCGCTCTCCCGTTCCTGACTGCGCCTGAACTAGTTCCTCCGCCGTCGGCCCGCCGCTGCTCCTCAGCAGAGGGGAGGTGCTGGGCTCGGTGGGCATTCTGTGGTCGCCTCCGGGAGGGGCTCCCCGTGGGCATTCTGTGGTCGCCGGGCGGGGAGGCCTCCGGAGGGCTCGGTGGGCATTCTGTGGGCTCCGGCTGGGCTCGGTGAGAGCACCGGAAGCACCTTGGGGAGCCCGCCTGGAGCTCAGGCTTTACCGCTCTTTCAGGAGCGGCGTGCATGGCAACGAACACACGCAGGCCGGGTGTGTTGTGGGAATCTTCTGCTTCAAAGGGTTTAAGATGGACAAATGGAGAACACTTTGGAGGCGGAAAGGAAGGCTCAGAGAGGCCCACCCAGGCCTCGGAGAAGAGGGGACTCACGCGAGGCACACCTGTTCCTATGGGGGTTCGGCCGTCACACGCCCGTCCCAACGGACAGATCTGCCAGCACCGGTCCCACGTCTTTCCCATCGGCCCGTCCGAGTTCCGGTGGAATCAGGACACGCAGGGCACACGGCCCTGCCTTCACCTGGGAACACGGCCTCCGCTGCATGGACTGTGCTACATGTGAACCTGCTACAGGGATGTGAACAGGGGTCCCGGAGCCTCATCCTCAGACGGGGCGGATGCAGTACACAGCCTCCAGGTAAAACCATTTAGCCGTGATTCACACACACATCGTGTCCGGATCCTTCCGGAAGCCAAGGAGGTCGAAGACCTGCTGTGCCAGGAGGAACCAGACGGGGCCCCCGGCCGGAGCACGGGGTCCGCGGGCTGTGCGGGCGCCTCCCGCGTCACAGCCCCTTGTTGAAGTACACGCGGCGCAGTGTGGGGTGGCTCTCCTGCAGCTGGGCCTGCAGCTCGGCCTCCAGGCTCCTCACGGACATGGAGCTGGGGGAGGGAGGGAGGTTGGACAGGGTTACAGGGGCCGAGGGGGGCCTTGGCTTCCACACCGAGGGGTGAACGGGGTGGCTTCTCTGCTGAAGCATGGCAGGTCACGGACAGGGAGGATGGGCAGGCAAATGGTGGCACTCTGTCTGGTGCAGGCACCTGAGAAAGGTCGCCTGGAACCCCGCAACCCATCCAGAGCCTCTCCCTGAGCCTAGAGCGTGCAGACCCAGAGCAGGGACCTGGCCCCGCAGGCGCAGCCTCACACCCATCCACACACAGACCCGCGGCTCCGGGCCCCGGCGTGAGGTCAGGAGGCCGCGGGAGACCTAGGTCTAGAGGCAGCTGAGCTGCCCGTCAGGCCAGCGCTCACACCCACGGCCGGGGCAGAAGCGCACGGGAAGGCTTTTAAGGCAGAACACGAGCAGAAAGCAGGGAAGCAGACATGCCGACAGGAGCTAAGGGCGGTCGTTGCTGTTCGGGAGGGGTGGGGGGAGAAGGGGAGGAAGAAGGGGAGTGCCCCTGGAACGCCCAGGTGTCTGCATTACAGACACACGTGCCCACAGCCGGGATGGCACAAGCCACACTGACATTTTCATAAAAGCAAATCTGCACCAGAGTTAACCTCTCCCAGAAGGAGCGTGTTCAGGGGGAGCGGGAGCAGGCAGAGCGAGTTTCTAAATTAAGCAGATGTGCGTTTGCTTTCTGCCTCCAGCTGTTCCTTCTAGAGACCTTGGCTTCCTTCGTCTGCTTGAGCCTCAATGTTCCTACCAGTGAAATGGAACAACAGCCCCTGCGACGTGAGGTGCCACTTGTAACCCAGGGCGGGTCTGGTTTGTCGGAAGAAGACTCACGATCGTCCCAAAGAAGAGCAAACACATACCTTTTCTGAGGGAAGAGGGCACAGCACAGAGGCGTGGCAAACACCAAACTGAAAAAAGAAAAAGAAAAAAAGAAGGCAAATCAGAGCACTTGGAAACAGTCGATTTCTCAGGTTATTCCTAGTTTACTTTCCCAACAATCCCCTTTCTCTCTTTGGAGCCTCAAAAACCATGTTCTGTTTGTGTCATTTTATTACACCAATGACTGCCCAAATAATTTAAAAGAAACCAGAGATAACAGGAGTTTAAAAAGGATCATGCAGATAGTCCCAAATGTTGTAAGTTTCCCTAAAGACAGTTCCCGTCCAGCTCACGGTCGGGACCTCAGTCCCAGGGGTGCTGGGAGTCCTCATTTCCTAAACCGGGTCCCACGTGGCCTCCCGCTCCTCCCTTTCCCTATGCCGCACACAGACCTTTAACGAGAAATGATCTCGAAGGAATTCTACTCACCAGACGCCAACCAGCCCGACCTGGATGGGCGCGCTCATCCACGGGAACCGCTGTGACGAGAAAGAAGCGGTTTGGGGAACTTGTCACACAGGCTCTTAGAGACCCTGCTTCTGCCGACGGGCTGGGCGGACCCTGCTGTTACGAGGCCCAGGCGGACTGAGACTGGGGTCACCAGGGGAACACTGCAGCACGCGTGCTAGTCCTGACGTCCCGTGCCCCCGCCTGTCAGCAAACACGTGTGCGGAGACCACGGCTTCTCTCCTTCACCCCTTGCCCATGATCTGAAAGGTGCCGTTGTGTGTGACCACCCTCCTCCTGGCCGGGGCGGGCAGCGCGCCCCACGGGGCTGCCCTCACAGCGGCGGCACCTGCAGGGAGCAGGCAGCCCCACCCCCCCAGCGTCAGCGTCCGTGTCCTTCCTCAGGCACGTGGTCACGTACAAACCCCCAAGGCCGGGGCCCGGGACCGAGCCACAGCCCCACAAGCACCCCCTCATCCTCAAGTCCCCCTCTCGGCCCTCGCTGCTGTCCGTGTGGTTAAAGCGATGGCTGGCAGCAGACACTTTGCCTGCCGCTTGTTTAAATGGAAATGAGTGAGTTGGTCAGTCTTCTGGAGAGAACGTGCTGTTAGATTTTTAGTTTTCAAAAGTGGCATCAAAACGCATGCAAGAGTGATGAGTAGATGGTCCCGTGACCGAGGCCACAGAGAGAGCCGAGACAGAGCTGCAGACTGGCTGTCACGACATCAGCCAACGGAGTTAAGAGGCAGCACACGTGGTTAGAGGTCGTGACCCCGAGCTTGTGCGAGGCGTACCGTGGTCCCCGAGGACACCTTCGGGGAGAGGCCCTCGCACAGGCGGCCGCGAGGGAGGGAGGAGGGGCTGGAGAGGGAGAGAGGCGGTCAAGAGGACACAGACCCAGAGCCCCACCCGCAAGGACGGCAGGGAACGGGAGAGCCACCATGACACTCCGTCACACGCTTCATGTCAACGTGTAGGACTGTGAGAGGGAAACATCTGTTTTCCCATTCATCCATCCACCCACCACCAGGGGGTGGGCAGATGGGCGGATGGGCGGGACTGGGACCACAAGTGGAAGGAGACCTGTGTAACGCCACCCACAGCTCCGAGAAAGAGCAGGAGCGGGTGCTGATGGGGGACCCTTTCCTCACACGGGGACCACCTGGGGGTGCCCGTCAAAGGGGGGCCGTTGCCAGATGAACGGATTATTATTCTCTCCCAGGAAAGTAACTGGGGCGAGTCACTGTTCCGTGAGGCTGCCTCCAAACCCCTCCCATTGCTGACCGAGACGAGGGCAGCAGCTTCCATCCGTGAGAGCTACTTCAAACATCCGAGACTAGAAGTGGAATATTCTGGAACCATCTTTTCATTTACGTGCCCGAGTGCCACGGGCCTTCAGGTTCTTGGCTCCGGGTTTCGGTGGGAGCGGTCTGTGCGTGAGGGCTGGGTGGGAGGGAGGACTGGGACCACGGCGGAGGGGGGACCTCAGCGGAGCGGGGAGCACGGCGGAGTGGGGACCGCGGCGGGGCGGCTCACCTTCAGGAAGGCCTTCTTCTCCAGCGTGTTCATGATGAACGGGGGGATGACTGCAAGGAAAGGGAGACCGCGTAACGCGTTAGCTCACGTGTTTTCAGCTCCCACTTCCCCCAGCAACGTGACCAGAGGCGTGTGTGGCCTGTAAGCCTTTCTCACACTCAGGGTGAAGCTGTCTGCAGGAATTCTATAAGATACTTTAGGATTGGGGGGAACGACCCGCTGGTTCCATAATGGAACGCTCTCGTCCAGCCGAAAGCGCTATAAGCTTGAGGAGAACTTGACGTTTAACTTTAAATATGAACGGCGCCAACACCAGGAATGTCTGCCTCCTGTGCCAATAAAACGAAGGCACCGCGGTGGGGGCGGGCAGCCGCATGGAGCAGAGGATAAACACTCTGCCTGGAGCCAGGCACACGCCCTGGGGGTGGCCCTGGGAGTCACCCCACCTGAGCCGCAGCTGCTGGTGTTCTCACCTGTGGAGGAGCGACCCAGGGAGTGATGGGTTTGGTTCACTGATGCACTTACACTAGTTCAGTCTGTGTGTGGGGTGGGTGGGTGGATGGATGGATGGGTGGGTGGGTGGATGGATAGATGGGTGGGTGGATGGATGGGTGGGTGGGTGGGTGGGTGGATGGGTGGGTGGAATGGGTGGATGGGTGGGTAGATGAAGGATGGATGGGTGGGTGGGTGGGTGGACAGGTGGGTGGGTGGATGGATAGATGGGTGGGTGGATGGATGGGTGGGTGGGTGGGTGGATGGATGGGTGGGTGGGTGGGTGATGGATGGATGGATAAGTGGGTGGGTGGAATGGGTGGATGGGTGGGTGGGTGGGTGGAATGGGTGGATGGGTGGGTGGGTGGGTGGATGGATGCATGGGTAGGTGGGTGGATGGATGGGTGGGTGGGTGGGTGGATGGATGGGTGGGTGGGTGGGTGAATGGATGGATGGATAAGTGGGTGGGTGGAATGGATGGATGGGTGGGTGGGTGGGTGGGTGGGTGGATGGGTGGGTGGGTGGATTGGATAGATGGGTGGGTGGATGGTTAAATGAATAGGTGGATGGGTGAGTGGGTGAATGGATGAGTGAATGGATGGGTGAATGAATGGGTGGATGAGTAAATAAATGGATGGGTTGATGGGTGAATGAGTAGATGGATGGGTGAGTGATGGATGGATGGATGGGTGAAGGGCTGGCTGGACGGGTGGGTGACAGTCATACTGACCCATGCCGGGCACGGCCATGAGAATCCGGGAGACCACCACTTGAGCGATGGCTTGCTGCGCAGCCTGTGCCGACTCACCCAAGCGGGCCCCGCTCTCGTCTGTGACCGGGATGCCCACTTTGAGTTCCCTGCAGGCAAAACGCATGCCAGGTGTTCAGTGCCTTCAGGACACCGCTGAGAGGTCACGTCCCCACCTCATCCCACCACCACCCAGGAGCCTTCTGGGCACAAACGAGTCTCTTAACATCCTATGAACAAGTGTAATCCTCATGCAGGAGGCACAAAAGTAAAATAACAGTCACTTTGTAATAAACAAAGGAGTAGCAATTCTAGTGGAAATACGCCTCAGCGTGACTATGCTACTTAAGAGTAAGGGTGATTCTTATGCTGATGTGCAAATCTGAGTGGCTTTTCAAATGAGAGGTAGACCTGACTCAGGCCTCGCTGAGGACCCGAGGAGGACCCAGGAGTCACCAGCAGATGGCGCTAAGGGGTATTTGTAATTAGTAACAAGGGGATAGTTCCAAAAGCTACCTTTACAGCTACCTGTTCCTCATTATCCATTCCAAAGTGTTTTTTCTTCTTCTTTCTTCTCTAAATTGTTAAAAAAAACAAAAAACAAAAAAACCCAAAACCCTCCCAAAGATAAAGCTTATTTTAAACTCCAAAAGAAAATCCCACGGGCCAAACTTCCTGTGTAGGCCTCCTTGGAGATACGCTGTGAGACGCTCTGGGATACAGAAGTTGGGAGATTATCCTAACCTCCTGCCCTCAGTCCATCCCAGGAAATACAGCTCATCGGCTAAGCCTGCTCATGAGCGGACCATCCTCACTGCTAACTCATCACTGCGTTGACGCAAATCCCCAATCTCCTACGCTTTTATCTGCAAACGTTGAAATAGTTTTTAGAAGTGTCAGCGAAGCGAGTTCTTATGAGGGTCTCGTTACTGCTGCGAGCACAGCCCGTCTCCAGAAAGCGCGGGACTGACCTCTGCCGCATCAGCGGGATGTTGATGCAGTTCGCGGCGGCCACGGCGGCGAAGGGCACGAAGCGTCCGATGAGCGGGGACACGTGCTGCGGGGGAGAGCGAGAGCAGAGCTCACTTCTCACGGACGCCGGGCGGCAATGCCCTTGCTTCCTGACAACTACTGGAGACGCAGAGTCCTGTGCAGAGACTCAGGCCGGCAGTGCGCTCCCGCCTGTTCGCCAGCGGCTTTATGTCTCTGGCTGGGCGTGTGAGGCTTCTGGGGCATTTGGCAGCTTACTGTGGAGGGCACTGAGTCCCAGACGCTGGGGTCAGGTGCTGGCTCGCCCCCTCTTGCACAGCCGCTGGTGGATGGGCAGGTTAGCTCAGCACTGTGCCAGGCCCTGACCAAGGTTCTGGCTGCGGGTGACCGCCCTTCCCTAGGAAGCTGTGACTAAAACACACAGTCGCAGCCACGCTTGCATGGCTCAGTGGATAGAGCGTTCGGCCTGCGGACTGAGGGGTCCCGGGTTCGATTCTGGTCAAGGACACCTGCCCAGGTTGCGGGCTTGATCCCCTATAAGGAGTGTGCAGGAGACAGCCAGGCAATGATTCCCTCTGTCTCTCTCTCCTTCTCCCTTCTTCTCTGGAATCAATAAGAATATCTTTAAAACACACACACACACACACACACACAGAAGACATGCAGTCGGAGGGAATGACCATAATGAGAAAGCGAAAGGACTGGAGCTATTCTGAGACAGCGGAGTGCCGGGAGCCGGGCCGGTGAGAAGCAATCCCGAAGCTTTCCAGTGGAAGCAGGAGGACCCGCGCACCTTGGCCAGTGAGTTGAGTCCCAGGGCAGTCGCCACGGCGCCTGTGGTCGCCGACACGTACGCCGTGCCCAGCTCGCTGAGGAGAGAGAACAGCGCGCGGAACGGTGACCTTTGCTGAAGGGAAGGGTGGGGGGCGTGAGCGGGCATGGTCGGCGTGGAGAGCCCGTAGAATGCCCACCCGCAGGGCAGTGAGCCGAAGAAAGGCCAGCAGACCCAAACACAGGGGATTCCGCGTGTATGGGACCTGACACAACCCGGACACGGGCCTGGGCGGGGAAGGGGCGGAAGGAAGGGGCCCGGGAGTGCGTAGGACATGGCACCTGTGGGACAGGCAGTGGCCTACGTGTCTGAGGCGCATCCACTAAACTAAAACAAAAAGACTTTTCCCAATATCAACACACACACTGAAAGGATGCCAGGCTGTTCATCCTGAAATGGTACCTCAGGGTATAAAAGTCACAAAGTCTCATCTCCGAAATACAGTTAAGCTCGAGCAATTGTATCCTGTTCAGAGATACGTTTTAGCTCACGTGTTGGATGCAAGTTGCTGTGACGTCATTGCTGGTTACCCATGACGACAGCAGAACCCAGACTGTCCAGGCAGTTAGAGCGAAAAATAACACGCTGGCCTGTGGGACAGGCCGTGCTGCGAGCTCCGCTGGGCCGTCCCTCTGGCCCGTCCAGAACGTTCCGCAGGGGGTCACAACTGACCCATTCACTCCCTCTCTGCTCCGCCGATGACCCAGCAGGTGTGTGAGCCCCGGGGCCTCTGCAGAGGCCCGTCACACAGCGGGCGCCGGCGGTCTGTGCGCACGCACGGGGCAGACGGGTGCGGTGCGAGGTTCAGGCCAGGCCAGGCCGAGCTGCCGTGTGTTCTGGGGGAGGAGAGCTGAGGGTGGGGAGCCCTATCTTCCTACGGCACCGCCGATGGCTCGAGTGATGCCTGAGGATCGGGCCACCGATGAGAAGGCATCCTGTAAGGCACTTCTTCATCGGAGAGCGTCCCGCCCGCCAGGGGAACCCGGGGAGGGCAGCGGGGCACCGGGCCGTACTTGACCGTGAGGGGGGCGTCTCCGCTCCTGTTGGTGTAGTTGACCACGGCGTTGAAGGACTGGTTGATCCACTGCCAGAACACCACCGCCGGCGTGGTCCTGCAACAGAGCGAGTGTCAGGCCGCCGCCGCCGCCGCCCCCACCTGCAGCCTCGAACCCGTGACGGGAGGATGCTGGGCCAGGGCCTGGCGGCTGGGAAGGCGTTACAGACCCTCCTCACAGTTTCCTGGGTCGTTAGAAACGGTGACACTGAGGTCAGGGGATCGTGGCAAAGACAGCGCTCACTCACACTTTTGCTTACATGTGTGGACAGCCCGGCATAGAGCAGGCACTCTGCCACTGTCGGCCCTTCTGTGTGGTCCTGACCCCTCCCACCTGCACCTGCACCTGCACCTGCACTGACGTAGGAATGGAGGAGAGAGAATCTGCATAGACTCTCTTTCACTTTCTCCCTCCACCTCATTGTCCTGCGGGTCTGAGCTTTGGGGGAAGCGCAGCTCCTCTGAGCAGCAGAGAGAACACTACTGAGCAGAGGGACGGGCACCACGGAGCCCTGGGCTGCGTCCGTGCGGAATGGACAGGAAGTGGTTTATTTAATAACGTCACGGACACAGAGCCAGCCCACGTGCAGTGCTGCCATAGGAGGGAGCGCTGTCCCCGGCCACGACTGACCTGTAGAACGTCATCATGCAGCCCGTGATGGTCATGTTCATGGGGACCTGCGCTGACATCCGTCCGATCAGGACCATCTTCTCCCCGGTGTCGGGGTGAAACGCCGAGTCATAGATGTACTTTGCTCTCCACAGCTCATTTTCAGTGAGGCCCGGAGGGACGATTCCTTGTCTAGGAAACAACACAACACCACTTATTCCAATCGCCTCCCCCGCGGCTCGGCACAGGCACCGGAAGCTCTCAGGTCCCACCTCCCTCCTGGGCCGAGCGCCAGAGCCCTCACAGACCCAGAAACCTCACCAACACGAGGGACAAGACACATCACAGGAGCATCTCACGCCCACACGTCTCAAATCATCTAACGTTTGGAAAAACCAAAACATGCCAAATAGCATAAGGAAGAAACTTTGTTTTAAATGACACATTTAAAAACGCATTTTGAACTTTGCAAACTCTAAAATATCTTTTAGCTGACTGGACAACAAAAGCTGTGGCAGTCAAGAATATCAATTCATTCTCATACTATAGCTCGAAAACCTAGATTACGCGGGTTCGTTATTTTTTCTCCTTATCTAAGAAGCACATAGGCATGGCTAGACATTCAGGAAACACAGAAACTCATTCCAACGATTATATCGTGGAAGCCTTTGCCTGCCCGGCACCCGGGGAGGGTTTAGTGAACACACTCCGTCCTTCCTGCAGTCTCCACGCCTGTGTGTATGTTCACAGGCGTCACGCAGACCTGCTGCTCCTTTATCGGTGATGTTAGCGTCTCTCTGCGTCGCTAGATATCCTTCCGGACCATCCATTCTGGGTTGACTCCGCCCCCACAGAGCATGTCTGCCTGGAACCCGGGAAGTGAATTCATTTGCAAACGGGGTGCTTGCAGGCGTCCCTTGCTAAGAGGAGGGCCGTCCGGGACAGATAGCCAGTGCAGCGGCACAGACAGCCGCGGAGGTCTCCCGACGCGGCCACGGGCCAGGGAGCACCCAGAGCCGCCGAGAGCTCGAGAGAGAGAGAGAAGGAAGGACTCTCCCTGGAATCTCAGAGGCACAGGCCCGTCTTCCCCTTGGTTTCAGAGCAGAGAGAGGAGGCGCTCCCACTGTTTCACGCCACTCCGTTTGTGGTTCTGTGACGTCCGCCTCAGGAACTAGCCTGTCATGCTTTTAATGGGGCTGTGAACAGGGAATTATACCAGCCGCCTAGGCTGACAAGGTCCCTGCTTCTCATCCTTCCCATCCATAAAGGACCAGGAAGTAAATACCCTCATACATAAGACTATCCGAGATTGTGCAAGAATGATTGTGAAAGAAATGAGCGCGTGTGCTGAGATAAACGGAAGGTAAAAGGTCAGAACTTGCAACGTCTCCTTTCCCTCTCCCTCATCGTCAGCACCGGCTCGATCCGGCTCAGGCAGCTGGTATGCACGCCTTATCTAGGGGCTGGAGCCTTTTCTCCGCCCAGGGCCGTCCGGGTATTTATGACATCACCCGCGGGCCATACATAATTATCAACTTAAAAACGAGCCTGCTGCATTCGGTCAGACATTTCATTACCTCGGCCCTCATCCTTGGCGGGGCTGGAACAAATGATTTTTCGGGCCTGAGCCTTATCCGGGCCGGGCAAGGCATTCCGGCCCCAGCTTTAGAGACTCTGGCTAACCCCATCCCCTGTTATCCGCTGTCCTGAGGGCTGCCATTTTTCTGTAGTCCCGTGGGGACAAACGAAGTTTCTGCCTAGGAGGCCTGGCCCACTGGAAAGTTATACAGACTTCACTGCACTTGAGCTCAGAGGCACCCAGCCCCTCCCCTCCCCCCTCTCGGCAATCCGCCTGCTGTTCGATGCCATCGCCACTGAGACAGAGGATGCCCGGTGGCTGTGGGTGCAGGCCTGGGTGTGTTGGAGAGAAGGGCGGGCCCTGTGAGAAGGGGACTTCACAGGCTGGTGCCTGGGAGTCGGAGGGAGGGCTGTCTTATATTGGGGTACGGTGACTCTTGGACGTTACGTGTTAAGGATCAGTGATGCTGATCAGCTATTTCTATTTTATTTTTAATAAAAAGGATTCCATTGCACACACACACACCATACACACACACACACACACACCACACACACAAACCACACACACACACACACACACACACACACACACGAAGTTGTAAGGGAAGGTTCAGGGCACTAGGCTAACATGATGAGCTGTGAGCACGTTCGGCCCGGAGCGTAACCGGGTGCTACCTGTAGTCCTGCACGGTCTTCCGGGCGCCCTCCAGCTGCTCGTCCGTCAGCAGCAGGTTCCGGGGGTCCGTCACCGTGAAGAAATGGCTGGCTCGTCCCACAAAGGTGCTCTGGTCCCACCGCGGCTCCCTGATGTTGATGTTTGGCGGGAGTTCTCCGGACATGGTCGCTGACCTGGCGGGTCAAAGAGAGAGTCCGTGAGGCCTGACCAGGCCCGGCCCTTCAGACACGGCCGTCTCCCTGCTCCAGGGAGGGTGTGTGTGCTCCTTCCTCCCCACCCCCTGCTGCCACCAGCGGGCACAGCCTAACCCGAGCTAACGCTGTCCACGAACCCCAACCCAGTGCCCTCATTCCCACATGTGCCTGTATGTAAGCCCGTGGCGCTTCTCCTGCCTTACTCTGGGGAACCTAGAACTATCCAGAGAAACTGGAAATAGAGAAAGTCAGAGAGAAAACCAGCGGTAGCACGGCCTCATGCTGGAAGCCCTCCTTCTGGGGAAGAAATCATCAATCTGCTGCATCTGAGCGGCCTTCGTACTCTCTGCCCATCGGAGGGACTGAGTTGTCGGAGGGACTGAGTTGTCGGAGGGACTGAGTTGTCGGAGGAACTGAGCCGTCCTGGGGGGAGGGAGGTCTCGGGGCGGTGGGGGGGGGGGGGAGGGATGAGGTTTCCCTGCAGGCTGGTCACTGGGAAGGAGCCCAGCACCCCAGGCCTTGCGGGTGACCTGCATCCCCCCTCCCCCACAGGCTGAAATGAGAGGTGACCTGCAGCACCAGTGGGCGGAGACGGTTGTGAAGGGACAGCTGACTGGGGCGGACGGAGAGCTGGGTGGCGCACTGACCGGCTCCGGAGCAGGCAGCACCCTCTGCCCGGCAGAGGGCCCCGCCCGGGAGCTGTGCAAAGCGGAGGCCTTCCGGGCCGCGGGGGAGGGGACGGGAAGGGAGACCTCATCTCCCCGGGGGCCGAGAGGGAGCGATGGGGCAGATGACCTCGTGACTCAGAGGCGCTGGCCAGAGAATTCCAGACGGACCGGCTAGGGTTCCATCCCTGGGGAAGGTCCAGGCGGCTACTAGGCCGGGTGTTAGGTTCTGGTGCGGTGTCGTGGGCTCAGCCCACGTGGCTCCCCGTGGGGCCTGTTTGGCAATGGGTGCTTCTCGGAGAGGAACTTCCCGGGTCCACGGGGAGGCACCCTGTGCCGATGCGTGACGGGCTGCGGACAGCGGGCGTGGCGAGGGCGAGGGACCGTGCCCCCCACGGGATGGGCAGCACAGGCACCGGGGAACCTGCTCCAGGATGAGTCGCTCCCTCTGTGACCACACCCGGAGCAGGTCAGAGGCACCGGCGGAGAACTGGGGGACATCGGTCCGGGGGGAGGGGCGGGCGTTCTCTGTGCCACATTCACCGAGGCTCTGCAGGGAGAGCCATCAGCTTCGGAGTGCAGAACAGCCGTGGGAGAGGCAGGACGCACCCCCCACTGCGGGGGTGGGCTAAGCGAAGGCCCCCCAGAGAGGGGCCCCCTGGCCAGGCTCCTGCGGGCGAGGGCCTGAGGGCAGCTTTCTGGTCTGGACAGGGTCAGAGCTCGCCTTCTGCAGCGGTGAGGGAGGGTGCGGAGGAGGGAGGGGTGCGGAGAGCGGAGGCTGAGGCTCCAGGACGGAGACCGGAGAGCAGGGGCTGGAGGAGGAGGCTCCCTGACGCTAAGCACAGGCGTGTTTTTACAAACGGGCGGTTAGCGGCGCCCTCGTGGGGCAGGTGGAGGGCCAGCTCCCAGGAGCACCTGCTCCTCCGGTCTCCGCACCAGCTTGGTAACTGTCCCCTTTGCAGCCCCCCTCGTCCTTATCTGTCTGTGCTGGGGGCCTGGGGCCGTGGTCTCTGACGTTAGCGCCGTGACTGGGGCGCCTAATGGACCAACGTGCTGCTCTGACTGCCCACCCACCGGCCACTCCGCCCACCGTCTCCGCTCCCCGGCCTCTCTGCCCTGAGACCGGACAGGAGAGCAGTCAGGGCAGTGAACCTACCAGGGCCCCTCAGCCAAGCATGTCAAACTCGGGGCCCACGGGCCACATGCGGCCTTCAACGAATACTTCTGTGATCCAGCCAATATAACAGTGAGCAACATTTTAATGAAATTTCATAACCCAATTTGTACAATATCCTGTTGTACATAATTATTAATAATGAACGACAGCGTTCAATAAGGACTGACGACTGTAATCGTGTTGCATTCATTTCCCTTACGTGCAGGCACACCATTTCTCTCCACTAACACCAGCAGCGGATATTCTAGCAGCCGATGGCCACGTCATTAGCCCTGTTCGGACTTGTTTGGTGTGCGCAACGGAATATTTCGCTTTCGGAGAACAAGAAAAATAGGTTTATTTGCGTTATGCTTATGATTTTATGCAGTTATTCAGTGCCTGGTAGGTGACTGTTCAAGAAAAATATTGTTATTTTATGTTAAGGATGACTCGTTCACTTCAGCCCTTTGTCTTCAGCACGTCTCTACCAAAACAAACCTGTTTCTATGGAAATGGAAGCTCTTGTTTTTGTGGCCACATCCACGTCCGCCTTGTTCATTTGGCCCGTGCTCGCCTGAGTTTGACACGCCTGCCCTCAGGGTTCCAGGGACAGGGAGAGCCGGCCTCCTGCCTTCGGTCTCAGTGTGAGTTAAAGTCACACCCCGTCTGCACGGACCCTCCTGGGCGCCCGGCCCTTCCTCACAGGCTGGAGTGACAGTCCTCACAGCCGTGGGAGGGCAGGGACCGCCTCCAGGACCTCAGCCCCCGGGCAGCTCTGTCAGTCTCCCCTGACCGTGGGTCCTCGCTGAGCCTGAGCTCCCGGCTCCCAGGGGCGCCTCCGGGACCTCAGCCCCTGGGCAGCTCCGTCAGTCTCCCCTGACCAGTGTGTGTCTGAGCGTCCTGGACCAGCCGGTTTGCTGAGCCTGAGCTCCCGGCTCCCAGGGGCGCCTCCCGGGACGCTCAGCCCTCGGACAGCTCCCGTTAGTCACCCCTGACCGATTCAGTGTCCTGAACCAGCTGGCTGGATGAACTTGAGTTCCTGGCTCCAAGAGGGGGGGCAACCCGTCCATCCTGGAACTTGGAAGCCGTGGGCGGGCGGGCGATGAGGGGAGGGTGAACCCTGGGGCAGCAGGCAGGCCTGGGTTCAGATTCCAGCTCCGCCCACTCTGCCCGCTCGCCCCTGCGGCCTGGCAGGGTCACCCCACACTCAGGTCCTGAGCTTCTGTCCGCAGAGCCAGGACGGTGCCTGGTAACACCCGCTAGCACGTCATAACCGCGTGTTCTAAGAGCCTGCCTGTATCATCTCATCTGACCCTCGTACCGCTCGGCTACCGGGCGGCTCGCGAACTTGCTCAGGTGCGCGGCGGTGCCCGGGCGTGACCCTCAGCTGTCGGGCCCCCGAATCCCTGCGCCCCGGAGAGGTGGCTGTGACCCAAAGAGATCTCCCCGAAACCCTTGCTCCCCAGGCTGGGGGGCCCGGGACCCTGGCTTGGGAGACCCAGTGATCAGTTACGTTGGGGAAATGCTGTTTGAAAGAACATAAAAATGATAAATAAGCAATGACCACGTGCCCTGCCCGGTCCGGGGAGCGTCGTACCCTCTGGGGGGCAATAAACATGTTCAGGGGCCTCCACGGCCACTCCCGTGGGCTGCTGGTCCTGTGGAGGCCCCGCCCTGTGGCCACAGCCCAGGGTGCCTTCCCTGGCCACACAGGGGTAGGAACTGGACTCCGACCTCGGCAGCCCCTCCCCGTCCAGCCATGTCTCCGGAGAGGCTTCCCTTGGCTGAGGCTCAGTTTTCCCATCTGTAGGATGGGGATCAGAGGCGCTCACAGCGGGGAGGAGGGGCACGCTGGAGTGTACAAGAGGCTTATGGCCCTGGACCCCCGTGAACTGCCACAAAGGGGGGCCGGGGCCAGGCCAGAGGCTGCTGTCCCTGTGGCTGAAGTCCAGCCACAAAGGCTGTGGCTGCGGTGGGGGCGGGGGTGGGGGTGGGAGGGAAAGGAGTGGGAAGGAGCTGGGCTGCCTGAGTGAGCAGGAATGATGACCAGAAATGCCCCCAGGGAAGAGCTCTTCCCCAAGAGAGACTTCCTCTCAAACTTCCCGCTCCTGCCAGGTCTCACCGTCGGAGAAATAACCTCCCGTAATTCCACAGGGAGGGAGGTGGAGGGAATGTGCTTGGCCAGGACCGAGGAACCAGGACCTTTAACCCTGGCTAAAGATTAACGGACGGCGACGGCATTCACCTGGGAACGGGGTGAAGCGGCGGACGGAGCTCCGACAGAGCCTGCGCCCTGGCTTCCCGACAGGGCCGGTGGGCAGGAACACGTCCGGGCACCGCGGGCACCACGGGGCGCCAGCGTGCCTCAGTGCCCGGCGCGGGGCTGGCCGCGCGGCACTAGGTCGCTAAGTCCTGCCCTAGCCCGTTAAGGAACGGCAGCTCCTCAGAGAAGCCAGGGCCCCGGCCCAGACGGCCAGCCCGGCAGGGCGGTTCGGTCTGACTCTGCTCGCACCCTGACCCTCGGGGCCCAGGGCGACATGCCTGCCAGGCAGCCACACACTCAGGAGCCAAACGGCAGGCCTGGCGCTTGGCTCTGAGCCGGTCACCCACACGTTCCCTGCGATGGGCGCGGCCGAGGAGGACAGATGGTGGACCGGAAGGCTGAACCTGGGCGAGCAGTCACATTCCTGCAGAGGGCAGGGCCGTCTGCTGCTCCCTCTCCTCCGGGCCAGGGGAGGCTGTGGGAGGTGGGTCCTGTCTGGAACCAGGAGAGCATGGGGGTACCACCCTCTGTCTGTCTCTCCCTCCCTCCTCCCCGCCCCACTCCCACCCACCACGTGGACCCCACTCTCCTGTGAGCGTTAAGACACCCGGTAACAACGCGGTCCTGTTCACATCCAGTCCTCGGGATCAATGTGGGGTTTGGGTTTCTTCGTCAATATCATATGGGAGACATTCTTACTCATTAAAACCAACTCTATTGGTTTCTACCGAGATGTCAGCCTGTGAGAATGGTAAAATACCACCCGTCCGTAACATGTAGGACGTGTTCCATTGACTATTCTACCCACTTTGAAGAATCCACTCACAGGTTATGTAACCCGTCTAGGAAAAGATTTCACAAGTTCATAGTAGTTAACCAGAAACTGAGTATCTCTGAACTTCTTATGGTTAGATGTCGATTTGTTACGCATTCTAATTTAATTTTTCACTTTCTAGGCTAACTTACACAGACAGATTTAAATACATATATATTATTGATTTCAGAGAGGAAGGAGAAGGAGAGAGACAGAAACATCAAGGATGACAGAGAATCGTTCATCAGCTGCCTCCTGCATGCCCTCCCACGCCCCCTCTCCCCCCATTGGGGATTGAGCCCACAACCCGGTCATGTGCCTGACCAGGAATTGAACCGTGACCTCCTGGTTCATAGGTCGACGCTCAGCCACCGAGCCGTGCCGGCCGGGCAGTGTTTTTCTTTAATGACTTACTGCTCCTGATCTTCTTCACCTTTAACCTCGAGTGAAGGTTCTACCGTGATTACACTCCAGCGAAGTGCATCTGACCGCCGCGGAGGGGGAGCTGCGCGAGGCGAGGACGTGGGCCCGGGCACTCTGGGCGCCCAGAGCAGAGCGGCCGCACCCTCGGAGCCTCTCGGCCCGGCCCGGGTGGTCCTCTCCACTTTCCTCCAGGAAGCGAGGATGCGTAGGGGGCGCTGCCTCCCTGTCGGCCCCTTCCCATTCCCGTCCACCTGGGACAGGACACTGCCCAGATCGTGAAGAGCACCCTAACTGTCCTCCCGCTGCTGGACTGCAGCCCCTGCTCTGCAGGCTCCCCTCCGACCGCGCCGGCCCTTTCCGGAATTCCACGGGCCTCAGAGCCTGTGTACCCCACCCCGACCCCAGCCCTGGGGCTGGGTGGGACTTCTCTCCAAACACCCTCATTTCGGCAATCCAGACAGAAGCCTGCAGGCCTGAGTGGAGAGTGGGAGGGACTTCTTGGTGGTCCTTCTCCACCCCCCTCCTCTCCACCCCCCTCCGAGGCCCCCTGTCGCCGTATCCATCTCACACCCCACGTCTGAGCCCAGCACCGTCCCGGCTGCAGAGACCCCTCACTTGCCTGCACCCCTCCCCCGCCCATCGGGTGCCCGGGACACGGAGGAAGCCCGTGGGCGGGATGGACACAGGAAGAGGGGATCTAGGGGCCCCCAAGTCCCAGTCTGTAGGCGAGGCCGCAGAGAGAAGGTGGGTCTTCGGGGAAAATGACCCACAAGAGGCCCTGGGCTCCAGGCCGCGGCCCACGGAGGGAAGTGGCTGTGTGGGCATCTCACTAGGTGCCGGACAGACGCCCCGGAGGAGCCTGTGGTCAGGGCTCCGCGGGGCCAGAGGACGGCAGCCCCAGGCCCGATCACAGGAGAGAATAAAGCGGGTTCGGTGCGCCCGCTGACAGTGCCGCTCCCAGGGGCTGTGCGCGGGCGGAGATGCAGACGGCGCGGCGGGAAGCCCCTTTGGGGAAGCCACGGGGAACCGGCTGGCTCTGCCCACAGGCAGCTGCGTGACCTTGGGCAGCTGGCTCACCCTCTCTGGGCCCAGCTTTCTCATCCTGTTAGGAAGGCAGCCGGGGCACCTTCCAGAGCCGGAGGAACGGGAAGGGAAGGGACCTGGATCCCCTGCACACGCGGCAGACAATGGGGCCATTGCCATCCCGAGGGGTCGGAGGGAGGCCTGTGACAGATGGGGCAGATCCGGAGAGCGCAGAAACGCAAGGCCAGGACCAGACTGTGGTCCATCCCTTCCCAGCTGGGCTGTGAGCGCCAGGGTCACCGCTGACCCCGGGCCCCGCTCTGCTCCAGCAGCAGCTGAGAACCAGGAGCCAGAGGGGACGGGGGGCGCGGGGTCGGCGCCACCTGGTTGCCTAGCGATCGCGCGCGGGGGGGCCCCCGCAGCCATCTTGGCCGCCTCCCCGCCGCAGGACACGTGGCAGGGGCGCGCGCTCGGGGGCCCCCTCCATCCGGGGAGCGCAGGGGGCCAGGCGGCCGGCGCGGGGAGCTGTCCGCCGCTGCTGGCAGGCGCCCCGGTGCAAGGAGCCCGGCCCGGCAGCCCCGGCGCGGTCAGGGGCCCCTGATCCCCGCGCCCCGGCGTCCCCGGGCTGGGCGCGCGGGCTGCACCGCGGCATCCCCGCCGGCGCCCCGCGCTCTCCCTCCCATCGCGGCCGCGCCGCCTCCCCCCGAGGCTCACCGCTGCCCGCGGGCCGCCCGCGCCGCCGGCAGGACCTGCGAGGTGGCGCCGCCGTCACCGCCGGAAGCGCTTCTCCCGCCGCCGCCGCCGCCGCCGAGTCAGTGCGCCCGGCTCCGCGCCGGACCCGGGCCCGGCTGGCGCTGCGCCTGCGCGGGAGCCCCGCCCCGGGCCCGCCCCGGACCCGCCCCGAGCCAGGGTGACGCCCCGCCCCCTCCGCCCGCCCCGGGTCCGCGCCACGCGGCGCCCCGCTTTAGCTCCTGGCTCCTGGGGGCTCCCCTCTCCATCACCCCCTCCAGGTTCACCCTCGCGGCGGGTGGGGCTCCGCTCAGGCTGGTGCTATTCCGGCTTTCCCAGGGCGGACCCTCTCCTCCTGCTATAATGTCTTTATTCGCAGGTCTGGCCGAGGGTCAGCATCCCTAAGTCCCCCCACCCGCGCATTTATGCATTTACACCAGCATGTCCCCAGATGGGGAGCTGGCGCCACCGGCTTTGGGTGGCACAGGCGCCATGGCCCCTTTCTGTCCCAGGAAGCCTCCCTCCGGCTGCTGCGCGGAGCGGGCGGCGGGGGAAGGGGTGCGGGGCAGACAGGGCCGGAGGGAGGGGCCGCGAGGACCAGGAGAGAACGCGGTGGTGTGGCTTGGACCCGGTCGGTAACGGGAGGTGGCAAGAATGACTGCAGATGGAATCTAATAAATGGTGAATTGCATCATGTTCATGGACGGTCAGATTTCATTTTCAAAGTCGTAAATTTCCTCCCCAATTAACCTGTACGTGCAGTGCAGCTCCAAGCGAAACTCTGACATCGTCTGGTGTGCGTAACTTGACAAAGTGGCTGGGAAAATGCACATGGAAAAATAAAGAGCCCGAAATAGCCCAAACAATTCTGCAGGAAAAGAGCAAAGGAGGGTGACTCACCCCATAAATAGAGGTGGGGTGTGTGTGTGTGTGTGTGTGTGTGTGTGTGTGTGTACAGGGAGCAACATCTAGCTGAGGGCCCCAGAGCCGCCAGGCGGGGACCCGCCTTCCAGAGCCCTGCTGGCGGCATTCCGGGGGCGAAGGTTACACCGTCATTAAAGCATCTCTGCCTTATGCCCTCTGTGGGAATGTGTCCCTGCGAATGCATTCAACCCCAGGCTGATTGAAGGCCCAGATATGTAACACAAACCTCACAGATGTTTAGCAGACATTTCAGAAGGTATCTTCTGACCGCAAGGTAAGGAGGCATGCTTAATGTAAACACAAAAAGCACAATATATGAAGGGAAGGTCGAGAAGCCTCATTAAAACTCCAATAGTCACACCCATCATGACACCAGAAGAGAAGTGAAAGTTCACAGACCGGGAGGAGATGTTTCCAACCCATGGATCTGGCAAAGAACAGGTCTCCAGAAACAAAGAAGCATTCACAAAACAGTGAGGAGGAAGAGAAACAACCCAATAGAAAAACACAGGAAAACATGACTATGTGCAACTCCCAGAGAAAGAAAACCCATTAGCCCCGTCACACAAGGTGTCCACCCGGCTGACATTCGGGCACTCGGTATGGCTTCTGATATTTTGGGGGGACACTCTGCAGTCCCAGGCGCAGTCCTCAGAATTCCAGTGACTGTTTAGCCAGTTCCTGTTCTTTATCATACCCTATGCCACGCATTGGGCTCAAAAAGATTTTTTTTTAATTCCCCCCCCACCCCAAAAGAGATTATTGGTGATGGACATGTGGACAGAAGTTACAATCAATGGTTACAATTCCATATGAAAATCGCAGCAGTACAATGTGGGCTGTCCAGCTAACGGCTAGGAGAGAGAGGAGGGAGGAGGGGTTGACTAGCTTTGCCTGCAGAAAGCGGATGCATGAGAGAGAGGCAGAGAGAGAACAATGTATCAGCATGAGAGAGAGGTAGAGAGAGAACAATGTATCAGCATGAGAGAGAGGTAGAGAGAGAACAATGTATCAGTTATCTCCGTAATCCTACAGCACAGCCGGGAGACCTCAGGAGCATGCGCCAATCAGCACTTATTTTGCTCCGGAATCTACGGCTTGGCTGGCAGATTCCGGCCCTCTGAGCTGGGCCCTCGGGGTTAGTCATGTGCCCACGGTCAGCTGTGGGCTCCCGGTGGCTTTACTGGTCTTGGCAGGACTCTGACACGTCGGGGGCCTCCGCTAAGACAACTGATTTGGCTCTAATCCACGTCTCCTTCCTCCAGGATACCCTGGGCATGTTCACGGGAAAAGGCAGGGGAGAGGGAAGGAGGGAGAGAAAGGAGGAGGCAGGTCTTCACCTCTGCTTCATCCTATTGTCCAACCCAAGTCACACCAGCCCTGCTGCGGGAGAAATCGGCTAGATCTCTTTGGCGGGAGGAGCTGCGGACGGACGGAGTGAGTAGGGGTAAATACACAGACAGGTGGGAACCTGGGGACATCATTTTTCAAAAACTCTGTCGTGTGTGTGTGTACCTGTTGGTTTTTATTTGTTTGCTTGCTTTTTTCAGCACCCCGTTTTGTTTTTTTGGGCCCAGCTTCATTTGATCCTGGTCAGATTATCCATCATGTGACTGCACCTTCTGGTGGTTAGTAACCCAAGCCTGGCCCGAGTCCTGCCCCGAATTGATGTGTAGACTCTGGGAAGGAGCAGCCCTCAGCACCCCTCCTCCCCACCTCCCCCAGGCAGGGCTGCTAAACCCCGAGAACGGGGCCAGAGGCTGTCAGTCTCCCGTCCGCAGAAGTGAAACTAAGCGGAGAGATGCGAGAGGCATATAACTCAGATGACATCACGTCAGGCCCTGGGCTCGGCCAATCCCGCAGCTGGATTCGCCGCCCGGACTTCCCGCGATGGGAGCTAATAAATCCAGCCACACACACTTAACAAAGTCAGGAGCACTTTGGGGTCAGATTTATATCCCTGACTGCCGGGGTGTGTGTGTGTGTGTGTGTGTGTGTGTGTGTGTGAGTGTGTGTGTGTGTGAGTGTGTGTGTGTGTGTGTGAGTGTGTGTGTGTGTGTGTGTGTGTGTGTGAGTGTGTGTGTGTGTGTGAGTGAGTGTGTGTGTGTGTGTGAGTGTGTGTGTGTGTGAGTGTGTGTGTGTGAGTGTGTGTGTGTGAGTGTGTGTGTGTGTGTGTGAGTGTGTGTGTGTGTGTGTGTGTCTGAGTGTGTGTGTGTCTCAGTGTGTGTGTGTGTGAGTGTGTGTGTGTGAGTGTGTGTGTGTGTGTATATGTGTGTGTGAGAGTGTGTGTGTGTGTGTGTGTGTGTGACTGAGGTGGTGGAATGTGTGCTGAATGCAACTACGTTTGAACAAGTGGGAAAGGGACGAAGCAAGAGCCAATGAGGCGAGGTTTCTAGAATAAAAAGTAAATGTGTGCATGCGTTCCTGCCGTTGTTGTAAATGAATCAGAAATCGCTCCCCCGGCAGCGGAACGGTGTTTTCCAGCCTGGCGTGCAGGGGAGCCGAGTGCGGGGGGGAAGTCTTGCTGGGCTTGCACGGGCGCAGGTTGCATAACCTTTGTACTCTGAGACGGACTTTGAACCCTTCCGGGCCCGGCAAAAACACACGCAAAGTCAGCAAAGAAAGGGCATTTCTGAGCATCGTGTGAGTCGGCGAGGCGGAGAGAGCGTGCTGAGCGCACAGCAGGAGGAGGGCTTCCTCCGGGGGGGACTGGAATCCCGGGAGAACCCACGTTTTTCTGCAAAAGTAACGTAGAAGTGAAAACTTTACGTTCCAGGTTATTTCAGCAAAGCTGCTTATCATAACAAAAGAAACACACAGTCGCACACATTTGGAAAGTGTGGAAAAGTTCGGGTACACACGCCACGTTTTCCCAAGCATTCTCTCCTAGATGTTTTTTAAAAAAATATTTTTATTGATTTTTTACAGAGAGGAAGAGAGAGGGATACAGAGTTAGAAACATCGATGAGAAAGAAACATCCATCAGCTGCCTCTTGCACACACACCCCCCCCCCCCCACTGGGGATGTGCCCGCAACCAAGGTACATGCCCTTGACCGGAATCGAACCCGGGACCTTTCAGTCCGCAGGCGGGCACTCTATCCACTGAGCCAAACTGGCCTTGGCTCTCTCCTAGATTTTTAACACATTGGTTGTTGTTGTTGTTTATTCTCACCTGAGGATATATTTCCATTGATTTTTAGAGAGAGTGGAAGAGAGAGGGAGAAACATCGATGTGAGAGAAACACATTGATTGGTTGCCTCCTGCAGGAGCCCCCACCAGGGCCCGGACCAGGGAGGAGCCTGCAACTAAGGTATATATGCCCTTGACGGGAATTGAACCCGGGACCCTTTGGTCTGCAGGCTGGCACTCTAGTCACTGAGCCACCCTGCTAGGGCAATACATTTTCTTTCAAGAGCCAGGAGCAAACCCAGAGGCCAGCAAAGCAGAGTGACAAACAGATCCCTGTCAGGGAAGAAAAATCAGCTAAGTTCTCCTGGCTGGCTGAGGATGGCAGGAGACAGACTGCCCATGAACAGGAGAAGGGCCGGCTTTATTGCGGGGGCATGGGGAATTCTCACAGGCATGAAACCTCCGAGAACGGGAAGGCCGCGGAAGGCCCGGCTCATGTTGGACCCGGGGAAGGAAGTGGGGTAGCTAGTTCACAAGGGGACAGGGTCCCCTGGGCCTGGCCGTCACTGGGAGTTCACACTGGATCGTGGTCCTGCTCACATTCTCTCTGGCAGTTCCCGGGAGTGTAAGGGTTATGGTTTCCCCCGAGGCTTTTGTTTCTTAAAAATCACAGGCTTACCCTAATCCAAGGCGTATTTTGGGGTGGAGAACTCTGTTCCCCTCACAACCGCAGGCAGTTCCCGGGGCAGGGGCAGGGGCAGGGGCAGGGGCAGGCGGGGTCAAGCTCACACTGAGCAAAGGCGGCAGCCCAAGGCCTGCCCCTGCCCGGGAAGCCCCGAGAAGCCGCAGCCTGAGGCAGCAGGACAGCGAAGAGGAAACGGCTGTCTGTTCACCAGGCCGCTCTCCCACACAAGCAGGCGGGTGGTGAAGGGAGGTGGAGGGGGGGGATAAACCTGTGTGTCAGTCCCCATGCTGGGGTCTGACGGGGGCTCAGGACTGAGCCAACTGAGGTTTGGAATGTGGGAGGGGGGAGGGAGAACAGAGAGAGAGGCTGGTGGTCAGTCCTCTGTCCCCGGTGAGTCTGCCTCGGTCCCCGCCGGCTCCTCCTTACCGAGGGGCCCAGCTTCCTCCCGGCCCCGCTGTGACCGCAGCTCCTCGGCCGCCCCAGCTCTGCAGCCTCGCTTCCGCCGTCAGCCTAGGCCAGGGGTCGGCAAACTCCTTAGTCAGCAGAGCCAAATATCAACAGGACAACGACTGACATTTCTTTGGAGAGCCACATGTTTTAAACGGAAACTTCTTCTAACGCCACTTCTTCAAAAATAGACTCGCCCAGGCCGTGGTATTTTGTGGAAGAGCCACACTCAAGGGGCCAAAGAGCTGCATGTGGCTCAGGAGCCGCAGTTTGCCGATGATGGGCCTAGGCTATTGCTCTGCTACCTGGGCCTGATCAGGCCTCCGGGCCAGGCCCCCCCGAGCGCCGTGCGGGGCCTGGGCTCCCTCCCGGGAGACACGCCAAACTAGAAAACCTCCGAGGGCCGGTGCTGGTGTCAGGGTCAGGGCCCCGTCTCGGTGTAGAACTGACCTGGCCGCTGCCCGCCGGAGGGGCTGGACGTGGCAGCAGGGGGATAGGCCTTGGACTCTCGTGCCCTCGGATATGCAGACCGCGATCCTCAAAGCGTGCTTACTGGGGCGTGAGACCCGGTGTCCCAATCTCACACAGCATGTGCGCACCACGGATCTGCCCTGCGTGCAAAAATGAAGCTGCCCTGTGGCCGTGGCAGCTGATCTCTGAAACAGGCCCCGAGGCTAACCGCTCCTGAGAAAGCCGGGCCCCACGCCGTGGGTTTGAGGAACTGAGCACCAGGGGCAGACAGAGGGACAAGTCACACTTCCCACTGCCTTCTGCTCTGGCCAAGCCCTCGCTGTGCGGTTCCTTTAACTCTTCTGCGAAGCACACCATCCCTGCTCCCTGTTGGGGTCCTGTCCGTCATTCCACCGCCGTCCGGGTGCCCACCTCTGCCTGCGCCGGCGGTGACCGGCCCGGGGAGTGGCCCAGGCCCCTCCTGGAGCCTCCGTTCCCGGGCAGCCGCCCTGAGCCCGGGGTGGAGGGGAGTGCGGAGAGCGGGTGAGCGGACACAGCCAGGTGAGATGGGCCGGGCGGTGTGTGGGAGGGTGCTCACGGAGGGCTCCTCGGGGGAGGAGGCCTGGGGCAGAGACCTGAGCACAGGCAGGGAGGTGCTCCGTCTGTCCGTTCTCTAACACCTGTCTCAGCCGTCCTCAGGGTAAAGCTCCTGTTAGAGGCTCCCTGGTCCCCGGGGAGACCCTGTCCGACGGCTGTGGGCTGCGGGCTGTGGGCATTTCTTGTGGCCCCTCAAGCCCCACTGCCCCCTTCTCTCAGCCGAGAACACCCCGGCCCCCTTTCCTAGCTTCAGTTTCTTCTTCGTTAAAATGGGGCGCAGGAGGCTCCCGCCACGCCGGCCCCTAGATGGCAGCAGAAAACACGTTCCTCTCGCTCCCGCTTTTCGCTTCCATCGCTGTCATTCCTTAGGCGTCTTTCCCTTCGGCACCCGTGGCCGTGACTGCGCTGCAGCAGACACAGCCTTTCTCCCCTGGCTTCCCCAGAACCCCGCGCTGGCCTGGGCCGCGCTTTGCGGTCACTTACCTCGAGGGGGCTTGCACGACCTCCACCCCGCGTCTCCCGCTCCGTCTGGCCGGGAAGTATGGCTGGAGGACATGCAGGCTGCTCTGCTGAGGTTCACGAATGCGTTCCTCAGGCCTTGAAGTCCTTGAAGAAACCGGTGCTGCCGGCGCCCGGCCCCACCTGAGGGGGGCGGTGGAGGGCACCCCTGTGCCTGGTGCGGCAATGATCTTCCTCAGCCAGCGCAGGGGGTGGCCTGGGGTCAGGGGGCACCCCGTCTTTGTCAGGTGTGGCTTTGGACAAGTCACGCCCCTCGCTGAGCCTCCGTCCCTCCGAGGTGGAGGGAGGTAACGTCTGAGCACTCAGGGCTTGCAGGCAGCTGGCTGCTGGCTTATGTGGTGAGGAAGGAAAAGCCAGGGTCCTTCTCCTCCAGGAAGGTCTCCTGGCTTGACCAGGAATCAAAACAATGTCAGACAGGCCCCCAGGAGAAAATGACCAGCTTCAACCGGCATCTGCATGGGTGGGGAGGGGTTTCCATAGAAACGGGGCCCTGGGACCGATGGGGAGCAGAGGAGAAGTGGTTCGGGACCTCCGAGGCAGGAGGGCACTGCATGGCCATGGGAAGCACGTTGGCACATACATGTATGCTGGGCGTCTTTACCGCCGGGACACGGAGAGGACTGTGATCCCGCCCGCCTGGCTCGGCCCCTCCCTGCCCACCACGCCCCGTTCTCCTTAAATGCAGGTAGCTATGGCAACAGCTCCCTTCCTCTACCCACATTCCTTTTGGGCAGTTAGGGGGGGGGTCAAAAGTTTACCTGGAATCGTTTATTTTTGTTTGTTTTTGTTTTAAAATAGCCAGCTAAAATAGGCAGTATCCCAAAGAAGCATGCACTTAGTGGCCAGATGATGATGATCTCCGAACGCATAATCATCTGGCCACTCAGTGTATATCCCATATAATAAAAGGCTAATATGCAAATTGTCCCCTCGACCAGGAGTTCGACCAGCAGGCAGGCTGGCCAACCGCCCATGTCCCCTCCCCCTGGCCAGGCTGGCCGGACCCCACCCATGCACAAATTCATGCACCGGGCTTCTAATATATATATACGGAGTGGCCAGATCATTATGCGTTCAGAGGTCATAATAAATAATAATCTGGCCACTCAGTGTATGCTGGAATGGCAAAGTCTGTCCCTCCTCCTTCACCCTGCAACGTCCAGTCAGAGGATCAGGCTGGTAGCTTTCCTGGCACGTGGGCTGTGGTGCCAGTCCCCTGGGCAGGTGAAGGGCAGGAAAGAGCACTGGAGAGAAACCAGCGCAGAAGCACGGGAGAACGGCAGTGTGAGCGTCCTCACGTCCAACGCGACCCTGGATGACATGCCAGGCACGGGTGGAGGCGGTGTGTCCTGTGCTCTGCCGGCGGCAGCCGCCCGGGCTGCCGGGCCATGGGGGGCCGCCCCCGCAGACGGCTGCCTGCCCCGGTGGAATGACTGCGTTCCGAGGCCGTCCTGTCACCAGCGGAACCTGCCCGGGCAGCGGAGGCCGGACGATGATGTGCTTGTCAGGAGGAGGTGGTCTGATTCACATTTCCCTGGAGGTTACTGAAGGGCTAATTGGCCATCTGCATAGCTTCCTGGGAGAAACAGCTAATCACGTCACGGGTCCATTTCTTAAATCTTTGTCTGGGAGTTGAAGGAGTTCTTTATAGATTCTAGATGTAACTCCTTGCCAGAGATAGGACTGGCAGGCATTTGCTCCCATGCTGTGGGCTTCTCTGACCCCACATCGTTAGTTTGATGTCAGATTTACCCATTTTTTCTTTTGTCTCGCGTGCTTTTGGTGTCCCACCCGAGAAATGACCACCCAGCCACGGTCATGCAGCTCTCCTACTCCAATTTCTCCTGAGGGTTTTATAGTTTTAGGGCTCGGTCTATTTTTTTTTTTTAATAGTTTTTTATTGATTTCAGAGAGCAAGGGAGGAGAGAGAGATAGAAACATCAATGATGAGAGAGAATCATTGATTGGCTGCCTCCTGCACGTTCCCTACTGGGGATAGAGCCCACAACCCGGGCATGTGCCCTTGACCGGAATCGAACCCGGAACCTTTAAGTCCACAGACCAATGCTCTGTCCACTGAGCCAAATCGGTCCATTTCTGAATTAATTTTTATATATGGCATCACGTAAGGGTCCCGCTTTGTTCTGTACATGTGACTACCCAGGTTTCCCGACATCTGTGGGAAAGCAATGCCGGTCTCCCCTCTGCCCCTCTGCGTCTCCCCTCGTGTGCTGGATGCCCGAGAGACGGTCTCAGTGGGCATGTGGGTCTGCGCTCACCCGTGTGGTCGGGGGCCAGGGGCCGTCATGGGCAGGAGAACTAAGTCCCAGTGTCCATTGCAGCCCGGACAGACCCTCATAACGGGCAGCCGCTGTCTGAGCGTGAGCAATCCACCAGGCCACTCATTCCCTTACCGTGTGCCAGGAGGGAGGGGACGCAGTGAGGAAAGCAGAGCCTTCTGGGAGTGATGGCGGCGGGTATGAACAGCGGCCCTGGGCGGCCAGTCCCCAGGAGAGGTCTTCAGAGGTTGGGGTGCCTTCCCCCAGGGAGACCCTGAGCCCGGGCATCGGTTCAGAGCCCTTGATGGGCGCCGAGGCCCCTTGTGTGGTTTCTAAACAGAGAACCGAGTTTATTCTGGTAAATGTTCCCTGTCTCCAACTTTCTCTAAACTTTCCCCAAAAAAGGTTGTGCTCCAATGACAGCCACACCAGCTTTTTTGGTTGCTGCTCTTTTGCTTGAACTGGGGGGAGGGGTGTGTGTGTGTGTGTGTGTGTGTGTGTGTGTGTGAGGGTGGGGGCGTTCCTTTGCCAGGATGCAGCTAGAATTCCTTTGGAGCAATGAATCCAATAGATCTATGTCTACAGAAATCCAAGACCTAGTTAAAAAATAATATATATATGGCAGTAATCGGGTTTAAAGGAAGGGATGGGGTGTGCAATGTTGGCGACAGTACCCAGCAGCCTCGGGCAGGAACACGGGGGGAGCCATTAATATGCTCTTTCTCTACAATCCCCCTGCACAAGGCGTTTCTGCAGACCAGGACACCCAGCCGTGACCTAACACGCGGTGCCCCCACCTGCCAGGCTCTCGGCAGTCCATAGAGGTGCCAATGGCTCGGGCACGGGCTCCGACCAGGCGGTCTCTCAGGGCGGCGACCTTGAGACTGGCACCTGTGGTGAGAATGGTGGACAGAACACGCATCCCAAGGATGGGGCGGGGGGCGGAGGGGGGTGGGTGAGGAGCCTCTGGTTGCCCAGGGCCAGCTCAGGAGTCAACCGGGGTCCCCCCGCTCGGGGACCTTCGCCAACAGCGCTCAGACTTACCGGTGATGTGTTGTAACGGAACCAGTGGCAGAGGTGGGCTGGGGAGCCGGCCTGGCTCACGGGTCCGGCTGTGAACGGAAGGAAACTCTGGTGTCCTCCAATGACATTTGTCTCACGGGCCCGACAGACAAACGAGCGGCGCTGCTTCTCTACAGAACCTTGACTTACAGCCCCGAGAGCCCGCTCCACCCCCTTCTCTGCAGAGCCCTCCACCGGGCACGTGCCTTCTGCACAGGCTCACAGGAGACGCGACAGGGCACGGAGGTGGGCGCTGAGCTCCGGGGAGGCCCACTGCGAGAATGGGGCCCTTGCTGAGCTTAGCTTAGTTATGGGTTTGCTAGTGAGAACATGCTCTCTCTCTCTCTCTCTCTCTCTCTCTCTCTCTCTCTCTCTCACACACACACACACACACACACACAGTGAGCACTCCCCACACCCCTGTATTGTGCTGTGTGGAAGGCATTTACCCGCTGGCACTAGAATATACGCTCTGTAAGGTCAGGGGGGTCGAGTTAGTTCAGGGGTACCTTCCCAGCACCCAGGAAAGTGCGGCCACTGGGTAGGTATTGAGTATTTCTCCTCACTATTTAAACCTTTTTAGAGGATAAGTGACTGTTTAGAGAAAAGTGACTGTTTAGAGAAAAGAGGATAAGTGACTGTTTAGAGAAAAGGTGGCCTGGGATGTATGTCACGTGTCGAAGTGAACTGTGTTACGGCAGCGTGAAGACTGGGAGGGAGGACACAGAAGAGAGCATCGTAGGGCCCCTCGCGCCTTAGGGAATGGTACACGTCAGCCCCTGAGATGGGCAGAGATGGAGATGGAGATGATGGAGCTATAGGGCATGTCTGAGTCTTATGTTGGTATATAACATGCAAATATCTATCATATAAGATATATACAGTATGTCTGCATTATACACCTTAGCAAATATATGCTGTGAAGCAACCATGAAAATAACCCCAAAGCAACCATGGACATAACAAAGCACAAAGTAGTGTAAAATAAGGCAGTAAAGGAGGCAGACTGGAATCTTCAGCCCAGAGAAGACAGAAAAAGAGGAACAGGGAGTGGAACCAAGAGCAGATGCAACCACAGAAAGCATGCCTCGGCCTGGCTGGGCGGCTCCATGGGCTGGCGCGCCGTCTGTACACAGGAAGGTGGCGGGTTCGAGTCCCTGCTCTGTGTTGATCTTTAGGTTTTTAATAGTGTTTATGTTTGAATTGCATAATAAGGATAGGAGGAGAGAAGATGTCCCGGGAGGGGGCATTTCAGAGAAGCTGTATGTATGGCCTGAGACAGTGGTCGGCAAACCGCGGCTCCCGAGCCACATGTGGCTCTTTGGCCCCCTGAGTGTGGCTCTTCCACAAAATACCACGGCCTGGGCAGGTCTATGTTGAAGAAGTGGCGTTAGAAAAAGTATAAATTTAAAAAATCTGCCTCTCCAAAGAAATTTCAGTCTTTGTCCTGTTGATATTGGCTCTGTTGACTAATGAGTTTGCCGACCACAGGTCTAAGACATTACCATCCTAGTTACTTAGCCAAGGTTAGCCAAGCTCTATCTCTTCTCTCGGACATTAGAGGCAGTTGTTTTTGGTGTGAAACCAGCTTTAAGAATGCCGAACTTCCCAAGTAAAAGGCACTTGTCATACTCCACAGTGCAGCCGTTTTATTATGAGATTAACCGCCCCCCCCCCCCCATCCCACCCCGTGGAGCACGCCTTTGCATCCGTTTAGTTTAAAGCTCCAAGTAAACATCGGTTGAAAAGCGTCCCTCCCTGCGGTGCGGACATCACAGGGCGGTGGAAAGACGTGCGGTCTGGGAGACAAAGGCGCTTTTGTGTCTGGATTTACACTCCAGCGGCATCTAGTTCTGATACCTGCCGGGTGTGCACTCACATTCCCCGTGTTTGGAGGAGGAGGAGGGGCGATTTCTGCTGAACAAAGCCGAGGCCTCTGTGCACGCTGGCTTCCAGAGGGAGAACCAACCAAACCAAACAAACAAACAAATAAACAAAAAGGAAGAAACCAAACCCCTAGCCACACTGTACAGCTGCCTGTGCAGGTGACAGACACAGAGATCTAAGCGACATCTTACCTTCCCTGTTCCCTCAGCATTCATGATCAAAACCAGGGTCCTCCGCCTGCCCGGGACGGAGCACAGGGTCTGTCTCAGAGACTGTCCACGTGCTGGCTCCCCGGCGACAGGAAGCAAACCCCCTCGGCGCCCCCCGGGCCTCCCTCCGGGTGGGGCCCTGAGCTGCGGAAAGACCCAAAGGCCAGAAGTTCCCTCGTGAGCAGAACGACCGCTCGGCCGCCGGACAGGCGCCGTGTGTTGGCCTGACCGCCTGTGCCTGTCCGGTGCACGCGCGGAGGGAAGACACGGGTCGGCAGGGTTAGTTGGGGGGATGTAGGGGGATTTCCAAGCAAAGGGAGAGAGACTCCTTTGCAGCAGCCGCTGAGCTGGAGAGAAGCGAAGATAAGACGCTCACTCACGGTGAATGTCTTTGCTCCCTACAAGATTTTGCTTCCATTTAAATCTCACATCAGAGACACTCAGGCCGTGCAGCCGGTGCTGCCTCGGGTGTGATGGCACCGGAGGCCAGACCCGTGGCCACTGGGCTGTACGTAGGAGCCCTGGCTGGTCTCCGGCGGTGGTGGGTCCTGTTTAACCTAAAGGCAATGGGCACTGCCGGGCTATGGCTCCGGGGCTGTGGCTTCAGGGCACCGGTCACGGCTGTCACTGGACAGACATTGTACCTTCGGACTGGCCTCCTGCTGACCTCGCCCTGGCAGTGTGCTCTTTGGGGCTTCCTCCCAGGGAAGTCCTCTCTCCTGCCGTCCGGCCCCATCTCCCCTTTATGGTGGAGAAAAGGACCCCGCTCTTTCCTGCCCCCCCCCCTTTAATGCTGACTGCCCTCCTGGGGCGCTTGTGGGGGCTGCAGTGTAAACGTTCCAGGAGCGGCAGGTGGAAGGGGGGAGGCACAGGTTCAGGCCCACATGGAGGGGCCGGAAGCCTGAGGGACTCGTGTTGTTAGTCAGAGAGAGAGAGAGGGAGAGAGAGAAGGAGAGAGAGAGGGAGAGAGAGAAGGAGAGAGGGAGAGAGAGAAGGAGAGAGAGAGGGAGAGAGAGGTGTGTCAGCAGGCAGAAATGCTGCCTTGGGACGAGGCTCTGGGAGTGTGGTGCTGAGCTCAGCATGTGGTTCTTCAGGTGAAAATGGTGTCCATGATCGGAGCAGCGGTGCCGCTGAGCCTGCATGCAGCAGGGGGTGGGCCGTGGGCAGAAGCATCGTTTGGGGGAGCAGGTTCTCACAGGGTGGAGCTGCCATCTGCACGGGCCTCCGGTTCCTGCCAGGAGGGCTGGCTGGGCCTCCCCGGTGCCCAGCCCCGGCAGGCAGCCTCCCACTGGATACTCCTCACGACCCTGTCGCCAGCCACCGCCTCCCAGAGGAGACCAGCTCAGACAGGGAGAGGGCGGGGCAGCAGAGGGAGGGCACGGGAGCCAGGCAGCCTGACAGGGAGCCCCGTGCTGCCTCCCACCTCAGGAATGCCAGGCAGCCAAGGGGATGTGTTATTGAGCACAATGGGTGCCCCGTCTGACCCTCCAGGCGCGGCCCAGGCGGCTGGGGAGGGCGCAGGGGCACCCCTGTCTGCCAGGCCTCCTGCCCCCACCATGCCCTCCCCCGTCTCAGCCCCGGGTCATTGCTTAGGTCTCTGGCTCCCGCTGGACCGGGGCCGGGGCAGGCAGGTCCTGGGAAGCGCACCGAGGCCAGGGGCTGTGCCAGGGGGGAGTGGCAGGGGTTGTGCCTGGGGCAGGAGGCAGCTCTGTGATGCCGCTCTTCTCTGGCCTCTGAGAGCCAGGCAGCCCCTCACCCCGTCACCCCAGCTCTTGGAGGCCCTGAGGGTCGGAGAAATACCTTGCTTCAACGAAGGCAGTGCCTGCAAAAGGACCTCTCACCCTGTCTGTGTTTTGGGGTGCTTTGTGTTTCGGGGTGTTTCAAGCACAGGAGCCGCCTGCGCAGGGTCTGGCATCACCGCCGGGGCGGAGCGGGTCCCACGTGGACGCTGGCGGGGGGCGGTCTGTCCCCCCCCCCACAACCTCCGCGGGGCGCAGTGGGGGTTCGGCAAGCCGCGCCGCCGCCGGCAGAGGGCGCCCGGGGCCCGCGGAGCGCCAGGCGCTGGGTTGGGGCGCTCTGCGCTCGGAGGGCGCGGGGCGCGGGTGCAGTCCGGGCGGATGGCACTGGCCGCGGCCCCCGTGCCCGGGCGGAGGGGAAGCGCGCACTGGGGGCGCCACGGCGCGGGGCGCTGAGCCCGGAGCCGGAGCCGGAGCCCCGGCCGCGGTGAGTACCGCCCTCGCCCTCGGGGACCCCCCGGGGGGACGGGCCCCGGAGGCAGCGCAGGTCGCGGGGCCGGGCGGCCGGGGGCGGGGGCGGGGAGGGCGCGCGGGGTCCGGGAGGGGCTCCGGCTCCGAGGGGCGCCGATGCGGCAGCTGAGCCTCCCGCCGCGGGTTTACTTGGGTTCCTGCGTCCGGATGGGTCTGGAGCTCCTGTCAGGTGTTGTCCCAGGGTCTGGGGGCCCTGGGGCCGGGGGTGGGGTCACCCAGGGGGTCCGGTGCTCACTGAGCGCCCTCACTCCTCCACCCGCATCCGGGGAGCCACGTGGGCGCTGCCCGCGCCCAGCCTGCCAGGCGGAGCCGCCCCCGGGCGGGGAGGGGCCGGGAGGGGGGCGGGGGCTGTGCCCCGAGCCCGCGCCCCGCCGGTGCCAGCTCGCTGGCTCTGCCTCGCGTCCCAGGGGCTCCGGGAGCCGGTGGCTGGGTCCGGGCGGGCGGGCGGGGGCCTGCCCTCAGGGGCCAGAGGTCGCCGGAGCACCCGGCGATTGGAGGGGGCAGAAAGTCAGCAGAGGGGAGATGCCCTTCCCCATCACCCGCCTGGACCGCCTCTAGCCTGTGAGGCCGGGGAGCAGCGGGCTCTGAACCCCCGATGATCTCTGCGCCTCGGGGACCCTGGTGCCCCCCGGGCAGGATCCGGCGCGGCTCCTGGTCATCCTGGAGCTGTGCTCCCCGGCGGCAGGCGCAGAGACTCCCCACGGCGAGGTAGGTGGCTAGCGCAGGGGCTGGGCTTGCGGTGAAGGTGCGATCTGCTCAAGTCCCGGCATCTTTGCTTTGCAGGGCGCCCGGGAGCTGCTCAGAGCCGGGGCGCGGAGGAGCCTGGCACGCATTTCCAGCTGCGCCTGCCTCGGCCCCCAAATGTGACGGTCACTGACCAGCTCGGGAGAGGCCTCGGGGCTCCGGATGGAAAGCATAGCGCGTGCTGAAAAGCCGCTGCTTCCCATGGGCACGGAAGGGCCAGCGGGCGGCAATGACCGTGACCCGGAGCGAGGGGGTCGGCAGGCGGCCGTAGAGAGCCAGCGGCTCCCTCCAAGGGGGTGAGTCGGGGGACGGGGCAGGCTCCTGCCACGTTGGGGTGCAGCCCTCACCGAGGACGCCAGGGAGGTCCTGCACCCGGGGCAGCGAGGGGCTGCCTGACCCCTGACCCCTGACCCCTGGCCCTGCTTAGGAACTTGAGGGACATCAGAGCTCCCCTGGCCACCCCTCCCCTGCTCTTCCGGGAAGATGAGGACTCTGAACACCTCCTCCGCCTCCACCATGGACAGGGCCGGGCCGGCGGGCCAGCGGGACTTCTCCTTCCGCCTGCTGACCGCCTGCTTCCTGTCGCTGCTCATCCTGTCCACGCTGCTGGGCAACACGCTGGTGTGCGCCGCCGTCGTCCGCTTCCGGCACCTGCGGTCCAAAGTGACCAACTTCTTCGTCATCTCCCTGGCCGTGTCGGACCTCCTGGTGGCCGTCCTGGTCATGCCCTGGAAGGCCGTGGCCGAGATCGCCGGCTTCTGGCCCTTCGGCGCCTTCTGCAACGTGTGGGTGGCCTTCGACATCATGTGCTCCACCGCCTCCATCCTCAACCTGTGCGTCATCAGCGTGGACCGCTACTGGGCCATCTCCAGCCCCTTCCGCTATGAGAGGAAGATGACGCCCCGGGCGGCCTTCATCCTCATCGGCGTGGCCTGGACCCTGTCCGTGCTCATCTCCTTCATCCCCGTGCAGCTCAGCTGGCATAAGGCCCGGCCCACCGCAGCCAGCCCCGCCGAGGGCAACGCCACGGCCCCCGGCGGCCAGGCCGCCGACAACTGCGACGCCAGCCTGAGCAGGACCTACGCCATCTCCTCCTCCCTCATCAGCTTCTACATCCCCGTGGCCATCATGATCGTCACCTACACCCGGATCTACCGCATCGCCCAGAAGCAGATCCGCCGCATCTCCGCCCTGGAGCGGGCGGCTGTCCACGCCAAGCACTGCCAGGCCACCGCGGGCAACGGGAGGCCGGCCGAGGGCGCGCCGCCCGAGAGCTCCTTCAAGACGTCCTTCAAGCGGGAGACCAAGGTGCTGAAGACGCTGTCGGTGATCATGGGCGTGTTCGTGTGCTGCTGGCTGCCCTTCTTTGTGCTCAACTGCATCGCGCCCTTCTGCGGCGCCGGCGAGACCCAGCCCTTCTGCATCGACGCCCTCACCTTCGACGTGTTCGTGTGGTTCGGCTGGGCCAACTCCTCCCTGAACCCCATCATCTACGCCTTCAATGCCGACTTCCGGAAGGCCTTCTCCACCCTCCTGGGCTGCGACAGGCTCTGCCCTGCGGCGGGCAACGCCGTCGAGACGGTCAGCGTCAACAACGGGGGCGCGGCGCTGTCCAGCCACCACGAGCCGCGGGGCTCCATCCCCAAGGACTGCGGCGCGGTGTACCTGATCCCGCACGCTGAGGGCGCCTCGGGGGGCCCGCGCAGGGAGGAGGCGCCCCCCGACAGGCTGTCCCCGGCCCTGTCTGTCATCTTGGACTACGACACCGACGTCTCTCTGGGGAAGATCCAGCCCCTCACACAGAACGGACAGCACCCCACCTGAGCCCCAAGGGGCCTCCTGCCGGCCGCGCTCACCCCCAAAGCGAGAGGGGGCGGGCGGGGGGGGGTCGTCTCTGGGGCTTGCTGTGCACAGACAGCAAAGGGACGGCGATACTCGGGGTGTCCGGCCAGCCTCCCTCTGCTGCTTCTCCTCCAACACAGCGAACTCCGTGTGAACATCGGTCCCGGCGTGTTTTCCCGTGTTCTTCCTGGCGAGTCAAAGAGCCACCCATGTTGAGGCAAGGGCTCACGAGAGACCTGTCGTTGGCTCCAGACGTGTTTTTAGAAACCGGTCCTTTCTCTTCGGACTCAAAGATAGGGCAGAGCACCCACAGGGAGCAGCTGGCTTCGCGTGGGAAGGACGCGCGGGGGGTCTGGGGGGTGGCTGTGTGCTCGCAGGTGCTAACGTGGCCGGAGCACAGCTCGCCTGGTGAGAAGGTAGGTGCCTGCCTTCCCCAGCGATTCCTCCAACGCAACTGAGCCTTACAGCACGACTGCCATTGCTGTTGTTGTTTTTTGTTTTGTTTTTGTTTTTTCCAGAACTGAGAGATGCTTTGTGGATATATCGGTTTTATTTATTTATTGTACGATAGGGATATTTTAAACTTATTATAATAAATCTATATGATCGTATTTAACAGGACACACGAATGGGCTCTCTGAGACCTCCCGACCACACGTGTGTCCTCTTAACTAGCACTTTATCAGCCCCGGGCGCACGCACGCGGCCTCTCGGAGGTCCTCGGTGCCCAGGCGTCGCTTCCCGCCGCTCAGCCGAGGCTGGCAGGACGAGCCTGTGCCCATCCCGTAAAGCCCCCGGGCACAGGCAGAGCCGCGGGGAGAGCTGGCGGGTGCTGGGAGTGCCCGTCCCTCTGACCGTGGGGAGGGGCCTCGGGAAGCACAGCAGCTGCCGAGTTCAGAAGCTTTTAAGCCACCGAGACCCGCTGCTCTGTAAATACCTTTCCAAAGGCCGGTGGTGAGAAGAAGCCAACTCGAATCGTATCACCTGAATGGTAAGAAAAAACTATCACACTTTGTACGCAGGTGAAATCCCCGGCCCTCCGGGGCCTTCTCTCAGCCCCTGTGCCAGAGAGCTTTTCTGAGCCGCACGGGGCTGCCCTGGCTCCGGGTGCCGCGTGGCCCGCGGGCACCGTGCCCCTCCTCCCACCAGGACAGACCACGGCTGCTTCCGCAGTGCTTTCGTCTGCATTTAGAATCGCTTTTTGAAAAAGTCTAAATGTTAACGGTATCCTAACAACGAGTGCCTCATGATCCTTCTCCGGGTAGACACATCTTTCTGAAAAAAACAAACAAACCAGGAGACCCCGCTCTCCGGGTGTGCCAAGCACCCCGAAGCCACCAGTGTCTCTTTGGACCAAGGCGAGCCCTCCCTCCGCGCCCTGGGTCCCGCCCGCTGTCACCAGCAGGACTGCACGGCAGCATCCGGCCGCCCTCGGGAGACCCCGACCCCTGCGGGCACGGCGGGGGCGTGTCTGTGCCGCGGTGACAGCGTTTCCTGTGGGGTGGGCCTCGGGCTTGCGGTGCGGGTGAGGCGGGGGGCGGGAAGCCGGCTGCAGGCCGTGACCTCCGCGGCAGGTCCGTGTGACGTGGGCATTGTGGGTGTTTTCTGCCTGGATTGCTGTATGCTTTCTCACGTCTAATAAAGCTATTTTGTGAACTCACCTCAGCCCCCGAGGAGCCGTGTTGCGTTTGTGAAATGCGCTTTAAAAACACGTCAGCCTGCCAGTCAGGAGGCGTGGGGATTGTCACGGCTCTGTAACGCGTGTCACCGTGGCCTGTCAGCGTGTAAGCAGGACATGCCTTTGATCTGGGCGACATGCTCTTGTTTCCTTCCGCCTTACAGACTTCCCTTTCTTTTCTTTTTTAAGAGAAGAAACCCTTCCTTCTGTGAGGAATGACTCCACGTTTCATCCCACAGATCGGAAGGATTCCTGAAAACCTCTGCGTTTGCGTTCACAGCGCCGGGGACTTGGCGGAGGGGAACACTGCAGAGCAGGCTGTGGCTGCTGTCGGCGTGGTTTGGGCTCTTACCTGCCGATGGCCGAGGGGTGTGTAGTGTTTGTTCGAAGAGTGAGTAGAACAGAAGGTGGTTGCTGTTTTTTCCTGGAGGAAACGCACAGGCTGTAATGCTGGGCTTGTCCAGCGTCTCAGGGAGCGCCCCCCTCCCCTTCCGTCCTGCCCCACCCGGTTCAGCGAATGTGCGAGCGCCTCCCTTCCCGCCCCGAGGAGGAGAGGGCGAAGGAAGGGTTAAGTTTATCGTTCGAAAGGTCCCCCGGCAGATGGTGTCTTTTAAATTCCATATGTGCCGTCCCCAGGCCTTGGCACGCAACGAACGTGCCTGGAGCGGACGCCCGGCTCGCGTGAGGCCTTTGCTCTCTGCCTCCCGACTTCCCGCGTCTCTTTCCTCTCTGAAGTTTGTTTTTGTTTTTGTTTTATTTTTTATTGGCAGTCCAGCCCCACCAGCTCCCATGTTCAGGGCTGTCACGGTCCGACCACTGCCACCGGCACGAACGCCTTCCCTCTGCCTTGTGCTGGCAACGAGCGGCGGTGAAAGCCGGACCTAGAGATGCTGCCCCGGCGGCACACAGTTCAGGGTCCTGTGGGCGAGGCGGCACTGGGCTCCGGGTGAGTGGGGCCGATCAGGGCTCTGCCAGGAGATGCTTGTTCCGCGGAGACTGTCAGGGAATGTCACCCGCAGTCATGGATGCAGAGCGACGGCGGCCTTCACTCCCTCCTGACGCAGGGCCGGCTGCACGGTGCATGTCTGTGCCGCGCCCCACGGGGCTGAGTCCCTTCCACAGAGTGGCTCGTCCGCTCTGCACTGAGGACCTCCTCCTGGTCCCCAGCTCGGAGCCCCCGAGAGGGGATGGTGGGAGGATGTAGGACGGGGCCGGAGCAGTGGGCTCCGGCCATGGCTCTCCTTTCCCCTGGGACCTAAGCAGGTCCCAGCGTCTGAGGCTCAGCTGTCCAAATCCAACGGACGGGAGGAGGAGCAGGCCTCTGGATTAATGTGCCAATGAGAGGTGTCAGTACCTGGTCCAGCCTCAGGGGGGCGCTGGGAAGGCTCCGGCCCCGGCGGCTGCATGCTGAGACACCCCCAGGGTCTCTCGAACCTGTCCCCACACCGGCCTGGGACACAGGCCGCCCGGACGATGCTGTGGCAGCCCCGGTCCTCACGGCAGCTGCATTTCGGGCCGTGATCATCCGGGACGTCTGTGCATCCCTGAGCCTGTGTACCCGTCTGTGACACAGGGATACATGTGCGGTCTGTGTGAGGGTCTCGAGGCCTCGGTCTGCGTGGGTGCCAAGCGTGGGCTGGCTGCCCGGCGGGATCTGGGCTGGGAAGGGGCTGGTGACACGATTGCGTGGTAAGCAGGGAGCTGCTGCCCGGCCTCTCCCGCTGGCTTGCAGCAGACACCCTGACGCGGAGAGAAGAGGTGGCTTGGGATTCTCCCCACACCATCTTCTGGGCCGCGGTTACCGGTGCTCCAGAAGCAAGAGGCTTTGGGGAGCCGGGGGGCTCAGACAGCTGCCTTCCTGACCACCCTGCATTGACGGACTGAGTCCGCCCGCCGGGCTTTCCTCTGAAGCCTCCCTGCCCTGCGGGATTTGTTTCGGGGACCGAGGGGCCGGCCGCCGGCTCGGGGCCGGGGAGAACAGGACCTGCGGCTGCTCCAGCCGGTGCCTGTGGTCCCGGAGGGAACGGCCGGTGACAAGGAGACCCCCGTCTCACGCAGCTGAGAGGCGCTCGGTGGCTTCTTTGGGGTTCCCCTATCAGCCTGTTGAGGATTGGGGGGAGGGGAGGGGCGCAGACGGGGGGGAGCGTCAGGGCCCGAGAACCGCTCTGCATGTCATTCCCGGCCCGGCCAGCCACGTGGCCCTCGGTTCTGTTAGGTAACTTGCACGTGATGTGTCGCATCTTTAAAAAAGCAGCAGCATTTGGCCCTGAGTCTGTTACATCATTTAAGATTTGGGAGTTGTAATTTAAATAGTATTAGAGGCTCGAGAATAATCTCTGATTGGAAAGGTTTTAACTGTTGAATCACTAGGAGGAAATGGATAAAACCAGCTCCGTTTTTTCCCATTCGCAAACACGAAATGCTCTACCCGCTCCCCACCTCGGTCCACACGTCCAGCCACGGAGAAGGCACCCCTGGAGCCTGGTCCGGGGGAGGGAGCCGCCCCCCCCTTCCCCGCCTTCCACAGCGGAGAGGCCCGCGGAGGGGAGGCGGCGGAGGGTCCTCGGAGGACTGGGGTGCACATTTTCAATGTAATCTAAATTTCCTTCTAAAAGGTCAATGGCTTGGGTAAACCACACTCCTTGAAAATAAGGCGTGGTTCGTTCTTTCTTTCTTTCTTTCTTTCTTTCTTTCTTTCTTTCTTTCTTTCTTTCTTTCCTCTCAACAACAAGGGGATTCGGAGAAATGAGTTTTAAGATACTTCCTGGCTTGTCAATATTCGATATGAGATCCACTCTGGGTGAAATAAGCCTGGTAGGTGTCCCCTGCTGGGTGTCCCGCACTGCTGTTCTCTCTGCTAGCGGAACGTGAAAAGACTGTTATTTATAAACAACAAGTGATGGTGGTAGGCCCTCGCTTAGCAGTTCCCGATGACCCCCAGCCCCTTTGGGGAAGAGATCACGCCGTTGGTGGCAGGCCCTTCTCCCTGGGCTGTGAGTGGGTGGGAGCGGAGGCTTCTCAGGACGTAACCCTTGGTCGGACGGAGGAAGGAATGACCCGGCCAGGCAGGGAGCCCTGAGCCGCCGCCTGTGGAGTTTCTCTCTGGGTGGTGGGTGCACATGGCCTGCGTTCCCTGGCATGGGACATGGCTGTGTAGAGGTCATTGTGCACACACATGTACATACATGTGCACACACACACATACTCTGTGTGTGTTTATGTAGATCATGGATGCCATTTGCAGTCAGCAACCTGTGGTGAGCACATTCTATGGTTCAGGCCACGTGAATGCTATAGGTGGTCACATTGTCCCGGTGTTTTTTGGAGCTGAGAGTGGAGGCAGAGATGCAAACAGGTCATCACCAAAGAACCTTTGAAAAGTAAAATGTTTGGAGAAAGGAAATGGTTTCCCCCAGATGATGCTCCACGGCTGTGGTTCTCCACCTTCCTAACGCCCAGACCCTTTCACACAGCTCCTCATGCTGTGGTGGCCCCCAACCATAACATTATTTTTGTTGCTACTTCATACCTGTAATGCTGCTACTGTTAATGAACCGTAATGTAAATATCTGTGTTTTCCGATGGTCTTAGGTGACCCACAGGTTGAGAACCGCTGCTGTAGAGCCTACGACCATCGGAAAACAGATATTTACATTATGATTCATTAACGATAGCAACATTACAGCTATGAAGTAGCAACGAAAATAATGTTATGGCTGGGGGTCACCACAGCACGAGGAACGGTATTAAAGGGTCTTGTCTTGGCATTAGGAAGGTGGAGAACCACTGCCTGCGGAGTCCCGGGGACCAGCTCCCTGGCACCTGCCTGCACCGGCCACGCATTCTCTCATTCCTCTGCACACCCATCTTACCAGGCGGGCACCGTGGTTATCATCCCCACTGCACAGACAAAAGAAGGGGAATTCAGAGAGGGCAGGGTCCCAGGTCCCACAGCCCGTGAAGCACGGGGCAGGTTTGAACGCAGGCCTGTCTGCCTTTACATCTTCTTTCTGTCGGAAACCTGTCAGTTCCCAGGAACTAATCCCAACCAGGAAAGGAGCCTGATAACGGGGGTTCAAATCACCTCAGATGTGGTGGGCTAAAAATGCTCTTTCTGACGGACATTTTAAATAGTTTACAAATGTAGCTAACAAAACCCTGTGCTCCCATTTCATTATCTGGGTTCAAACATCGTCAAGACTGAAATGATAGTGTGTGAGCAGTGGCAACAGGACAGGGAGGACCGAGCACAAGACTGAAGCCCGGAAGATGTTCATTTTCCCCAAACATGGCCCCACGGGGGGGGGGGGGGGGGGGGGCGCGGCTCAGAGATAACAGGAAGGGGGAGCTGGCATATCAAGAGTTGAGGTGCTCTGTGTTCGGGGTCTGTTAGATCAGGCCACACTTACTTAGATTCAGCAATTAATTATCTACGCCTGCGCGCTGTGGGAGGGTGTGGGGCGGGGTGCTGCTGGGGGGTGTGTGGGAACGGGTGTGGGTGGGGAAGGCAGTGGCGGGAGGTGGGCTTATGGGATGGACGGGCGTTTGGCGGAAACGGGGTGAGAACAGTTGAGGCAGGAAGCCCAGCACCTGCTCACGAGCGGCCGGAGTGGGCAGTGGGTTGGTTTTCCACACGGGCCGCGGATAGAAGGAATTTAAACTCTGAAGAAAGTGAGGCCATGGGGGCCCAGCAGACTGCGGCCTCCATCGCTCTGGGCAGCTCCGTCCTCTGCCGGCCCCTCTCGCCGCCTCTGACAGTTAGCACGTGGGAAGTGGCCTCTGCTGGGCATGGACAGGAGCCCTGGCCCTGCTCACGCCCTCCTGGCCACACGCACCTGCTGCTCTGCTGGCCTCTCGGCTGGTGCCCTCTGCCCTCCTCCCCATGGGCCCCTTCCTCTTCCTCCTTCCTCCTTCCCTCTCCATCTGCCTGCGCCTGACCCAGGTGCCGGCCTCACTGGATCCCTCCTGGGCCTGGCGGTCCCCCGGCTGGCGGCCCACCCTCCCTCGCACATGCGTCCTGTGATGTGCCGTCTCTCCGTCCGTCCGTCCGTCTGTCCGTGTCTCCTGGCCCTCAAGGGTGTCCTTTACAACCTGACTCGCAGGGCCCAGGGTAGCCTGGCACGGGGAGGTGCCCGGTGAACACGGTTTGTGAACACGGGGTGGGCTGATAGCTTTGGGAAGGTTTCGGCGGCTGCTGCTGATGCACCTCCATTTTCACCGCGGGGCCGGCTCCGCTGAGGTCCAGAGGGCTGGCTCTCCCTGCCGAGTCAGGCTCTTCACCCCGGCACGTTGCAGGGAAGCCACGGGAACAGTCGTGAACGGCCAGCTCAGCCCCCCCCCCCCCCGATGTGCACGGGCAGAGTGCCATCGGCCCTGTCCCACGAGGACCAGGGAGCGCCAAGCAGATGTCACCGCCCGCTGCAGGGCGGCCCGGCCACACGCACCGGATTGAGGCCGGGTTTTAGGCCGGAGGCGCTTAGCGTGCACACATGCTGCTGTAATTAAGGTAATGCCGGCCCCCTCGGGGCTATGCTGCTTCAGCTCAGACTGCTGTTCGCTGTTCCACTGGGGGACCAGGGGTGGGGGAGGGAGGCAGCTCCCCGCTGATTCTGCCGCTGGGACAGATGTGGGTGTTCCCGGCCGGCTGCTCGGGCGGCTGTAAACCGGTGCTCCTGAGGATTAGAGGGGTCCACGCGGGGAGGGGGTCCAGCGGGGGGGGGGGGGCCGGGGCAGCCAGGTGGCTCTGTGTTTAAAGAGCCCGCTCACAGCACCTCCAGGGCAAACGCGCGCTTCACTGTCGAGTTTTCGGAAAGCACCGATGGCACCCACATTGAAACTGGGGCCTGCCCGCCTGCTCTCGGGACATTCGGTTTAAAACGTCAGCGCTTCGATGGGGTGGCGCCAAGCAGACCCCTTGGGGCTGGGGTCTGGGATGGGAAAGCCACGCTGCTGCTCTGCCCACGGGCCTGCTCCCTGGGAGGGAATGTGGTGGGAACAGCCTGCGGATGACCCACGTCCTGCCTGCGTGGTTCAGGGTTCGGGCTCTGGAAGAGGGGCCTCGAGCAAACGAAAGAGATGAGACAAGAAATAGTAATTTGGAAATTGGGGGCCAGGCGGGAGCCCAGGAGCACTCCGCCTGGGCTCAGGCCTTGCCATCCTTTTATTCAATTCGGGATCCGCCTACAGCCCTTAGGCAGCAATCTCCAGTCACAGGCAGACTATCGTATCAGTAAGGACTTACATGACCGTCGGGTGGGGCAGTTGCTTCAGCTGCCATTGTCTCCACTAAACAGGGGGTGCCTAGCTCTGACCTTTGCCTGGGCTCCAGGGTCACCAGCCTTCAGGCTCCTGTCCACACCGCTCTGCAGTGCAGGCTGGTTTCAGAGGATCCCAGAGATGAGCGTTCGGGTGGTTTGTTCAAGGAGTGAGGAGAGAAGCACTGAGGGCGGGATGGAGAGGGCGGGATGGAGGGGAGGGAGGAAAACCGTAAGAGACTAGAGCAGTGAGGGATGGGCAGCTGGGACACTGAGGCCAGACGAGGGTGAGGAAGAGCAGCTGCGGGTCACGTAGACGCGGTCTTTAGATCCAGACACGTGTTCAGACACAGCGGGTAGGAGGCAGGCTCTCTGGGGCCCTGCACAGAGCACCAGCTCATGCTTCGGGGAGCTGGGGTCGCGGGTCACGGGGCCTCTGCTCCGTCCCTCTGGCTTCACCGGGCAGACACTGAGGAGTCAGTGGTCAGCTGTGTTTCTCTTGATTTTCTCCCTGTCACTCAGGTACAGATGCGCATTAGACAGAGGTTCCAGGTTCAACAGAGAAGGGGGGCAGGGGAAAGGAGGCGAGAGCTTGTGACTTGTCAGGAGAGAAGTACTGACCTCGCATCTTTTCATAATACCATCTGTATTTTAGAGTCGTTGCAGGTTGGCAGAGAAGCAGCCACACAGTATACAGAGTCCCTAGTGCCCAAACCAGTGTGGCTCAGTGGATAGAGCGTCGGCCTAGGGACTGAAGGTTCCCAGGTTCGATTCCGGTCAAGGGCATGTACCTTGGTTGCGGGCACATCCCCAGTGGGCGGTGTGCAGGAGGCAGCTGATCGATGATTCTCTCTCATTGATGTTTCTAACTCTCTATCCCTCTCTCTCCCTCTCTGTAAAAAATAAATAAAATATATATTTTTAAAATAAATGAATAAAGAGTCCCCGGTGCCTGCCCTCCACTCCCCCCGCGTTCACCCCCTGCGTCCGCCTGCTGACAGTTCATGAACTTACGCCCGAGATGCTCACTGACGGGAGCCCCCGCTGACTCGGGTTTCCTCGGGGCTCCCCTCGTGCCCAGCTCCCGACCCGGGTTCCTTCCCGGCCAGCGTCCCGCTACCTTAGGCCCCGCGGCCAGGACCGTGTCTCCCCACTCCGTGTCCGGTGGCCTGAGTGGGAGGCTGCTCCGGCTTGGGCCGCCTGTCCCTCGGTGGACATCTGCCCGTGTGTCTGCTCCCAAAGCTACCTCGTCCGCCCTCTGTGCACCCCTTCCCTGAGGGGGGTCTCACCTTTGTGGTAAAGGTTGGGGCTTTGTCTCAGCCTGCGCTCCATCCTGGGAGCCTCAGACCTCCCACATGATTTTTTTTTTATTCCATACGTTAAGATCCGTACACTCTTTGTGGACTAGGGACCTCCATCATGTCTTCTGCCGAGCCCTAGCATCATCCGGAAGAGTTTGCTGCCCTAAAAACACCCCCTGGGCTTCCTCTCATCACGGCCATGGCCATGGTCACTGCAGCCTCTGCTGTGTGTCCAGCTCTGCCCGTTCTCCGGGGTCACCAAAGGGGGCCACACAGTCGGTAGCCATTTCAGACCGGCGTCTTCTGCTCCTCGAAAGGATTCTCGGTCGCTTCCAGTCTTTCTGCTGATGAGGAGAACAGCCACTGTCATTATTTACGTGCGCGTTTCTGTGTAAAGGCACGTTTTCACAGCTGCTGGGCAGACGCCGAGGCATGCCACCGCTCACAGACCGCGGGGAATGGCTCGGGGACCGTCCCCTGTTTTCCGGACAAGGCAGTGGGGAAGGGGCGTTAGTTATCCTGTCAGCGTGTGCTGGTCCTCACCACCACACAGGGACCAGCTGCTGTGCTCCCCGCGGTGTCCCAGCCAAGACGGGATCCAGGCCGCTGGCCCTGCCGAAACTCCTCCCCGAACCCGTGCGGCTCCCGGGGGGCAGCAGAGCAGAGGGCAGGGATGGCAGCCACAGAGGCCTCTGTTACTGATTGGTTTTTGGAATCGATGTTCTCAGGGATGGGGGGAGTGGGCAACCAAAGAACATGTATGTATACGTGCGTAGGCCGTGGGACCAGATAAGAGCGCAGGAGGCCTCGGAGGAGGACACAGCAATAAAGATAAATGAAAACATAGACACGGGCTACTTATACTTTTCCTTGTATAAGCTTGGCAGTTTTTGTCTTTCAAGAAACTGGTCCGTTTCTTCCAGGTCAGTGGTCGGCAAACTCATCAGTCCACAGAGCCAAATATCCACAGCACAACGATTGACATTTCTTTGGAGAGCCACATGTTTTAAACTTAAACTTCTTCTAACACACTTCTTTAAAATAGACTCGCCCAGGCCGAGGTATTTTGTGGAAGAGCCGCACTCAAGGGGCCAAAGAGCCGCATGTGGCTCGTAGGCCGAGGTTTGCCGACCACGGGTCTAGGTTACTGAACTGCTCGGATTTCTTTTTAACTTTTTAACGCCCAGGGGATCCGCCGTGACGGCCTTCTCTTGCTTTTGAGTCTGCAGTGGGTGTCTCCTCTCCTTTCTTTCTGTCTTTTAAAAGCAGCTTTACTGATCGTTTCAAACAATCTGCTTTTGGTATTATTGATTTGCTTTCATGTTTTTCTGTTTCCCTGACATTAGTTTTGGCTCTTATTATTGTTTCTCTTCATCTCTGCATTAGGCCTAAGTTAACTTTGGCTCTCTACTTTCTCAAGGGAAGCTCAGGCTGACTGCAGACCTTGCCCTGTTTCTAACAGACGCACTCCGTGCTGTAGATTCCTGCTGAAGAACCGTGTGGTAATTGGGCTTCCACTCTCATTTGGTTCAAAACAGGTTTCACTTGCTAGGCATTTCTTGGACCCATGTGCTGTGGAGACATGTGCTGTTTGGCCTGGAAACGTTTGGAGGTGACCGTGCTGTTCCTGGTTTCCGGTTCAACTCCGTTGAGGTCTGAGATTCTGGCCTTCAGCCATGTTTGAGACGGGCTCTGCTCTATGGCGCCGGAAGCCACCTCCCCAGGGAAGGTCCCGTGTGCACAGGAGGGGGAGGCGTGTCCTGCTCTGGCCTGGTGATGATTCTGCACGCTCTATACATAGAAGAAGGCCACGTGGCCCGGTCAGACCCGAGCTCGGCCCGCCTGCCTGCCCAGTGCCTCACGCTCCCGTTACATCGCACCTGGAGGTCAGGCTCTGCCTGGAGACACCTCTTAGGTGATCTGCAAAGTCCCCAGCGCGCTCCTGAGCGAAGGTCCTGCCGAGGGGCCCCAGGGCCCCGGCTCTCTCTGCTGGAGGCCCCGTCTCCAGGGCTGGCAGCAGCCGGGCGGCTCTCCCCACCACGCGGGCCCGGTTCCGGGATGGCTGAGTAATTGGGGTTTTCGGGAAGGAGAGCGAGTCCTCCTTTTCAATCCCGCTGAATTAACCAGTGTAGGAGGCAGCAGGACCGAGCCGGGTGAGCAGAAAAGTCGTCTTGAACATGAACAAAAGGGATGTGGGAGGCACGAGGCAGGAGCGGCTTAGTAAGCCTGCATGGGCTAGAGACGTGACACGTGAAGCCAGGGGCGAGGAGAAGTCTGGTTCCGGAGAGAGCGGGGCGGTGTGAGCCAGGGGGAAGGTGCTGGAGCTTAGGGGGCTGCTGTGTGCCAGGCACGTGCTGGGCGTGTCTGCATCTAATGCCGCCTCTCCTGCCCAGACTGAGCCCATGGAATGTCCCCACAGCCTGTGGGCTCCTCCCCCTCTGCCCACTGCGCGGCGATGCTTCCCAGGGGGAGGGGGGCTCTCAGAAAACCAGTGGGGGACATTGGGAAGGGCACACAGGGTGGGGCCAGCATCCCAGACCGAGGGAGAGGCGTCATGTCCGGCTTTAGGGTGGATGTTCCCACACCAGTCCGCATGGGCAGGCCATGCCAGTAGGTGGGCCCTGGGGCAGGGGTGGGGGCACTTCCTCTAGACCAGACAGGGAATGTGCAGAGGCCAAGGTATGGCGATGGAATGAGCTCCTTGGCCTTGTGAGAAGCCACTGGGCCCAATGTCCTGACCCCCTACCCTCTGTGCATGACTCCCTAAGAATCTTCTAGGCAGGCCACATAGCATTATAGCTAGAGGCTCCGTGCATGACATTCGTGCATGGGTAGGGTCCCTAGGCCTGGCCAGGAATCAGGGTTGATCTGTGGGGTGACCGGCAGGGCGATCACGGGGAAGAGGGACCCACTGGCACCTGCCTTGGCTGGCCTGGGGCCTGCGGGCTGGGGGCAGCTCCTGCGTTGAGTGTCTGCCCCCTGATGGTCAGTGTGCGTCATAGCGACTGGTAGTTTCCACTAGTCATTCAGCAGTTTGGTAGATTTGCGTGTGAGGCTTTTATTACATAGATGCTTTCTAACACAGACGCCCTGGGTCATGGGTAATGCATGCAGGTGTGCAAGTTTGTAGCATGAATCAGGACAACCGAGTCGCTCTGGAGGAGAGAGGTCGTTCCGATGTGCCCCTCTTCCAGCTCGGGAACCCGGGGCTCCGGGAGGGAAGTGACTTGCGCCCGTTCACAAGCTGCCCGGGGGCAGGACAGGGACTGGATGAGGTCCGTGGGACTGCGAGGTCCATGCTCCTTCTGCTCCATCGGAGAGTAACGCATGTCTGCATGTGCTTATGCCTGCGTGTGGTTATGTATTAACGTGGGTGGTTTTCTTTCTCTTCTGCTCCCTCTCTCCCTCTCCCGGCATCTGCTGAGCGCCACGCTCTGGGCTGGGCCGTGGACCCAGCTGGGGAGTTAGCATGAGGCGGTGCCAGGGCCCCTCAGCCACGTGGACACACAGACCAGAACTCTGGCCACGGCCACGGAGTCTGCTGGTGCCGGGAGGGGGCAGGGGACTGAGCCAAGGGGGGCTGAGCCTGGCGGGGAAGAGGCGGGGACGGAGCAAGGTGTCTGAAGGAGATGCTTCATGTTTAGGGTGAGGAAGAGACCCAGCCAGTGGGGACAGCATGTGCTAGCGCCAGGCCTGGCTCACACCCCCAGTCCCTCTGTGTGGCCGGAGCCACCTCCTGGCACAGAGGTCACCCCCTGGCTCCTGACGACGGGACCCCCAGGCCCACGTCCTGAGCAGCAAAGAGACCAGAGGATTTGCTTCCGAAAGTTCACTGTTATCAGAATGCTGCTCTGCTTACAACTTTGGGTTCTGAAAATGCCCACCTCCAGCGACACAGAACACAGCCTGGGCATGTGCGCCTGCTCAGGTACTGGCTGAGGGATGAAAGCTCAGAACATGTTCAGAGAATGGTTCTAAAATTAGCCTACGTTTAAAATTCCTGCCTCGGAGCTAATAACGCCTTACAGGCACTCTGCTATTTTTTCTTTTTAAACCTGAAATGTACAGGCCCGTGAGATTTGAAAGGGGATCAAGGATAGTTATTCAGATCTTTTTTTTTTTGTATGTTAAATTTTATTGAGTTTTTTACAGAGAGGAAGGGAGAGGGACAGATAGCTAGAAACATTGATGAGAGAGAAACATCAACCAGCTGCCTCCTGGACACCCCCTAACGGGGATGTGCTCACAACCAAGGTACATGCCCTTGACCGGAATCGAACCTGGGACCCTTCAGTCCACAGATCGACGCTCTATCCACTGAGCCACGCCAGTTTCGGCAGTTATTCAGGTCTTTTTTTTTTTTTTTTTTTAAATATATTTTATTGATTTTACACAGAGAGGAATTGAGAGGGACAGAGAGTTAGAAACGTCGATGAGAGAGAAACACCGATCAGCTGCCTCTTGCACACCCCCTACTGGGGATGTGCTCACAACCAAGGTACATGCCCTTGACCGGAATCAAACCCGGGACCTTTCAGTCCGCAGGCTGACGCTCTATCCACTGAGCCAAACCAGTCCCGGCTCAGGTCTTAAAGTCTGCCACTGAGTAGCTTACCTTTGTTGGGGATGAAGATAAAATAAGATAAAATAAGAAAAGTAGAGTCTGATACCAAGTGAGCATTATTTTTGGTGCCCACCCAGGGATGACATTGTATTGGGTCCTCCCCACCCTGGAGGCAGGTGGCTTTCTGGGTTTACAGACGGAGACATGAGCCCTGTCAAACACAGCTGCTCAGGGGCAGGGCTTGTATGTAAACTCCGATTTCCTAACCCTTGAGAATTAAATGTTCACCCAAGGTAAATGCTCTCATTGCAAGGAAAAAAACAAAAATAAAAACAAAACAACAAACAAACAAACAAACAAAACCCAAGAAAACAAAAAAAAGAACTGTAAAACTTTTTATTATCCAGATTTCTAAAAGTTTGGCTAAGTCATATTTTCTGCTCCAGAAATCACAAAATGTATTTAAAAAAACAATAAGTATAGTGAAAAGCCTCCCTCCCACAAACCCTCCATCCGTGAGTGTCAGGCCATCCTCCCTCCTAACACACAGGTAACGGTTATGGCTGGTTTCTGGGTCCCTTTATTTCCCCCGGGGGCTGCCTCGCAGTGAGGGCAGAGATCATCGGGAATGGCCCTTAAAGGGGGAAGTCAAGAAGTATATCAAGCCGAAACCGGTTTGGCTCAGTGGATAGATCCTCGGCCTGCAGACTAAAGGGTCCCAGGTTCGATTCCAGTCAAGGGCATGTACCTTAGTTGTGGGCACATCCCCAGTAGGAGGTGTGCAGGAGGCAGCTGATCGATGACTCTCTCACTTCAATGTTTCTCTCTATCTCTCTCCGTTCCTATCTGTAAAAAAACAATAAAATATATTTTTTTAAAAAGAAGGGGGGGAAAAAGAAGTATACAAACACACTGTAAGCCTTGTTTTGCCTTCACTTACATCTGAGTTTATTGCATTGCTCATCTTTTTTTTTTTTCTTTTTTTCTTTTTTTTAAGATTTTACTGATTTTTTTAGAAAGAGAGGAAGGCAGAGGGGGAGAGAGAGAGAAACAGGAATGAGAGAGTAACATGGGTCATGGCTCTGACCCGGAATGAAACAGCAGTTCTGGGTGGGTGGGGCAGTGCTCTGCCCCCTGAGCCACCCTGGCTGGCCCGTCGCCCACCTTTTCCTGCAGCGCCAGGGCCTCAGCCCAGGCTCCCTGTTTTGGTCTCTGGTGTTGTCTTTGCTGTGTAAGCAGAAGCCATGTGCTCTCTCTGAAATTCCCCGTTTAGAGTTCTGTAGAAGGGGCCAAGGACTGGGAGATCTCTGGGAAGCCAATGCTGAGTCCTCCTGGGGTCTCAGCGTCCCCCACACCTCCGAATCGCGCCCGGCTGGCTCGCCCACGCCTCGTCCGGCGCCCATAACGTGGCGTGTGGGGTTCGCTCTGTCTTCGGAGCCTTTCCCACAGCCTTCCATTTAGTTCCCGTTGGAACAGCGACTCTCTTGCGTCTCCCACTCATATCTAATTGGTTTCCGTTATGTTTGTTTTAATTAAGTAATTAGAAAGGCAGTGCACGAGATCCCAAGAGGCTGGAGAACAAACACAAATCACTCTTGGCAAGTGTCCAGAGGTGGGCACGTCAGGACACAGAGTGCCGGAGCGGGGCCTCGGGGGCGGGGGCTCACCCCGGGGCCCTGGGGCCGGAGCCTCCCAGGAGGAATGTGTAATTGGCTGATAGGAGTCCTTTGGGTCCCTTTAAACAGACCCCCTCCCTCTTATGCCCGGGTTCTTTTCCCAGCCTTTCAAAGGGTTCGGTGTTCTGGAGAAAGGGGCTGAGTGTAGATGATTAAGGAGTCCGGAGACGAAAGATATTTTTGAGAGGCATTGGGGGTCAGAGGAGCTTCAGCTGAAGGCAGCTAAAGACTCTCCCTTGTCTAAGGACCCCATGCTATTTATTTAACACAATTTGTCTTAAGGCAAGGTGGAGACATACACTTCAGAGGATAAGGTTTCAAAGGGTAGAACACAGAAGCATTATCAGTTTGGGGAATCGCCTACAGCTGTTCAGGTGTTCGGCCAACAGGAGGCAATAAAATGCCCTGAGCTGTCTGGCAGTTAACAATCCTATTCAGGTTTGGGGGAAGTGCCGTTTAGCTGTTTCCAACAGGTAAACTACGTATGTGGCTCACCCTTGTTGAGCCGCCCAAGTCCCATCAACCTTTTGACGGAATTGGTTTCCGGCACCCTTACACAATACTGAGCCCCTGTTAGCACCATGGACTTGTCACGTGTGCATTTGTGGAACTGTGACTGCCATCGAGATCCTGAGCTATTTTGCCACCACCAGTATCCCCCGAGGGCCCCTCCCTTTATAGTCACCCCCACACGTGTCCCCTCCACTGTCCCTAACCCAGGCAGTGACCCATGCGCTCCACATCCCTGTAATCCCGTCATGGGGGGATGTTATTCACGTGCAGTGGTACCATAGGTGCTCTTCTGAGACTGACTTTCCCCCGGGGCGCCATGCCCTGGAGACCCACCCGAGTGGCAGCCTGTGTCACTAGCTCACTGCCTGCTGCTGAGTGGGACCCCCGATGAGGTTTGTGAACGTTCACCCACGGAAGGGCATTTTCATTGCTTGCCCCTGGGGACTGTCATGAATAAAGCTGCTTGGACAGCCGCGTGCAGGCATGTACGGGGACACACACCTTCATGTCCCTGGGACAGCTGTCCAGAGTGCAGCTCCTCAGTCGGCGGGCCAGGCTTTCCTGAGCGGTCGTACATTTTACATTCTTACCAGGAACGAATGGGGCTCTTGTCTCAGCTCCAGGTGACGTCTGAGAACAGCTGTCTTGTTCCAGGTGTTGAAACGCCCATGCAGACGTGTCAGAGTAGAGGGTCTACAACTGTGAGATGACGTAGAAAATCCTCACCGAAGCAGGGTGACTTAAAAAGTGAGAGATTGAGACTCAACAGGATCACTCTCTTCACTAACCAGTCTCTTGGGGAAAGCATGCTGCTGCAACCCTCGTCCAGCACGGAAAAACGCTACCTGCTTTTCGCTCACTTACTCCATGGCTCCTCCCACTATTGGGCCCACCCGTATCTATACTCTTAATCTTGCTCTTTGGTCCATGTCTCACGCATTGTTTCACTAGTTTCTTGCAGAACAGAATGCAGGCGTTCACCAACCAGAAGGTGGGAGAGATCTATCTGGCACTGAATTCAGAACCGAACACCAGAATCTTTGAGACCCCGGGTAGACGCCCCTAAAAGACGACGCCCCCTCACAGCTGGAAGTATAATAGTTATGGAAGACTGACCTTCGCCCCCTGACCTTGCCTGGTCTCTCAATTTTTAAAAAATATTACCAGAAGCCTGGAATGATAGATCCTCCCTTACTTCAGTTGATGGACAGACATAAACCCCACCTGCAGCCAGACATTCCTGAGCTCTGAACCACCAATCAGCACCGCCAAATACGGCCTCGATTCCTAAGTCCCTAATCAATCAACATCAGATCTCTGAGTGCCCTAAGCCCTGCCCCCTATTCTTAAAGGTGGTTATAAGCCCCTCGCTCGCTTGCTCTCTTCCGCTCCTCTCCGTGGAAGCAGCCGGCAGGGGGACCCTTCCCTCCAATAAAGCCTGTGTGTGTCCTGCCAAAATAAATAAATAAATAAAATAAAATAAAATAAAAAGTTAAAAGTTAGAGATTGAAGGAGCTGTGGGGGAAATGTTTTTCTGCCTGAAGTACTTTTTCTACGGAATGGATTTCGAGAGCAGCTGTAGAAAGAGTGTAGGGGGTTCTGGTTTGGGGAGGTGTTCTCGGAAGTTCCTAGTCAGAGATGTGCGAAGGCGGCCAGTGGGTTGGCTGTGGGCCAGCAAGTGGGTGGGGCGATGTCGTCTCTGAAAAGCCACGGAAGGGCCAGGAGACAGAGTGCCGAGTGTAATCCGCTGGCAGGCCCAGCCATGCCGTTATCAGTCTTTGTCGCCTGAGAACGTTCTTACCTCCTCTTCTCTCTCTCTTGTTCAACCTGGAAGGGCTCGGAGGTTCTGTTTGGCAAACGTGCAGAGAACATGGGAGTGGGGCGGCGAGATGTGAATGTTCCTCTGGATCTGGAGACTTCCTGCCAGCCGCGGCGAGCTGGCGAGAGAGGCAGAAGCCTTATCTACAAATCATGGGAAGGGAATTTTTATTGCAACCTTATGATGCAGGGACAGACATTTAAATTACTGAATTGAGAAAGCATCTTGGGAATTGAAGAGAATTGGGGTTTTATTGAAGTGCCCTAGGAGCTGGTTTATACGTGGAGTAGCCAGATTATGATGATCTCTGAATGCATAATAATCTGGCCACCATATATATATATATATATATATATATATATATATATATATATATATATATATATATATATATATATTGCCTGGTGAATGAATTTGTGCATGGGTGGGTTCCGGCCAGCCTGGCCAGGGGTAGGTGACATGGGTGGTTGGCTGGCTTGCCAGCTGGTTGAACTCCTGGTCGAGGGGACAATTTGCACATTAGCCTTTTATTATATAGGACATACCCTGAGTGGCCAGATTATTATGTGTTCAGAGATCATCATCTGACCACTGAGTGTATACTGACTAGAAAGGCATGGCCTGCCCCGGAGGGTGGGAAAACTCCTCTGTGCCCCACACGGCGGACACGGTGGGTGCTGCTTGCAAAGCACCTCTTGCTGAAGATGTCATGATCCACTGAGCCAAACCAGCCAGGGCTATTTTTAATTTTTTTACAGTTGGTTCCTTTGAATCAGAATCTTAAAAAGAGCAGCTTTGAAATCAGGTTTTATTGGCATAGCCACTCCCCTTCCTTCACACTTGTCTGTGACTACGTCCACTCCGCAGGGGGAGCGGCAGCGTGTCCGCAGGGGGAGGGGTGGTGTGTCCGCAGTGGGAGGGGTGGTGTGAAGGGACCGTCCACCCCGCAGTGGGAGGGGCGGTGTGTCAGGGTCCGTGTGGTTACAAGCCTTGAACACGTATGCGGACCTGCTGGGAGAACACGGTCTGTCCCAGCTGCGGGCCGTTGTGTGATCCGTGCACCTTTACTGCGCCTCCTTCACGCCAGCCTGGCTGCGTCCGGATGACAGCTTATAAAACAGCACACTGCCGGGGCTTTCTTACACAACACGAGCATCTCTGAGCTTTAAATGGTCTACACTTGAAGCTGTTGCTACCATTTTAAGCTTCTGTGATCTGTCCTCTGTCCTCTCTGCTTCTTTTTTGTGATTGCTTCGTTTTTCTGTATTGGTACGTTTTTCTTCACTTTTGTTTGTGGTTTCTCTGTAAGAGTACAGCCGACATTGGTCCTTTCCACCAGGACAAAGTGAAATAATGGTTTAATGCTCAAGATAGCAGCAGCATTTAACCCCCTTTCTGAGAACTGGCCTTATCAGCAAAGAAATCTCTGAAATAACACACAAAGCAGTAGTCCTAAGTAAGAATGTAATTACCAGCCCAGCTGACCTGGGTCAATGGCTTGTGCAGGAGGCAGCTGCTGATGGATGCTCCTCTCTCACTGGCGTTTCTCTCCCTTTCCCTTCCTCTCTCTCTGAAATCAACAAGATAAAATATTTTTAAAAAAAGAATGTAATAACCAAAGGCCTTAATGTTTACTAAGTCCCTGAAATTGTACCGGGAATGATAACCTCCACATATTTTCCAAGTTTGTAATTGTGGTAAAATATACAAACACGAAATGTATCGTCTTCACCGCTGCTAAGTGTACAGCTCCGTGCTATCCATCGCGTCCACAATGTGCCACCATCACCGCCATCACAATCCTCTGTAACCCCGCATCCGTCCCCAGTGACTCCGCCTTCCCAGCCTCCAGCCCCACCCACGTTCTGCTTCCTGAGGGCGGGCATGTGTAACATGGACTCTTCCCTTCCAATTCGAACATCAGTGAGGCCTCCGTGTTTTAATGGCTGGCGTGGCAAACATGTGACACATGCCAGCGAAGGCCTTGCTGCTGGCACGTGAGATCTGTTCTGTGTCCTGACCGCCCCTCGGAGCCTGAGCTGGTGGCCGGGCGTGACTCTCTCAGGATGTCCGCCTGCGTCAGGCTGTCTGGGGGCTCTCCTTCCGGAATCCAGCCCTGGAGTTCTGGCCTCTTCCCCTCTGCACGGCCCTCTGTCCTCCTGCTTGCCCCTCCTCCACGTCCTCCGACATCTGTCCTCCCGTTTCCCGCACCCTGACTGCCCCGTCCTGGCTTGCCACCTCCTTTCCTTTCCTGGCAAAGGGCGCCCAGGAGAACTGAGACCTCGCATTTCCGGAAATACCCTGATCTACAGTCACACCTGGGAGCAGTTTGGCGGCTCTAGAATGATCAGCTAGAATTTGATTCCTGAGACTCTTATAGGTATTCACCACCATTTCCCAGTTTGCAGTTGAAAAATCCAAAGTCACCCTGACCAGTTTGGCTCAGTGGGTAGAGCTTCGGCCTAGGGACTGAAAGGTCCCGGGTTCGATTCCAGTCAAGGGCATGTACCTTGATTGCGGGCACATCCCTGGTGGGGGTTGTGTAGGAAGCAGCTGATCAATGTTTCTCTCTCATCGATGTTTCTAACTCCCTCTCCCTCTCCCTTCCTCTCTGTAAAAAATCAGTAAAATATATATTTTTTTAAATCCAAAGTCATTCTTATACCTGATCCTGGTGGGTGGGACAACTTCCTCTCAGAAAGCACCAGGGGTTGTTTCCCTCCTGATGACCTGAAGTTTCGGGGTTATGGCCTCCTCGGCGTCAGTCTGTTTTATCCACCGAGTCAGCTGCAGGTGGGTTCTCTCCATCTGGACTCTCCTGGCCGCCAGGGGACGTTTTCTTGGATTATTTGGTTGGAGATTTTCTCCCTTCCATCCTCTTTCTCACGTTCTGTCTCTTTAAGACATTTCTATTCACTTCTTTGTTCTATTTGATAGATTTCCTCAACTCTACCTTCACCCCTTCTATTGAGCTTTAAAATCCTATTTTCCCCAAGATGTTTTTGTTCTGTTCTGTTTCTTTGTATGGTGCCGATTTCCATATCCTTTCATGTGTTTCTGAGGATATTAATGAGCTGTTGGGTTTGTTGTCTGGCCAAGTCCAGGAATGAGCTCCTGGACAGGGGGCGGTAAGCAGAGGGAAGCGAGGTGTATTACAGCAAAAGCAACGAAGCTCCTGGCGGGCGAGAGGGGGCCGAGGAAGATGGCCAGGAAGCTCGCCAGTCTGGAGGTTTACATTTCCCGCACCCGCCTTCTAAAGAAACACCAGCCAACCTCCTTTCGCCCTCTCTCCCCGCCTATAGTTCCCGCGCCTGAGTTCAGGGCAAGGGCAGCGCCAGGAGGCCTGGACATTCTGCCCGTCTCACTCACATCCTGACCATCTGACTCATCTCCCCCTTATCTGCCATCGTCCCTTCTTGGGGCCTTACCCTAAGCTGCCCGCTCCCATCTCACTCCTCAGGACACGCACCAAGATCATCAGTGAGACTTCCAGGCACCTGGGGAACACGATCCCTGGTGTGTGTGTGTGTGTGTGTATCTGTGTGTGTGTGTCTGTGTGTGTGTATGTGTGTGTATGTCTCTGTGTGTCTCTCTCTGTGTGTATGTGTGTATGTGTGTGTATGTGTGTGTATGTTGTGTGTGTGTGTGTGTGTGTGTGTGTGTGTAAGGGGACGAAGGGCAGGGCCACAGTGGGAGGAGGAGCAGGGAAGAGAGGGTGCTGTTGCTGGGAGCAACGGGTTTTGGAGACGGTGCTGGGTACCAAGACTCTTCAGCAAACCCTGCTTGGTTTTGTGCATCCCTTTCCCGCCTTGGGCTGGGTTTAGGGGTGTGTGCGTGTGTGTGTGTGTGTGTGTGTGTGTGTGTGTGACCTATTGCCAGGCCGTTTTTACTCGGATTAAATGGAGTTCTGGGGGATCTGATTTCACCTGGGACCTCCCCGGGGAAGCTCCTCTCCTCCGCCAGGAGCAGGGGCAGCCGCCTGTCCAGCTCAGAGCAGTCCTCCAGATGGGCAGAGCTCAGGCAGCAGAGGTGATTTGCCAGAGGCCGGAACTCAGCAGAGCGCCAGGCAGGGACTGAGGCTGGAATTCTGGACGTGACCATGGCAGGGTGTGTGGAGACGTGGGAGAAGAGGTTTCTCACAATAGAAGGGTGACGTGCAGCCAGAGCCGTGCAGCAACGGGAAACCCTCAGAGCGCAGACACACGCGACACGGGCAGACCTGGGCAGGCACATCTCCCGGTCTCCCCTGCCTCCGGGATCTCACCGCCGTCTCTGAGTCCAGGACAGAGAGGGGGACAGATCGGAGCCGGTGGAGACACGAACACAGCCATCGGGACATTTCTGTGCGGACCCAGGCCGGAGGGGCGGGCCGCCGAGCTGGAGTGTGTGTGCCCAGAGGGCCTCCCGGGCTGCTGGGCCCCTCGGGGTGGGGGCCTGGCTGGGGCTGGATGTCACGTGTCAGCTCTGGTGGGGCTGAGCTAGGCACCCGGAGTCTTGTTTATTCTCACCGACCTCAGTTTATTCTCCCAGGCGAGGGGGGCTGGCGGAATGTGGGTGCTCGCAGCCTCGGTGTCGTTGGCATAACACAGGCAAGAAGGGCACTCAACCCACAGCACGTCCAGGTGCCCTCTGCATGGAGGGTGACCCCACAGCACACCCAGGTGCCCTCTGCATGGAGGGGTGACCCCACAGCACGTCCAGGTGATGGACATGCGTTTAGAGGAGATGACTCAGAAGAGCTGCCCTCAGAATGTTCGACCTTCACATTGAAAAGGCCTCCCACCCTCATATTAATTATAATCATAATTGTGCTCTCCCCGCTGCCGTGCTCCGCACACTCTGAGATGATGAGCTGAGATTGCAATTTGCATACATTAGGCTTGAAATAACACTCTCTCCATTGTGCGAGCCTTCCTGCCTCCTCCCCACCGCCTCCTGACCCAGCTGGGGGGAGCGGGAGGGGGGAGGCACAGCCAGGTGATGGAAGCTGGTTTGGGAAGTTTGATGCCCAGGAGAGCTGGCATTGGGTGGAGCGGGAAGGGGGCTCGGGACCGAAGAGTCACCATTGGCGAAGCGTGGAGGGCTCAGCCTGTACCTGGGTTGCAGGCTCCTCCCCAGCCCGGGCCCTGGCCGGGCTCCTGCAGGAGGCAGCCATCGATGTGTGTCTCTCACACCCATGTTTCTCTCTGTCTTTCCCTCTCCCTTTCCCTCTCCCTTAAAAGCCAATGGGAAAAATATCCTCGGGTGAGGATGAACAACAACAAACAAAACACGCTTCGTCACGTGATCACTTCATTCCCTCAGCCCGGACGTCCTCAGTGACAGTCACGCCTCTCCTGCCTGGGACACTGTGGGTGCCACACACGCCCACTCACACTCCTCACTCCTGTCCACCCTCGCCGGGGTGCTGAGGGGCAGGGGCTGTGGTCAGTTCTGTGTTATCGATGAGCGGATGGAGCCGGTGAGGTTAAACCGAGCTCCCAGGTACAGCCTGCAGGACGCGCGGGCCCGGGCCCTGCTCACCCCTCCCGTCCGCGGTCCTCAGCACCTCAGGTCTGCCCACGCCGTTCCCTCTGCCTGGAGCGCCCTCCCTTCCCTGTGTCCGCGGAACTCCTAGGGGAGATCGTTGTGGCCCCAACCTCAACCTCATCTTTGGAATGCCTTCGTGTCCCAAACAGAGCTTAGCTCTGCCTCCTCGGGCGACGCTCCGGGGCTGTGGCAACGACGCCGTGTTCTGGCTGTGAGTCTCCTGGCCCGAGTGCCTCCGGAGAGGGACCCTGGCCTGCGTCCCCGGCACCCAGCGCAGTGACAGGCACCTAACAGTAGCTTGACATAACACAGGCAAGAAGGGGACTCAACCCACAGAAGAATCGCCATGGGCGAGGCGTGGAGGCCTGTGGCCTGCACCTCAGTTGCAGGCTCCTCCCCAGCCCAGGCCCTGGCCGAGGCTCCTGCAGGAGGCAGCAGCCCATCGATGTGTGTCTCTCACATCCATGTTCCTCTGTCTCTCCCTCTCCTTCCACTCTCTCTAAATCAATGGGAACCTACCCTCAGGTGAGGATGAACAAAAACAAACAAAACACACTTGGTCACGTGATCAGTTTGTCCAGGCGCCCTCTGCATGTAGGGGTGACCAGGATCCATGGGTGAACGGATCCTCCCAGGGTGTAAACATGGGGCACAGGAAGGCGTCCGGTGAGGAGGTCAGCCTTCAGCCCTGAGAAAAAAGCTGGCTGAGCCTCTGCGTGCGTGGCCCGGACGGCGTGGGGGTCAGCGCTCCCACGAACGGCCGGCTCTGTGCGGGCGCTGGGACAGCACGGGCAGGGCGCGGTGAGGGTGGACCTGCGTCGTTGGCGGTGTTTGTGCAGGGCAGTCGCTGACCCGTTGCTGGTTGGTTGCACTCACAGGCCGTGTGTCCCGGCACGAGTTTGTCCCTGTTCGGCAGACTGTCGGCAGCAAGGGGCTGGCGCTGACTGGTCCAAACACCCATGAACATTTAGAATCCGTTCCTATGGCTACTTGTTGCCATGGCTACGGAGGAAGAATGTCTCTTTTCCGTTATGGTCCCGTATAGAATACTAGAGACTTGGTGCATGAAAACGGTGCACTCAGGGCGGTCCCTCAGCCCAGCCTGAGCCTCTCACAGCCCAGGAGCCTTCAGGGGATGTCCAGCTGGTGCCTTAGGACGCTCCCCCTGGGCCTAAGCCACCAATCAGACATCCTTAGTGCTGCTGCAGAGGCGGGAGAGGCTCCTGCCACCACTGCTGTGCTCGCCAGCTGTGAACCTGGCTTACCCCTGTGGGCGTGCACTGACCACCAGGGGGCAGCTCCTGTGTTGAGTGTCTGCCCCCTGGTGGTCAGTGCACGTCATAGCGACCGGTCGTTCCACTGTTTGGTCAATTTGCATATTAGCCTGTTATTATATAGGATTAGCAATTTTGTTTAATGTAAATAACTTGGATCTCTCACATTGCTGTGATGAACAGAAACAAGCTCTGTTGTGGTCGCAAAATCAAGCTTCCATATCACCATCGATATATTCCGGGTTTCTACAAAGCTCCGTCCTCGTGTTTCCCCAAGTTACTGACTTCTTAGCGTCGGCCTCCACGGTTCCTGATGGCGTCACAGAGTGTGGTGCTCTTGGCAAACCTTGGGCGGAAACACGGTGCCAGGGCTCTGCAATCTCTGGAAACACTCACGGACACTTAAAGATCTATTTTTAAGATAAATGAGCAGCATTTAAGAAAGCCTTTTGGGATTTCATGCAAAACACAACGTCAGCCGGAAATAATGATTGTATTCTGAGTCAGCCTGCGTTTGCTCCCTGGGCTGGGAGAGCCCCCCGGGGGCTGGCTTGTGTGGGGAGACCGGGAAAAGAGGCCCCGTGGGACTGTGCAAAGTGCCCCAGGGGTGTCTGCTGCGAGCGGTGTAGGGGAAACTGAGCAGCAGCCCGCGCATTCCCATGTAAGGAGAAAACGGGGCCCGCTGTGCGGGAGGCGCTGTGCTGAGCCCTGTGGGAGCAGATTAGGGCGGCCACATTCATTTAGAGAGACACTCTGGGAAGTGCGTGTGAGGCGTGGCTTTGTGCCAGGGCCGGACACCCCGTGGCACAGGCACGCCGGGCAGGCCGTGGCGGGTCCCGTGGGGGAGGGAGGCAGAGGGAAGCACCCATGATGCAGGCGGAAGGGAAGCTGGAGTTCTCCCCAAGAGGGGGACGCAGAGCCGGCAGGCCCACCCCGGCCTGGCACCAGCAGGGAGCCTCGCGGCCACTCAGGAAGGCTCACACCAGGTGGGCAGCGAGTGGGCTCCTGGGTGCTGCCCGTTCACTCCCTCCAGGCCCGTCATGGGGCCATTTCTCCCTCTCGGACGAGCTGCCCACCGGAGGGAGCAGGGTGGTAGCCCAGGGGGTCTGGGCCTCGGGCTGGCTTCTCCACCACCTCAGCTGCCGTGAACAGGCAACGGGCCCCCCACGGAGCCCCAACACCTCTCTCCAGCTGTCCCCCACCCCCTGCTGTCCCCGCCCTCTGTCCCCGCCCTCTGTCCCCGCCCTCTGTCCCCTCCCTGCTGTCCCCCACCCCCTGCTGTCCCCGCCCTGCTGTCCCCCACCCTCTGCTGTCCCTGCCCTGCTGTCCCCGCCCTGCACACCGGGAAAGGTCTGGGAGCCCCTGTCACCTCGGATGAGCTAATGCAGAGGGACACCAGCAGAGCAGGTGCACAGGCCTCACCCCCAGTCTCCTGTCTCCCCTGTCGCTGTGGCTGCTGGCCTGCCCCGTGTCCCGCAGCGCCTGCCTGGGTGAGGGAAGTGTTCCATCTCGTCCTGTATCTTTGTCCTCCTTACAGTGAGTGACAGGTGCCACGGAGTTGTTTGCGTTAAAAAATAAATAAATAAATAAATAAATAAATAAATAAACAAACAGACACTTGGGTATCACTTTCTTTTATTCCTCTTCGGCTATAAATTAAGGAAGAAAGGAAGGAAGGAAAGAAGGAAGGAAGACCCAGTCAATGACCTTTCTTGACAGATTTATCTTAAATGAGCCAGCTAGCCAGCCACCTGCTGGGGGGAGGGGGATGTGGGACGCCTGGCCATCCCCCAGGCACTCCCTGCACCTGCTCCGTGCCGGCCCCGCCCTGTATCCTGGGGGCCCACGGCCTGTGGCCTGTGTCTTGCATTAGCTCATCCGAGGTGACAGGGGCTCCCAGACCTTTCCCGATGTGCAGGACGGGGACAGCAGGGCGGGGACAGCAGGGGGTGGGGGACAGCAGGGAGGGGACAGCAGGGCGGGACAGCAGGGCGGGACAGCAGGGAGGGGACAGCAGGGGGTGGGGGACAGCTGGAGAGAGGTCTTGGGGCTCCATGGGGGGCCCATTGCCTGTTCAACGTAGGGGGTATGGAGGATGTTAAAACAGGTTTAGGCCTATATTCGCTGTATAAGACTACCCCCCACTTCCGAGGCAACACCAGTTCTTTTTTTAATTAAATTTTTAATGAATGACATTTTTCAAACATACCATAATATACCGTACATCGATACGATAAATGGAAGGTCTCTTCACAAATGGCAATGCCATGAACTTGACCGAGAAACAAGAAATCCAAAAGAGAACATTAACAATGATGGCATAATCTGGAAAGAAAATTACATGAAGAACTTGCAGAAAACACTTGTTTGTGACTGACTGGGATGTTAAGAGGTTTTTCTAGGCAGAGGAGCATTGTGAGCTTAAAATCCTTCAAAATCCTCATCATGTTCTTCTTCTGACATCATAAGTTCATCAATGACCTCTTGTGGTACATTTGTAAGACAGTCATCATATGGATCAAATTCCGAATCAGATGGTGTGGCTTCAGCTTCGGCTTCCCCTTCATCTTGCCACAAGAAGTCATCCTCCATACCATCCAAAGAATTTGATATGCCACACTTCTTGAAAGACCTGATTACTGTTTCTTCAGTAATATAATTCCAGGCGAGTGGGTTGCATTGGCCTGAGAGGCTTAGAGATGGTGGAGATGTCACACACACACACACACACACACACACCACACACACACACTCACACACTCGCACACACACACACACACCACACACACACACACACTCACACACACTCACACACACACTCACACACACACACCACACACACACACACACTTACACCACACACACACACATTCTCACACACACACACACACTCACACACACACTCACACACACACACCACACACACACACTCACACACACACTCACACACACACACACTCTCACACACACACACACTCTCACACACACACACACACACACAAACACACCACACACACACACACGTGCGCGCCACACACACACACACACACACTCTCACACACACACACTCTCACACACACACTCACACACACAAACACACCACACACACACACACACTCTCTCACACACACACACACACACTCTCTCACACACACACACACACACACAAACACACCACACACACACACACACACACACACACACACACACACACACACGGCCTGGGGGGTGTGAAGGCTTTGCTGGGTCAGGAACCTAGCTGAAATGAGCAGTAGCCGCCGCCTCCTGTGCTCACTGGGTGGTGGCTCTGTGGTAAGGGCTTTGTACGTGTCAGCATTTCATCCTCGAGGATAAGATCTGGAGTCTCGGGTCTCGGTGAGGAGGGTGACATTCAGGGCGCGAAGCCGGGGCTCTGTCACAGCCTGCCGTGGCGGAGCTGGGATCCTCATCCCTGACCCCGGCTCTGGCTCCGACCCTGTGTCCTCCCGTCCCCGCGGCCAATCCCTATTTATAGGCGGCCTCCGCCCTCGGGTCCTTCCCGTCAGGAGCTGTGTGGCTCCCCGAGGCCCAGCAGCCTCTCTCTCTCTCTCTCTCTCTCTCTCTCTCTCTCTCTCTCTTTCTCGCTCTCTCTCTCTCTCTCTCTCTCTCTCTCTCTCTCTCTCTCTCTTTCTCGCTCTCTCTCTCTCTCTCTCTCGCTCTCTCTCTCTCTCTCTCTCTCTCTCTTTCTCGCTCTCTCTCTCTCTCTCTCTCTCTCTCTCTCTTTCTCGCTCGCTCTCTCTCTCTCTCTCTCTCTCTCTCTCTCTCTCTCTCTCGGCAGCTGTTGCTAAGTGATGGGTTTCCAGGTCCCTGTGTTGGCCCCGAAGGTTAGGCTTCACATCCAAATGCCATTTCCATAGCACTGTCCTCCCCGGGACCCAGAGCACTTACCGGGCCGCCTCCACAGGGGCTGCCGCCGCCTGCTCACCGCCCAGCAGCCCGCTGGCTTCCCTGCGCGGGGGTCCCAGGGAAAGCCAAGGGGGCGGGGCCGCTCCCTGCACCCCATACTGCGGTGGGGTGAGAAGAGGAGTTCACAAATGAACCAAGCTAGATCTGTTTCCAAGATATCTCTCTCTCTCTCTCTCTCCCTCCCTCCCTCCCTCCCTCTCTCTCTGTTTCTCTGTCTCTGTCTCTGTCTCTGTTTCTCTGTCTCTGTTTCTCTCTCTTTCTCTCTCCCTCTCTCTCTCTCTCTCTCTCTCTCTCTCTCTCTCTCTCTCTCTCTGTCTCTCTCTCTCTCTCTGTCTCTCTCTCTCTCCACACACACACACACACACACACACACACACACACCCAGCACGGAGCGGCCCTTCCATTCCTCCAGTGCCACGGCTCACAGACACCAGCAGGGCTGACACCCCAGATCTGGGCTGCAAAGTAGTTACCCACGTGTTTTGGGGTGAAGATGCTCCCCGCCTCTTGCTACTCCTCCCCCATCGGACCCTGCCTAGGGCCGGGGCTGTGCGCCGGGAGGCCTGTCTCCACCAGCGTGTGCCAGCGTGTGCCAGCATATGCCAGCGTATGCCAGCTGGAGCCGAGTGAGACAGTCATGCAGTCCATCCTTCCTCCGCCGCAGAGAGGAGAGGCTGCGAGAGGCGCTCGGTGACCACTTATGGAACCGCCTTTATGTACGCTGCCTCGTCCCATCCTTACAACTGGGGTTATTCCCGTTTCTGAGTTGAGAAAACTGGGATTCAAGGAGAATATCCACTGATTGGAGACCCCTGAGCTCCAAGGTTCAGAACACAGTCCTCTGCAGGGGACGGAGTGTGGGGAGGGTGTGAGGACGGCCCAGGGGTTTGCTCGCTCTCCCGTCCGGGGGTGGGGGGCTGGCACCAGGCCGGCCCCACCCGCTCCGGGCCAGTTTGGAGCAGGGATGCTGTGAGCATTCCGCCCAGGCGTTCTGCGGACACGGCTCTCCTTTCTCTGGGTTAGAAGGCAGGAGTGGGCCGGGTGGGCCAGAGGGTGGACGTGTGCTTAGTTTTATAAGAAACAGCCAGACCACACCCCACAGGGCTGCACCCGGCATCCCCAGCCGCTGCCAGGGCTCCATTCGAAGGCGGAGCCTCTGAGCAGTGCGCTCGCACAACTGCAGGGGGAGCCGTCTGGCTCCAGGCCATGGGCAGCCCCGTGATCGCCGGCTGTGGGTCTGGGAGGCGCCGTGAGGCTCGGTGGCGCTGGTGGCAGGGGCTGTGGGGCCCCCTGCGGCCTTCGGTCTGGGCGCTGTGGGCGCTGTGGGCGCTGTGGGCGCTGTGGGCGCTGGCCCCTCCCCTTTCCGTGGCAGGGCTTGCTTAGTGACAGCCCCATCACCTGAGCCTCTGCCCCGTTGTCACCTCTCCAGTCCCCCTCCCCGTGCACACCCTGGCCTCTGGGCTCAGGTTTCCCGCCACCCCGCCAGCGGGGGAAGCTCAGGCACCCGGTTTGTAAAGAAACATTTCTGAGCGGCAGCTGACAACATGCCCCGGGAAGACGACAGACCTCCCACTTGCGGAGTTTGTACCAAACCTTTAAAGGTTGCAGTCTCTTACCCTGCAATCATCCCACCCGAACTGTCAGGCTTGTCACCCTGAACGAAAACCCGCCGCTCAGATCCCACCGGAGCTGCCAGTCAGCCGGCCTGTGCGAGAGCGGGCCCCGTTTCACAGCCAGCTCACTGTCCCTCCTCACAGCCAGCTCACTGTCTGTCCTCACAGCCAGCTCACTGTCTGTCCTCACAGCCAGCTCACTGTCCCTCCTCACAGCCAGCTCACTGTCCGTCCTCACAGCCAGCTCACTGTCCGTCCTCACAGCCAGCTCACTGTCCGTCCTCACAGCCAGCTCACTGCCCGTCCTCACAGCCAGCTCACTGTCCTCACAGCCAGCTCACTGTCCTCACAGCCAGCTCACTGTCCGTCCTCACAGCCAGCTCACTGTCCGTCCTCACAGCCAGCTCACTGCCCATCCTCACAGCCAGCTCACTGTCCGTCCTCACAGTCAGCTCACTGTCCGTCCTCACAGCCAGCACACTGCCCGTCCTCACAGCCAGCACACTGCCCGTCCTCACAGCCAGCTCACTGCCCGTCCTCACAGCCAGCTCACTGTCTGTCCTCACAGCCAGCTCACTGTCCCTCCTCACAGCCAGCTCACTGTCTGTCCTCACAGCCAGCTCACTGTCTGTCCTCACAGCCAGCTCACTGTCCGTCCTCACAGCCAGCTCACTGTCCTCACAGCCAGCTCACTGTCCGTCCTCACAGCCAGCTCACTGTCCCTCCTCACAGCCAGCTCACTGTCTGTCCTCACAGCCAGCTCACTGTCCGTCCTCACAGCCAGCTCACTGCCCGTCCTCCCAGCCTGTTCACTGTCCGTCCTCACAGCCAGCTCACTGTCCTCACAGCCAGCTCACTGTCCATCCTCACAGCCAGCTCACTGTCTGTCCTCACAGCCAGCTCACTGTCTGTCCTCACAGCCAGCTCACTGTCCCTCCTCACAGCCAGCTCACTGTCCATCATCACAGCCAGCTCACTGTCCTCACAGCCAGCTCACTGTCCATCATCACAGCCAGCTCACTGTCCGTCCTCACAGCCAGCTCACTGTCTGTCCTCACAGCCAGCTCACTGTCCATCATCACAGCCAGCTCACTGTCCGTCCTCACAGTCAGCTCACTGTCCGTCCTCACAGCCAGCTCACTGTCCCTCCTCACAGCCAGCTCATTGTCTGTCCTCCCAGCCAGCTCACTGTCCTCACAGCCAGCTCACTGTCCTCACAGCCAGCTCACTGTCCATCCTCACAGCCAGCTCACTGTCTGTCCTCACAGCCAGCTCACTGTCTGTCCTCACAGCCAGCTCACTGTCCGTCCTCACAGCCAGCTCACTGTCCGTCCTCACAGCCAGCTCACTGTCCGTCCTCACAGCCAGCTCACTGTCCGTCCTCACAGTCAGCTCACTGTCCTCACAGCCAGCTCACTGTCCTCACAGCCAGCTCACTGTCCTCACAGCCAGCTCACTGTCCTCACAGCCAGCTCACTGTCCTCACAGCCAGCACACTGCCCATCCTCACAGCCAGCTCACTGTCCCTCCTCACAGCCAGCTCACTGTCCGTCCTCACAGCCAGCTCACTGTCCGTCCTCACAGCCAGCTCACTGTCCGTCCTCACAGCCAGCTCACTGTCCGTCCTCACAGCCAGCTCACTGTCCATCCTCACAGCCAGCTCACTGTCCGTCCTCACAGTCAGCTCACTGTCCTCACAGCCAGCTCACTGTCCTCACAGCCAGCACACTGCCCGTCCTCACAGCCAGCACACTGCCCGTCCTCACAGCCAGCACACTGCCCGTCCTCACAGCCAGCTCACTGTCCGTCCTCATAGCCAGCTCACTGTCCGTCCTCACAGCCAGCTCACTGTCCTCACAGCCAGCTCACTGTCCGTCCTCACAGCCAGCACACTGCCCGTCCTCACAGCCAGCACACTGCCCGTCCTCACAGCCAGCACACTGCCCGTCCTCACAGCCAGCTCACTGTCCGTCCTCATAGCCAGCTCACTGTCCGTCCTCACAGCCAGCTCACTGTCCTCACAGCCAGCTCACTGTCCCTCCTCACAGCCAGCTCACTGTCCGTCCTCACAGCCAGCTCACTGTCCGTCCTCACAGCCAGCTCACTGTCCGTCCTCACAGCCAGCTCACTGTCCGTCCTCACAGCCAGCTCACTGTCCTCACAGCCAGCTCATTGTCTGTCCTCCCAGCCAGCTCACTGTCCGTCCTCACAGCCAGCTCACTGTCCTCACAGCCAGCTCACTGCCCGTCCTCACAGCCAGCTCACTGCCCGTCCTCACAGCCAGCTCACTGTCCTCACAGCCAGCTCACTGTCCCTCCTCACAGCCAGCTCACTGTCCATCATCACAGCCAGCTCACTGTCCGTCCTCACAGCCAGCTCACTGTCCTCACAGCCAGCTCACTGTCCGTCCTCACAGCCAGCTCACTGTCCTCACAGCCAGCTCACTGTCCGTCCTCACAGCCAGCTCATTGTCTGTCCTCACAGCCAGCTCACTGTCCGTCCTCACAGCCAGCTCACTGTCCTCACAGCCAGCTCACTGTCCATCCTCACAGCCAGCTCACTGTCCGTCCTCACAGTCAGCTCACTGTCCGTCCTCACAGTCAGCTCACTGTCCTCACAGCCAGCTCACTGTCCTCACAGCCAGCACACTGCCCATCCTCACAGCCAGCTCACTGTCCCTCCTCACAGCCAGCTCACTGCCCGTCCTCACAGCCAGCTCACTGTCCTCACAGCCAGCTCAATGTCCGTCCTCACAGTCAGCTCACTGCCCGTCCTCACAGCCAGCTCACTGTCCTCACAGCCAGCTCAATGTCCGTCCTCACAGCCAGCTCACTGTCCGTCCTCACAGCCAGCTCACTGTCCTCACAGCCAGCTCACTGCCCGTCCTCACAGCCAGCTCACTGCCCGTCCTCACAGCCAGCTCACTGTCCTCACAGCCAGCTCACTGCCCATCCTCACAGCCAGCTCACTGTCCTCACAGCCAGCACACTGCCCATCCTCACAGCCAGCTCACTGTCCCTCCTCACAGCCAGCTCACTGCCCGTCCTCACAGCCAGCTCACTGTCCTCACAGCCAGCTCAATGTCCGTCCTCACAGTCAGCTCACTGCCCGTCCTCACAGCCAGCTCACTGTCCTCACAGCCAGCTCAATGTCCGTCCTCACAGCCAGCTCACTGTCCGTCCTCACAGCCAGCTCACTGTCCTCACAGCCAGCTCACTGTCCTCACAGCCAGCTCACTGTCCGTCCTCACAGCCAGCACACTGCCCGTCCTCACAGCCAGCTCACTGTCCTCACAGCCAGCACACTGCCTGCTGCTCTTATCCCAGGCGTGTATGTCTCCCTCCTGACCCCCAGGGTGCCCTGCAGGGTTGGAGAGACCCTGGGCATTCGTTGGGACAGTTTGCTTCAGATTTCAGCTCCTGCGTCGGCTCAGCGCTCTGTGAGCCCAGTTTCCTCGGGGTGAATTGGGGACGTGCTGTGCCGTGTACCATGCGAGAGCCCTCCTGTCTGGGTGGTCTGACAGCAGCGGTGAGGGTCCCTGCTCCCCTGGCCTGCGCCGGCCGTCTGTCTAGGAGAGGCCTCCAGGACAGGGGACCGAGGATTTAGGTTCCGCGGCCAGAACAGTGACCGGGTTCAAACCCCAGTTCTGCCACCTCCTCACTGTGCTGTCTGGGCCAGCGCTCTCACCGCCCTGGGCCTCAGTTTCTGCGTCTGTGAAATGGGGGTAGTGATGGGGCCTGATGCTGAGTGTTCCTGTGAGGCCTCCATGGGCTCTGGCACTAACGGAGAGAGAGCCAGGCCTTTCGCAGGCCCCCAGTAATGTCAGCTCAGCATCGAGTGAGTCTCTCTGAAGGCGCTCAGTGTGTGCACAGCAGGGTGAGGGGGTGCGGGGGAGGGCGATTAGGCCTCAAACAGTCTGGTCTCCAAGGAGCATTTCCCAGTGACCTTAGCCTGCCCCGCCCAGGAGCCCATCTGAGGTCACCCAGTGGTCACGGATGCCGTGTGGTCCAGATAGACTCAAATGCACAGCCCGAGCTGTGTGACCTCAGACAAGTGTCTTGACCTCTCTGAACCTTAGTTTTCTCATCTGCCCACCTCGCAGGGCCTGCTGAGGACGTTACCGCATGGATGGCCTGACAAACCCCCGTAAGTCCCTTCTCCCGTTTACCACACGGAGCACGGCTCAGGCTTTCCGAGAAGGCAGGGCTGGCGCGGCCTGACGCCGGGGCTGGCGCGGCCGATGCGGCTGCAGAGAGCTGAGAGGAGCCGCTCCCCGTCCCCTCGGCGGAAACGGCTGGTCCGGCCCCAGCGGGCTCCTCCGTCCTCACACTCCTGCCTCTCAGCTCTGAGTCACCGCTCACGGCTCCTCTCTCCCTGCAGGAGGAGGTGGCTGCGCGGACTAATTTTAGCTTCTCCCGGCGTCAGACACAAATGCATCCAGACGTTACCCACCAGCGGGGCCCTTATCGGCAGTGGTTCAGAGCCTCCTCCCACACGGCCACGCGGCCCGGGACCGGAGGGGAGGAGATGGAGACGGGAGTCCTGCCATCCTGGACCGGAGCGGGTGCCACAGTCCCCACGGATCCGCCATTACAGCATCCAGCGACATGCCACGCTGCCCTCCCGCTGCCCGGCCTGGGGCTGAGACCGTGGCACCTCGTGTCCACAGGGCGTGTGAGGACGGGTGTGGCAGGTCCTCTCCGGAGCTCCCCACGCTCGGCCCCGCCGCAGGGTCCCTCTCCCCGGCCGGCCGGCGCTGTCGCTGAGGTCCTGCAGGGGGGCATTGGCGCCGGGTCACCAGGCCTGACCTTGCCTGCCATCACCCGGTGAACTGGGCTCAGAGAGGCCGGGACTCCCCGAGGCCACCCAGCTGGACGGGCCGGGCCTGGAGCCGCAGGCAGTCCGGGCTCCCCTCTCACCCCCTCCCTCTCACTCTGGGGAGGTGAGGCCGGATCTCAAAACAGGGCTGCTTCCCAGCGACCCCCTCGGTCACGTGTTTGGCGGGAAGATTCGGGTGCGGGTCCATCGGCCTTCCGCGGGGCCCTCCTCCCCCTGGGCAAGGAGAGGCAGAGCAGGTGCCTGGGGTGGGGGTGGGGTGTGGAGGTGCAGGTGCAGCTTTCGGGGAGTCAGGGCACCCCACCGCACTCCCGGCGATCAGAGGGGGTTCCTGAGTGTCCCGCCGGCACAGGCTGCTCATGGGGATGTGGATCGGGTGCCTCAGGTACCAGAGACCCTCAGGCCCCCGGGACACGGGGTTCACGGAGCCTCAGCCCACTCCAAGGGGCGCGTGTCATCATCTCCATTTAGAAAGAGCAAGGAAGCCGAGGCTCAGAGCGGCCAAGCGCCTGCCCCGGCCACACGGAGGGAAAGAGAGAGGGTTTCAGACACAGACTCTGTCCGCCTCCCCAGAGCCGGCCCCAGCCTCCCCGGCCTGCCATCAGAGCAGATGGGCCTCCTGGTTATTTTATTTTATTTGTAACCTTTCCACCTCGGTCCCTGACGTCATTAGAGCCGGGGTGGAGGGAGCAGCTATTTCACAAGCCTTGGTTTCTGTTTGAACAGCTGAAACTCGCCGAAACTGGTTTGGCTCAGTGGATAGAGCATCGGCCTGCAGGCTGAAGGGTCCCAGGTTCGATTCCGATCAAGGGCATGTACGTTGGTTGCGGGCACATCCCCATTAAGGGGTGTGCAGGAGACAGCTGATCAATGATTCTCTCTCATCGTGTTTCTAACTCCCTATCCCTCTCTCTTCCTCTCTGTAAAAAATCAATAATATATATATATATATATATATATATATATATATATATATATGGAAAGGCTGAAACTCCCCAACCCCCCAGTGTCAGTGAAGCAGAGGGGGACCTGCTCTGGGACACGCTCAGCAGCAGGTGACAAGTGGCCTGGACCCCGCACAGCCGTCCTCCGAACTCCCCCCGAAGCGAGCTGGCCCGCAGCCCCCTGACAGCCTCTGCCCGCGCCCACTGCCCCCAGGACTGTCCTTCAGGGACCGTACCCTCCTCCGTGGGCATCCAGGCACCCTGTACGGGACCAGCGTGCCATCTCTGTGCTGTCTGCGGGGACAGCACTGCTTCGGAGAGGAGGCGGGGCGGTCTCGGCCCTGACACTCAGGCAGCGCGTGGGTGGGTGCTGTGTGTTGCGAGTGATTAGAACGGAGATTGACATCACCTCGCTCCTCAGCCCTCAGAGCTGAGAGCCAGCACCCTGCGCCCGCAGCTCCTGCTCTCTCTCTCCCTTTGTCTTTCTGCGCTGCCTCCGCCACCCCCGCCCGCCTGCCTCTAAGGTCACCATTTCCCCCTGAGTTCGGGGAGGTGTGTGGGATGTAAGGCGTGGAGACTTCTCCTTGCACTGCGGGAGCCCTCAGGGCCCGCACTCCTGACTCCCAACCAGAGGGCACGTGTCTTGTCCTTGGGAACGTGTGTGTGCACATGTGTGCACATATGTGCGTCTGTGCACACATTCTTGTGTGTGTGTGTGTGTGTGTGTGTGTGTGTGTGGGCGCACCCTCCCTCTTTTCTGTGTAGCTCCTCTGCTCAAACCCTGCAGCACACCTCGTGTCGCACAGAATAAAAGCCACGGTCCTTGAAATCGCTAAAACCCCTGCGTGGTGGGTTCCCCGTTTCGCCCCCTCACCTCGTCTCCTCTCCCCTGCCCTCTGCCGGCCGGGGCACACGGGCCTCCTGCTGCTCCGGAGCACACCGGGTGTGTGCTCACACTGGAGAAGGCTGAGCCTCCTGCTCCCTCTTCCTGAGGGGTTCCCCCCTGTCCCCAATACGGTGCTCCCTCTCCTCCCGGGTCCTTCTGCACCTGCTAACAGGCCTGTCCTCGTCTGCTCAGCGGGACCTCCAGCATCAGGACGGCAGGGCCTGTGTCTGTTTCCTTCCCCTGACTCCTCTCCCGCTCCCTGGGCAGCTTCATGAAGCGACCACAACTTCCTGTCACCCTAACCTAGAAGGTCAGCAAGGGCAAAGGCCAGGCTGCTGGCCAGCCGGGGTCGGCTTCACATCCCCTCTCTGCCTTGTGGAGCCCAGTCGCCTTGGCGTGCCCTCCTCTGCCCTCAGGGGGCGCTGCGCCAGCTGCCAGAGCCGCCACCTCAGTGGCGCTGCGGAGATTTGCATGCTTTCATGGAGGGACCCCAAAGGTGTGCTGGGGGTTCTTTATCCTCTCGCAGGGTTACTCCCCTCCCCGAATCCCCGGTGAATCCCGGTGGCCAGGGCAACAACATCTAACGGCTGTCATTCCATCCATAACGTGTCAGTAGGGTGGGGACACAGCGTGCCGTGGTTGGGGTGGTGGGCTCAGGGACACCTGTGGATGCCCGCTGTGAGGGCCTGGCTCGGCGCTGGACCCGGGAGGAAGGAGTCCAGGCCCAGGCCTCCCCTGCACCTGCAGCTTCATTGTGAACACAGACCCTTCGGCAGAGCCACGGGGGCGGGTCCCTAAGCCGCTCCGGGCTGCTCTCCCCACTGAGGAGGAAACACCCCAGGCCGGGCTGTGCCTAGCATCCAAGGCCACGTGCCACGTGCCACGGGACACCACGGGCCATCCTGACCGGGACCGTTCCGCCATTGGATGGTCAACGCAACGCAACTCGAAGAGACTTGTCATGTAGAGTCACGACTTCCCGAGGGCCGTCCAGGGTGCGGTGGGCACATCGGCCTTCTGGCACAGTTTCTCCTTCTCCTTGTGAGCTTGGGTGCTTTTCAGACTCCTTTTTCTTTTTAAAATTGGGTCTCAGGGGGTGATGCCAGGTGAAACCGGACGGTTTCAAAAGCTCGCCGGCGGTCTGATGTCACTTACGCAGCGTCTGCGGCGTTTCTGTGGCCCCGGGGTTCTGCAGGGTCCTGTGCTCCACGTCTGTTTTACCTTCTTTATCGTGCTGCAGGCTTTTGCCTCTGAGAACTTTCTTTACTTTTGCTCAAGCTCAGCCGTATATTCTTTTTGTTTAGTCATTTAAAAACCACTTATTTATTAAAGACTAATGAGAACAATAAGTTCACAGATGAACAGAAAGAGAGCTTCTGCTGGTGGGTTAAAGGAGGAGAGGAAGCCCTTGAGCAGCGAGCGGTACCGGCTGAATCATGGGTGTGAGAGTTTGATCAAAAGAAAAATGTTTATCTCCAACTCTAACCACAGACCTGTCATAATATATTCTTTTTAAAAAATATATATAATATATATATATATATTTTTGAGTTAATATTAAGTGCCTTTAATTCTTTTTTTTTTAAATATATTTTTATTGATTTTGTACAGAGAGGAAGGGAGAGAGATAGTTATAAACATCGATGAGAGAGAATCATCGAACAGCTGCCTCTTGCACACCCCCCACCTGGGGATGTGCCCGCAACCAAGGTACATGCCCTTGACCGGGAATCGAACCCGGGACCCTTCAGTCCCCAAGCTGATGCTTTATCCATTGAGCCACCGGTCTCGGCTAAATATATATTTTATTGATTTTGTACAGAGAGGAAGGAAGAGAGATAGAGAGTTAGAAACATGGATGAGAGAGAGTCATCGATCTCATCCCCAGTGGTGGGTGTGCCTCTTGCACACCCACCATTGGGGATGTGCCCGAAACCAAGGTACATGCCCTTGACCGGGATCGAACCTGGGACCCTTCAGTCCGCAGGCCGACGCTCTATGCACTGAGCCAAACCGGTTTGGGCAGCCGTATATTCCTAAAGGCTCTGTTGTTCTCCAGCTTTTTCCTTAGGGGTGTGTGTGGTTGGTCAGAAAGGCTGTGCTTCCCCTGAAGATGGAATCTGTCTTACTGCTGGAAGTCAATGTCTCACGTTTCAATGTGTCCTTTTCGCACCAGAGGGACCTGCGTGGGGCTCCGTGTGTGGAGATCGATCTTTATTAGAGAATGACAATGCTGCATGAGAGAAAGACACACAGGCAGATGGGATTGAGAAGCCAGAAGGCACCGGATCACAACGTTAGCAGTTCTGACCAAATTATTAAATGCTAGCAATGTGGCAGTTTTACCACATTATCCACTATCGCCCCGACAGTGACAGATGATTATGACACATTGTGGTGGTCCCATCATAAGGCATAGAAATGTCGAGCCACAATGTTGTCCTCCTGAAACAAACATAATATTATATGACAAGTATCATTTTCAAATGTTAGTAGACACCGGCTGGTGGTGCTCAGTGGTCAGCGTCGGTGTGTCGGCCCGCGCACTGAAGGCTCTCGGGTTCGATTCCTGGTCCAGGGCACGTAGCCTGGGAGCAGGCTCTATCCCTGGCCCCCGTCAGGGCGGATTTGAGAGGCAACCCATTATTGTGTCTCTCTCACATGGATGTTTCTCTCTCTGTCTTTCTCTCTCCCCTCTGCCCCCTGTCTCCCTTCTACTCTCTCTAAAATTCAATGGAAAAATATCCTGGGTAAGCATTAACAACAACAACAACATATAATAAAGGTAATTTTGGAATGTGAGTAGTTCTTATGTTAGGGTGCGGGGCCCGGGGACTTTTCCCTTCTGCTCTGCATTTCCCTCGTTTGTAGCATGAACCCTGAGAGTGTGACACCGCAGCCAGCACCCTGGTGTGGGTCTCGCGCCTGCCTCTGGCGCCCAGCTTGCTCTGTGGGAAAAGGTCTCCTCTGTGAGTCACCCCCACACACACCCCCGAGAGGCGTCGGGGCTGCTCCCCTCAAAGGCAACCTCCAATCCACCTGCTGCTCAGAAAGATCGGCATTTTACACCCTCAGATCCCCTGTCTCTCCATCACACGGCCGAGTGAATCATAAGCATGTCGGTGTGATGGAAAGTGGAGAGAGCCACCCCCTCCTGCCTCCTGCAGCCGCAGCCGGTACTGACTGGCGGGGTCGTGGCAGCCGGCTGGGCCATCACTGAGCTCCCGGGAGCTCGGTGCCTTCCCTGGTGAGATGGAAGGAACCAGAATGGCGCAGGCCCTGCCCGAGGCCCTGCATTAAGAGCTTTCAATGGGGGCTTCCTTCCTAACAAGGACGGACAGTGTGGGCGCCGCCACCTCCCAGGTTGGCGGTGCGGGGGGGACAGGTGGAGGGAGCGGGTGAAGGTACAGAGCTGGCGAGGGAGGTGGGGGGCTGCTGTCAGCCCTGACCATGGACAAGGTCTTGGGAGCGAACTCCGCCCCCAACTGACCTCAGGCAGATGAAGCAGGCCCCCCGCCTGCATGTGGGTAGATGTTCATTTACCGGCATCCAAGCAGCAATTTATTTATTTTTATTTTTATTTTTTAAAATATATTTTACTGACTTTTTTACAGAGAGGAAGGGAGAGGGATAGAGAGTTAGAAACATCGATGAGAGAGAAACATCGGTCAACTGCCTCCTGCACACCTCCTACTGGGGATGTGCCCGCAACCAAGGTACATGCCCTTGACTGGAATCGAACCTGGGACCTCAGTCCGCAGGCCAACGCTCTCTCCACTGAGCCAAACCACATAGGGCCCAGGCAGCAATTTATTGACTGGCGTCGGCATAAAGTCCCGTCCACAGGGCTTGTCCCCGTGGGTTTGTGTGGAGGCGTTTCGGGTGTCTTTTGGTCTGTGAGCGGGTCCCTTTCCCCTCACACGCTGACGCCGTTCTTGCTGGTGGCTTCTTGGCGTTAACACTGTGCTGTGTGACCGTAGACTGTGCAAAGGGAGACACTGACTGCTTCCACCGAGTTCCCAGCAAAGCGCCCGCACCCCGTACACTCACCGGATACTCACTTTCACGGGGGGAGGGGGGATCTGGCCAACCTGCTGGATTCTCTTGCTGGTTCTGTGCCGCTGCATGGATGTGTCTGCATGGATGCTTCTCTCTCTCTCTCTCCCTTCCTCTCTGAAATCAACACAAACATATTTTTAAAGCATTAAAAAGAAAGAAAACGCCCACCCTCCACCCCACATCCCTGCTCCAGGCCTGAAACTGCCTCCCCTCCGGGCCCATCACTGTCAGAGCACCCGTGACAGCAGCCCTGCGGGTGAGGCATCGCTGTGTTAGTGAGGTCAGGGCACCTGTGCGTCTTCTGTTCTCCTGGGGAGTCACTCCGCCCACACAGCCCTGCGGGCAGGGAGCCAGGGTGGAAGGGTCCTGGTCTGGGGGTGGGGAAGGCCAGGGGGCAGCAGACCCAGCTTCTAATGTGAGGGTGCATGAAAGACATAGAGAAAATGTTACCCCCAGGCTTTGAAACCGAAGGTTAGCTCAAGTAAACAGACTTCAGAACCCACAATTAAAAGATAATCTATTCTCTTAAAATAGTCTCAAATGTATTCTTTTATGTTATATATAAAAATCATTTATCCTTACTCTCCTCCTCCACACCCTTCAACTATTTCAATCAGAAAGGTTTTTGCCATACTTGTAATTCTGTGCTCTCTCTCTGAAAGAGCCTAAAAGTTGGAAATCTAAATGATTTTTTCTGCCTTTCAGTAAGAGACTAGTTCTCGCTGCTTCCACATCAGCCTCGTTAAAAACTTCGCTGAGCGCCAGTTATCCAGGGAGGAACCTGTGGTGTGTGGGTGTTGAGTGGGGCAGCGAGGGATGCGACGTGGGCCCTGATCTTGGCCAGATGAGACTAGAACGCAACACAAGGCAGAGCGAGGCTGTAGCGGGATGCAGCCTGACCCTGGAGTTCATGGAGGAGGAGCCGGGTGCTAGGACTCAGAGGGTCCCCTGATGGAAGGCAGAGAAGAATGCAGCAAACAAAGACACGAGGGTCGTGTCTGGCTGGAGCCTGCAGGATGGGCACCACCTCTGAGCCCTTCCCGTCTGCCAGGTTCTTATCCCAGCATCATGAAGGGCTCAGCATTCTAGAGAAAGGAGCTGACTCATACATGATTAAGAAGGAGTCCAAAGATGACAGCTAATTTTGAAAAGCATTGGGGGTCAGAGGTGCTTCAACTAAAGGAGCTAAAGGAGCTAAAAGACTACCCCTTGTCTAAGGACCCCGTGCTATTTATTAACACAGTTTACCTTAAGGCAAGGTGGAGATAATACACTTCCAAGGGCAGGGAATCAAAGGGTGTTGTCAGATCAGGGAATAGCCTACAGCTGTTCAGGTGTTTGACTAATAGGAGGCAATAAAATGCCCTGAGCTGTCTGGCAGCAGAAAATCCTCCTATTCAGGTTTGGGGGAAGTGCCGTTTAGCCTTTCCAACAGATAATTACATTTTTTTGCTCAGCCCTTGTTGAGTCTCCTAAGTTTACCAACCTTTTGGTGAAACTCTTGTAATTATGACATGCTGGGAATTGGTTCCTGGCACCCGCCCATCACAGGTGGTGACTATATCATCCAGGGGTCCCCAGACCCAGGCAGAGTCTGGGGCCAGACTGCCACTACGTACATAACATCTTGTCACAGTTGCAGCCTCAAAATTCGTTGTCCACAGGGCCAAAAAAGTAATGACAACGAGTGGGGCCAGACTAGTAGGAGACATTAGAGAACGGTGAGGCCTGCAGCCAACCAAGGAGTGCCGCCATGTTGGAATGTGGGCTCCCTGAATTTATAGTAAAATGTTTAGATTTTCGAAATGTCCGAAGACCAAGCACCACATGCCACTGGTCCATGGCTCACCCACGTGGACCTGAGCGAAATGTCTCCATGGAATGGGACGGGGGGCCTGGGATGTGATGTGGTGCTGCACTCAGGAGCCCCTCCCTGTCTCCTGGGTTCTGGGGGTAGTGGGGACCCCCTCGGCGTTTTTGGGAGGGGAGCAGCAGGAGCAGAGGGGTCCCTGGAGCGGAGGGAATGGTGGGGACCCAAAGTGGGAGCATCCAGAGGGGAACAGGAGCGGCTGCTGGAGAGGGATAGGGTGATGCATGCCCCAGAGGGGGGTGAGGAGGCAGAGTGAAGGACTGGCCTCAGCTGGGGGCCTGGGCGGCAGGCAGGGTGATGGAACACACTTCCAAGAGGCCCTGTCCCCGCTGCACCTGGCACCCGTTCCAGGCTGTCCCCCTGCCGGAGGGCCGCCGCCCCCTCCCGCCTCCTCAGCCTTCCCTCCCCAGCACCGCTCCCCAGCAGCCACCTTTGTGCTCCATCCCTCTCATCCACCCCTCTCCCCAGAGCTGCTCCACTTCCTCCCCGAGCTGCCTCTGCAGGTTCCGCTCCCCTGCGCTCCCTCCTACGGGGCCCACCCACCGCCCTCTCTCCTGCGAACAAATGAGGCTTTTAACGCTAATTACCTCGGGTGTTTGATCCAGCGCAGAACACAGGCACTTAGAGAAGTGAGGCCAGGTGACGTGGGCTTATTTTTAGCGGCTGCAGGTTGTGGGCTGTGGCATCTATTGTCCCGGCAGCGCTCAGACCAGAACCCAGTCCCATGCCTGAGGACCTGTAAAATCCTGGTTCGGTGGTTGGTTGGTTGGTTAGTTAGTTAACCAAAGGACTAACCTAGGGATGGAGCCGTGTATTTGGTTGCCTGCAAAGTCCTTCCAGGCTCCCTGGAGGACAGGAAGGAACCTGGAGCAAGACTGCAAAGAAGGCCCCAGTTGGCAGCAGGAAGACCCCAGTCGGCCCTGATCACTGGACAGGCCTAGGGACCCTAACCATGCACAAATTTGGTGCACCGGGCCTCTAGTATTACATATTTCTACATTTCTATATAGTCCTGTATTTTCAGCTACAGAATACATATCCGTTTTCTTTACCCTTTCAACTTGCTTATTGATTTTGTTTAGCTTCATTGGGTGTGAGCAGTGTAGTATTGGATTTGACTTTATTAACCAATCTCTGGGAAATCTTTTTATTGTAGTGGGTGAGTTAAGGCATTTGTGTTTACTCATGTGATTGACACGTTTGGCTTCAGCTGTGTCATATTACTTCATATTTTTTAGAAAGTCATTTACATCCAGCGCATTTCATGGCGTGATAGCATTGGTTGTTCACAGCCAGTGTCCAATCTGACTGGATGTTCTGGGGGTTAAATGTTCTAACATGCTCCCTGTAAGCAGCAGGGGTCCACCCTGAGCAAGAGAGATGAGCATCCTACGGTTTGGCAGGGAGAACAGAAATCTAGAACATTCTTTATGTGCTGCTGCCTGGAAGGTGACTGAGATTGGGGTCTCTAAGGAGCACGTGGGCTCCATGGGCAAGCCTTTTTCAACCTGACCAACCCCAAGAACACACTGTTGGGGGAGAGCAATGATCCTGAGAACTGTACCCCCAGGCCAGACGGTGATAACCCCCCTCCCAGAGGCTGCCAGAGCAAAAAGGAGGCACAGGAGGTGACTTCCTCAGGGATCAGTGCACAGGAGTCCCCACTCGCATGGCATGTGGAAGGGGAGGCTCAGAACACGCACCCAACAAGCACCCAGCACTTCCCGGAGCGGTGGTCTCTGTCCCCGTGGAGAACTCCCCACCTGGGCACGCGTCTATTCTGCAGACGAGGAGACTTGCTCAGGGCCCCACAGTGAGCGTGTGATGGGCAAGCCTGGCAAGTTCCGGAGTCTCCACCAGCGTCCTGGCCTGGCCAGCACAGGACTCCGGAGGGCAGACAGTCGTGGACTGAGACTGAGAAACAGGAACAGGCCAAGAACTAACAAATCAGGTGTAGGAAGTGAAGCTGAGACAGAACTGAGCGAACCCAAGTCTCACTGAGGACGCACCGTTTATGCCCCCCAGTGGCCCCCAGAGACAGCAGCTGTTCTCCAGGATTATAAAAAAGGAAAATGAGATCCACAGAGAGAACGTGACTTGACCAGGGCCATAGGGAGAGAGTAAGTGAAAGAGCCAGGAAAATAATGATGATGATAATGGTGGTGGTGATGATGATGATGATGATGATGATAGCAATAATGACGGTGAAATAATGGTAGTGCTGCTGCTGCTGCTGATGGTGGTGGTGGTGGTGGTGATGGTGGTAGAGATGATGATGGTAATGGTGATGATGTGAAAGTATGATAGTAGTGTTGATGATAATGGTGATTATAGTGAAATGATGGTGATGATGATGATGGTGGTGTTGATGGGGTTGGCAGCCATGATGATGATAATGATGATGGTGATGGTGGTAGTGGTGTTGATGGCGATGATGGTGAAGTGATGATGGTGGTGATGATGATGATAATGGTGATAATGATGAAATGATGGTGATAATGATTATGGTAGTGTGGTAATGATGATGGTAATGATGGTGAAATGATGATGGTGGAGATGATGATAATGATGGTAATGATGATGATGGTGGTGGTGGTAAAGATGATGGTGATAATGGTGAAATGATGATGGTGGTGGTGGTGATGATGATGATGATGATGAAATGGTGGTGATGATAATGGTGGTGATGATGTCATGATGATAGTGATGGAGTGATAGCCATGATGATGATGATGATGATGATAGCAACTAAAGGTAATAACTGATTTCTGGAACGTGGTACTGGGTGGCTTCTATGTTAAGACATCATTCGCTATTTCACTTCCTCCACATACAGCTCTCCGGGGCAGCAGTTAAACACCAGGCCTTCCTCCCCCAATTCAGGAATTTTCATATTAACTGCGCTGTCCTCTTGCCCTGGGGGCAGAAAGTCGGGGTCATATGTTCTTGTTCTTCTTTAAAACCTTGGGAAGAACACGCTGTTGGGGAGCTGAAACTTGACGTTCTGACAACCCAAAGGGCACAGGAGCACGGAGGAGCGGGCGCGGGGAGCCTGCCCGCCGGGGCGTATAAATAGCAACTCGCTCCTACCTGCCGCTCAGCGGCACATCAGCGAGCACGGTGAGGAACATTAAGATGTCAGTGGGTTCGTCTGCAATGTGACCCGCTCATTATCCTGTGGGGGAGAGAGCTGTCAGGAACGCGCCGTCCCGGCTGCTCTGGAGGTGTAGGGGCTCATGGGACCCGTGCCAAGAGCCGCTTGGGGGAGCTGGCGGGGCTGGGGCCCGGCCGCTTTCACAGCCACCGCCCCGGCTGGGAGGTCGGGCAGTTACTGTGGGGGGCCTCCTCCAGGTGTGTTTTCCAGGAGAGTCCTCGCTGCTGCCAGCGAGTCTCCCTCAGGGCAGCGGCTGCAGACAGGACCAGCTCCCAGCTGCCCAGGAGGCTCGGGCGGCAAGTCTCCGGGCTGTTTCTGGTCCCTGGGCGGCACCTGGTCCCGGGACCAGCACGATCCCGAAGCCCGGGGAGCATGGATGGCTCCACAGAGTCCACAGCTCTGCCCAGAAGGCTGGCATCCAGGGGGTGTATGGGTTGGGGTTTCATTTAAGATACGCTGACCCAGCCCAAGTGCCCGACTGTGCCCCTCACAGAGGGCCCGCCTGTCGGCCCCCGCTGAGTGCCAGGTGAGGCCCAGGTGCCTGGGGAGTGTGAGGTCATGCTTTGTGGTCTCCCTTTGGGGGGGCGGTTATGGGAGTGAGATAAGCTTCTGATGTGGGGCGGGGAGTGGCATGAGAGCCCGGGTCTGGCTAAGACGCAGTCGGTGGCCGTGATGGAGGGCCACCTCCCTGCCGCCCCCGGAGACCCGCCCTCTGCACGCAGCGGCCGTAGCCGGCCCGGTCTCCAGGCCGAGCCCAGAAGCGCCCAGAATACCGTAACGCCGCCCCCGCCCACCAGCGCCGGCTCCGGTGCTTCCCGCGGAGGACATTCGCAGCACAAACACTCAGTCTGACTGTAGAACAAGGCGATGCTGAGAGGGGGGAAATCTAAAAGAAATGAGGCATTTCAAATTAAAAATACAAATTTGAAAGGGACTAATTTTGCAAAATATTGAAACTAGCCAAAAGAGGAGCGAGGGAACTTAAATATGATAGGATTTATCAATAATAAATAAATTCCCCCTCTCAGCCTTTTATGAAAAATTACTATTTTCAACAGTAGAAAGACTTATTTTTCTTCTTTTTTTTCCCTGGATAATCAAACTTTCAAAAACAATTTCTTTTAAATATTCCTGTTGTCAGTAAACATTAAACCTGCCAATGTGCCATCTCAAGAAAGTAACTTTTAATACGTATAATAAACCAAAAGAATAAACCAGCAAAAAAATTAAAAATTAAAAATTAAAAATAAAATAAGGCGATGTGCTGGCTTGTGTGGCTGAAAAGGCACAGACGTGGGGACAGCGTCAGGGGAGGGCTGACCCAGGAGCCACGGCAGCAGGGACGGCGGCAGCTGTCGACGGTACCCAGCGTGGCTCCCTCTTCGCCGGGCCTTCTTCCAAAAGCTTCAAATCCACGCGTATGCTTCTGAGGGGAGCCCTGTGACGTGGGCATTGTCACATCCTCTCTCTACGGAGGAAACGGAGGCCCAGAGAGGCTGAGCGACGTGCCCACAGTCACACAGCCTGCAGGCGGTGCAGCTTGACTTTCCTCCCGGCCGCCTGCCCTCCCCGTGGGACTGACCCGGAATCCTCTGTTCTCCTGGATCACTCGTGTCTCAGCAGCGGGCGCAGAGCTGGGAGTGAGCGGCTCGCCGGGCCCAGGCTGCCAGGGGAAGTCACCCGGGCACCCGCGGCCCTGCACATCGAGCTGACAGCTCCCGCCTCGCAGCAAACCCGGCCCCGATCGCCGAGACAGGCGGCCTGCCCGCCGCCCGGGAGGCCCTGGTGGCCGCGGCCTCGGGAGGGCCGCCCGGCTCTCTGTCGGCTCCTGTTTGTACGGGCTGCGCGTGTCCTTTGGGAAGGAGAGCCTCCGGCCGGCAGGAAGCTGTGCTGGACTCCGCTCGCTGGCAGCAGCCCCCTCCTGACAGGCCAGGGCCCTGGGGCGCCCGAGGCCCGGGAGGACAGAGTACCAGGGCCAGCGCGAGGCAGCGCAGCGTGCCATGAGCTGGACGGGCGGCCAGGGCAGCATGGGGTCAGGCCCCTTGGGCAGGGACGATGGCGTAGGGAGGAGCTGGTCAGAGCTGCCTTTCCGCCCCCCCTCCTCCCAGCATGCCTGGGCTTGGGGCCAGGCGATACCCAGTTCAACACCCAGCTCTGACTTGCCCCTTTTGTGAGACCGTGGGCAAGCCCGGGTCCCTTCTGAACCGCTGTCTCTTCATCGGTGCAGTGGGAATGGGGCGGCCGGCGAGGGTCAGATGGCGCCGGGAAGGCGGTGGCTTGGCAGGAAGGGGGCAGAGTCTTCGGAAGGGTAGCTGCTGCTCACAAGCCCATCCCAGTTCCTGCGGGACTCTCCCACCCGTTGTTCACCCCGGACCTCTTCACGCCGTGGAAACGCGGAGTGAGGGCATGGAGGACGGTGCTAGTCTGTTAGGGCTGCCATCGCAAGGAGCTGCCAACAGGGGCTGAAACAGCAGGACTTTATTTTCCCACAGTCCTGGCGGCTGGAAGGCCAAGGTTCAGGTGCTGGCAGGGCCGGCTCCTCCCCAGGCCTCTCTCCGTGGCCTGCAGACACCGGCCTCCCCGTGGGTCTGTCCTCATCTCCTCTGCACAGACACCGGTGGGCTTGGGTGAGGCCTCTCCCCAGCGATCTCCCTTCACCTCAGTCACCCCTTTAAGCACTCGAGGTCCCGAGGGTTAGAACTCCAACGTAGGAATTTGGGCAGGAACTGAGTGTTGGGGTGCAGGTGGGGGGCTGAGCAAGAGGTTTGGGGGCAGCATCCAGGGCCACCGTCCCTGCCAGGGATCCAGCCCACAGGGGCCAGGCAGCCAGCGCCCAGGTCACCCTCGGCCACTGCAGTCCTTCCTCGGAGACCCGAGACCGGAGGGGTTGCCAGCCGGTGCGTTTGGAAGGTGCTGCCTCCCCGCCGTGACCACGGGGAGCCCCCGTGCAGCTGCCGCCTGCGATGAATGATCAATCAGCCCACAAAGGGCCAGGCCGATGAATGATCAATCAGCCACAATGGGCCAGGCCGATGAATGATCAATCAGCCCATTGATGAATGATCAATCAGCCCACAATGGGCCAGGCCGATGAATGATCAATCAGCCACAATGGGCCAGGCCGATGAATGATCAATCAGCCCATTGATGAATGATCAATCAGCCCACAATGGGCCAGGCCGATGAATGATCAATCAGCCACAATGGGCCAGGCCGATGAATGATCAATCAGCCCATTGATGAATGATCAATCAGCCCACAATGGGCCAGGCCGATGAATGATCAATCAGCCCACAAAGGGCCAGGCCGCCTCGCGGGCGCGGGGCGTCTGCGTGGCTTTCCATCCTCAAAGGGCTGAGAGCTGCCAGATGAGGGTTCACTCGGAGGACTCAAAAGCTGGAGATGAATCTGCCGGAGGCTTTTCTCCGCCCTCCGAGGCGCCAGGCGCCGTTACCGCTGCAGGCAGAGCTCAGGAAGAGCGATTTGCGTTTCAATCGATTCCTCTCGTGCATGAACTCACAGCACTTGCTGCCGTTTGCTCTGCTCAGCACCTTTGAGAGCGGACCGCGTCCCCGGCCCCGGCTGGGGCTCGCCTTCCTGTCATGGGAGTTCATGCTCCTCCATCCTGGGAGGACAGGTCTAGGATTCTGCTTTCACCGCCGCCGGAGGGACGGAGGCCCCACGGAGGGATGAGTGTCCCCGAGACCCGGTCTGCAGAGCCCCGAGCGCTGAGTTCCAGGCACCAGCTCCGCAGACCCCTCAGGGCGGGAGGCCCCCGAGCACGGGCCACAGGGAGGGGATCTCCAAAGTGCACAGTATCTCACCCTCCCAGATGCTGGGGGAGCTACGTCCCATGGTCTGTGTCACCCCCTGAGGTGCCTGTGCGGCCGGCACTCTGTGCCGGCTCAGGGGTGAGGAGGGAGGACTGACGGAGAGGGCTCGGGGCTGCCCAGCCGTGGCTTTCCAATTGATGAGTCCACGAGGTGGCCCTTCCTTCCCGGCCCCCAGGGCCCCCTCCGGTTTGCACGGAAAGTGTGGCTCCGGGCTTTTAGCACCTCCCTCTCAGCCTCAGCCTGTGAGGGGCCTGGGGATCCAGTGGGACTCACACGGGACTGAGTAAGGGGGTTCGGAAGCCGCATAGCAAGCATCTCAGAGACCGCAGGGCAGGCGAGTGAGTAGCCAGGGAAGAGCAGTGCTTGTGGCATCGGCTCTGAGACAAGGCCGCCGGGTCATCTGTCCCTCGCCTGTCTGCGCCCCATGGGGTGGGCCAGCCCGGCAGGGTTGGAGTGCAGGCTCGGGGCAGCTGCCTGTCGGTACACCCACAAGGTCTCTGAACCTGCCCAGCGCCTTCCCCCCACCCCGGGCCCCGCTCCCCGCACAGCATGCTGCAGGGAGGGGCTGGCCCGTGGTCGTGGGGACGGGGGAGGGCGCGTGGCCGGTGCCTGCAGAGAGCGCTCTCAGCTGCTCTCCCACGGGGAAAACAGAGAGAGAAAGGGGTGATGGAGTCAAGACAGACAGGAGCCAAGAGGGGTTCCGAGAGGCAGCGAGGGGTGCAGTGAGGTGGGTGAACGAGGCAAGATGCTACAAAGCACTGCCTTTCCCTTCGCCTTGCAGACAGAGCTAAGGGGGAGGCAGAGTGCTGGCTCAAAGGAGACGCTGTATGACCTGGTTGCAAGCACACACACACACACACACACACACACACACACACACACGTGTGCTCAGCCCCGGGAGCAGCCGGAGGGCGGGCTGTGGCCCCTGACAGATGCCTGCATTCAGATGCACAGGTCCTGAGCTCATGGTAACTCTGCTTTATGAGCCGCTAGGACGTGGTGGTGACACAGTGAAGGGGAAGTGAGGTGGGGAGATGTTCATGAGGGGGTTCCTCCCGCCCGGGCCCAGGCTGATTCGGGGGCCCTCGCAGAGCGGGCGCAGGGCCCAGGCCGGGCTGGCTTCATGTAGCTCAACTCAGGTTCCGAGTGCGGAAGTGGCACGGCCGCTCCTCACGTCTGGGCTGGCACACAAAGCGGCAAGCGGTTTCCATGGAGACGGGACACCAGGGATGCTGGCTGGCACTGCTCCTGGCTGGGCGGATAGGGGCGGCAGGCCCGGTGCGGCTGCATTGGCGGTTCCTCAGGCCTGCGCTCAGCTGGGCGCCAGGGACCAGCGCCCCGAGCAGCACCCAGTGCCGCCAGCGTGGCAGGGCCCCGAGGTCAGAGGGGGCGCCTCGTGGAAACGCAGGATCGCGGCCACACAGCTTTGTCCTCCCGGGACAGTCACCCTCCGCGTCCTGTGTGGGTGGCGGGCTCCCTGAGACCCGAGTCCCTTCACCGGGAGCCCTCCTGGGAGAAGTTGGGGGACGGGGTGGGGGGGAAGGTCCGTCCTCGGAGAGGGAGGCCAGGAATGCCAGTAACCGAAGGACAATGTGGGCCCCTCTCCCTCTCTCCGGGTTCCGGGCCTCCTCCTCTGCATGATCACAGAACGCCTGCTCCTCCCAGCTCCTAGCTGGCAGATCTCTATTTTAGAGTGCCTCCATGTTATTATTTAATTACTAGAGGCCCAGTGCATGAAAATTCATGCACTGGAGTGTTTGTGGGGGGGGGGGGGGAAGGGTCCCTCAGCCCGGCCTGCCCCCTCTCACAGACCGGGAGCCCTGAGGGGCAGGAGGGGACCTGGCGATGAATGGAAGGTAAAGCCCCCATCACAACTCTGCTGCTGCCACTGCTGGCAGCGCAAGCCTCAGCCAGCCCTGGTTACCTGAGCCACGGGCGGCCCTGGGCAGCTGGGCAGCCACCATCCAAGGCTTGCCTGTGCCTCAGGCCAGCCCTGGGAGGCTGGGGGGTGGAGGGGCCTGAGGGACTCTGGAGGCAGGCGGGCCCCACTTTGCCACATGCCTGCTGCCCCATTGGGGCTGAAGGGACTGGGCACCGCCATCTTTGAAGGTGTGGCAGTCAATTAGCATATTCTCTCCTTATTGGCTGTGGGTGCCACCATCTTTGAGGGTGGAGCAGTCAATTAGCATATTCCCTCCTTATTGGCTGTGGGGGCGGCCATCTTTTGCGACAGCGTGAGGGTCCATTAGCATATTCCCTCTTTGTTAGATAGGAGGACTTTTTAAAACATAAGGCTGCACACAGGTGTTTAGGGCAGGGTCCCCTTTCTCTCTGGACAGAGCAGGCTTCTTAAATCATGGGGGTGAGTGTCCCAGCGTTAACAAGTACAAACACAGGACCTCCAGTTACGCTTACATTTTCAATAAACAATGAACAGCCTTCTAATGTGTGTCTCATACAACAGTTAGTGTCTGGCGGCTCCGAGGGCCCCAGAGGCTGTGGCCATGGACGTGGAGGGGGTGAGCCTCGGGGTACCCACACAGGAGAAGTTTGAAGCAAGAAGTTAAAGCGTGAGGGGGGCTGACATTTGCAAGGGCAGCTTCTGAAAAACGTCAGCCTGCACTTAAGTCAGTGATTCCCAAACTTGTCCCGCCCGAGGAACGCTTATTAAATTCTTCAGGATGTTCCCTTGGTAAGGTTCAAACAAGAAAGCCCCAGAGGCAGGGAGGATGGCAGGAAGGGGATTCCCCGCGGCCTGCCAGCCCTCTGAGCGGCACCAGGCCCCGGCTCATCGCGGGCGGCCAGGGCGGCCGGCTGGCACGCAGCATCGCTGATGGCAGAGCGCTGTGACAGTCCCCAGCGCTGCTGTGGTCCCAGACGCAGCCTGTGCAGGCACGTGTGGGTGTGCAGACAGCCCCCTCCCCTGGATAGGCCCCTCCCGGGACCTGCGTGAGAAGCCAGCCTCGCACCGGTGACAGGGGTCACGTCCGATGGAGCCCGCGGTGCTGTATTGGCGCTGGCGTTCTGTGGAGCCGCTCCATGTGCTGGGACGGTTTCCTCCCGCCTTTTAGCAACAAGGTGATGGAGACGAGCTTTGCTTCCCAGTCCCTCAGCGGGGCTGGCTGGTGCGTGTGTCCCCGCCCGGGACTCTCCGTGGCGGAGGGGACAGATGGGAGAGATGGGACGTGCTCAGGTGTGGAGCGGGGGAGCGGCGACAGCTGGTGCTTAAAAACAAACTGTGCGGACGGAGTCAGGAACTCCTCTCACTAAATAAGACTGATAAGCAGGACATAAGAATGAGTTTGACAGAGAAAAATCCAGAATTAGCATAAATAGCTTTAAATTGCAAAATAATCTGACTCCCGGTGTAATTGCTTGTGTGATTAGAGTTAATTGCAGAGGAGAGGTTTTGTGAACAGAGTATAATGTTATTTAAAAAAATAAAATACAATAAAATAAAAACCACAAAACACCAACTGCGGTGATCTGGAAGCTGGCTGCAGCCTTCAAAACCGTTTGGTTTCCGTGGTGGGGACAGGCCCGGGCCCCGGTGTGTGCCATCTGGCGCAGACCTGCTTGTGTGTGACCTGGGCAAGCCCTCGTACCCCGAGTCCTGTGCCCCTCGGTGGCAACAGCGCTTTCCTGGCCACAGGGTTTGTGGTGGTTCTCCTGAGAGAAGCCTGGTGGGCGGAGGGCCTCGGGGTGCCTGGCGCATCGAGGGTGTGGGAGCCCCTTCCACGTCCCGTGTGGTTCAGGGTTCCGGGTTAGGGCTCGGGTTCTGGAGAAGGCCGCACACAAGTGCAAAGAGACTTGAAAAGTATTAATTTGAAAATATTGGGGGCCAGGCGGGAGCCCAAGAGAGGACTACACCCTGCTCCGGCTTGGCTGTCCCTTTCATTCAGATTATGGGATTCACCCATGTCCTGTAGGCAGGACATCCCACTAACAGCCAATCAGCAAGAACTTACGTATGACTAACAGGTGGAGGTTGCTTTAACTACCCATGTCTCAACTAAACGGTGAGTGATGAGCTCTGACCTTTCAGAGCAATCCAGGGTGGCCAGCCTTCCGGATTCCCCGCCCACTCCTCTCTACCAGTGACGAGGACCGGTTTCCGGCAGGAGGGCGTCTGTGAGTGTGGCCACGACAAAGGCCCCTCCCACCGGGCCGATGACCCCTTCTAATCACACATTGTGAGGTGACCAGCCGCCCCGCTCTTGGAGGGACAGTCCTGATTTTTAACAAGTTGTCCCCCGTCCCGGGGCGTTTTAAAAAAGTCTCGATTTTTGTAAAGAATCGGAACTTTTTTAAAATGCCGAGGGACGCGGGACAAATTGTTAAAAAGCGGGACTGTCCCGGGACGTCTGGTCACCTTACACATCTGGGCGCCTCCCCACCGCCCTGGAAACCACACGTTTGCCCCGGAACTCCAGCCTCACCGTGACCGGCTGCGGCCTGAGGCCCAGCAAGCCCACCGCGGTCACACAGGCCCGTGGAGCCGCCGTCCCGCCCTCAGACACAGACGGCCCCCCCCCCCCCCCCCCCCCCGCCTCCCCGCCTCCCCGCCTCCCCGCCTCCCCGGCTTCGGCATGCTGTTCCGGTTGCTGATCCCGCTTTGTTTCTCCTCGGCAAAGTCACCCCTCAGGGGCAGCCTTTCCTAGTTTATGACATCAGAGGTTATCCTGGAGCACTGGCTAAACTCAGCATCTAGTGCTATATATTCTGCCTGCACAGTGATTTAAAAAAATTTTTTTTTTTTTACGGAATTAGTTGTCAGAAGGTCGGCAGTAGAAAATTTCCTGCTCACACAGAACCACACTGAGCCGCTCCTTAAAAATCAGAGGATCTGCCCTAGCTGGTGTGGCTCAGCAGATAGAGCGTCGGCCTGCGGGCTGAAGGGTCCCGGGTTCGGCCGAAACCGGTTTGGCTCAATGGATAGAGCGTCAGCTTGGGGACTGAAGGGTCCCGGGTTCGATTCCGGTCAAGGGCATGTACCTTGGTTGCGGGCATATCCCCAGTAGGGGGTGTGCAGGAGGCAGCTGATCGATGACGCTCTCTCATTGATGTTTCTAACTCTCTATCTCTCTCCCTTCCTATCTGTACAAAATCAATAAAATATATTTAAAAAAAAAAAATGAAGGGTCCCGGGTTCAATTCCGGTCAAGGGCATGTACGTTGGTTGCGGGCACATCCCCAGTAGGGAGTGTGCAGGAGGCAGCTGATTGATGTTTCTCTCCAATCAATGTTTCTAACTCTCTCTCCCTCTCCTTTCCTCTCTGTGAAAAATCAATAAAATATATTTTTTAAAATACAAATATTCTTAAAAATCAGAGGATCTGGCTGCCCCGGCTGCTCTCCTGCGTGGCCACCATCGGGAGAGCCTGGGTCCTGGTCCCCTCCTCGGGGGGGCTTGGGCTCTGGTTTGCAGGTCGGCCCACACGGTTCATTCCGTCCCCTCGCACCCACCTGGCCTCGCCCCTGGGTGCTGCCGCGGCAACTCCTGAGATACAGCAACCTGTTTACGCCCCTGTCTCTCCGCTAGATTGTCCTGGAGGCAAAGCTATCTTTGATTCATGCCCAGACCCCTTCTAGCTACGGCAGTCAGAGCACTTAGTAGGCGCGCGCGCACACACACACACACACACACACACACACACACAGGCACACTTGCACACACATGCACACACGCACACACGCACACACGCACACACAAGGGTGATCCCTGTCCTCCTGGCCCACGGTCTCCAAAGCTGGGTTCCGCCAGTCATTGAACAGCCCTGTACGTCTGCGAGGAGGAGCGCCGGGGAAGCCGGTGGAAGAGGACCCGGTGGAAGAGGACTGGGGACTGGATCCAGCTCCGCGGCTCATCCTGAGGACAGACGCTCCGTGTCTCTCTGCGTGTCTGTCTGTCTCTTTTCTCTCTTACATGCCCAGCCCCCGCCCCCCTGTGTGTGCCCCCCGACACTCTCGCCTGGCCCTCGCTCAGGGCCCTGACCAGCCGCCGCCTGCCTGGGTGTGCCGTCCAGGGTGGTTTGCACCGTGAAGGAAGGCGAAAGACAGTGTAGGAGCCAAGCTAGTTTCTCATCCTCTTTGGCACAAAAAGGAGATTAAAAAAACCACACAAACTAACTAAAAACAACCCTCACACGGCTGCACAGAGTCTAGACCGGGCGTGGGGAGCCCGTGGGGACGATACGCACCCCGGTGGCAGGGTCCAGCTCCCGGACCCGCATGCCAGGCCGGGGGTCCCTCTGGGCTGCTCCTCAGGTTCGCTTCCAACACGGCCAGAAGGTTGTTGTTTTTAATTACTCGCTCGTGCCCGTCTGGCCTGGGAGCGCTGGAGGAAAGCGGGACAGCTGTTTCTGTGCTGTTTTTTAAGATCTCAGGATCTATTTTTGTCTCCCTCCGGAGCGGCTTCCTCTGGCGCCGCGGGAAGTGTTACAGGATGAACCCACACATGTGCCTGCGTTTCCCGCCTCGGCCTCCGGGGGGCGAGACGTTCTCAGCTGAGTCAGATGAGGTGTGACCTCCCACTGCCCCCGTGGGGCACCCATCCGCCCGGGAGGCTTCTCCGCCAGACCAGACCGAGCGGCTTGGCGGTCGCAAAGGCCTTCTGGTTTCCCACCTTTCTCGTGAAATGAAAGACACTGGCATGACATGGGCCCTCCGGACCATCTCTAAGGGTCCGGTGTGCTGGCACTCAGCGCGTCCTCCATGTTGTGCAGCCGTCACCGCCGTCTCTCCCAGAAGGTCCTCTTCTGCCCACACCGGGCTCTGCCCCCTGAAACACGCCCTCCCCACTCCCAGCCCCGGCCCTGCCGCCCTGGCCTGTCTCTGCGCATCTCACCGCTCGAGGGACCTCGTGCAAGTGGAACCGCACAGCTTTTGTCTTTCTGTGACCAGCTTCCCTCGCTCACAGCTCACCCACGTGGTGGCGTGTGCGGGTGTCCTTCCGTGTGAAGAGCGAAGACAATGCACACGTGTTCCGCAGGGACAGGCACGTCTGCTGGCCCGCCCACCCGTGTCTCACGGTGTGAATAGCACAGTACGCGCAGACGTGCGAGTATCTCTTCCAGGCCCGGCTTCCAGTTCCTGGGGATGGGGGTGGGGTGTTGGGGGGAGGCAGGTCCTGTGGTCATTCCATCTCTAACTCTCGGGGCGCCCCCCTGTGCATCTGCGGCGCCCAGGGGCCCGGGGCTCCACGTCCCCACCAGCTCGCTGCTTTGCTTTGCTTTATTTTGTTCTGTTTTGTTTTCTTCTGTTTTGTTCTGTTGTTTTGTTGTTCTGGATGGCAGCTCCCCTGCTGGGTGTGAGGTGGTAGGCAGCTCATTGTGGCTTTGATCCGCATTTTCCTAACGATCATGATAATGAGCATATTTTGTGTGTTTATTAGCCACATGTATGTCTTCCCTGCAGGGTGTCTCTTCAAGTCTTCTGTCAAAGGCATTTCCATGTATTTGCTTTATGGACTTTAGAGACAGGAGAAGGGAGAGGAGAGAAAGAGAGAGGGACTTTGCCGTCAGAGAGAAGCATCATCCACCCGCTGCCTCCTGCACGCCCCGTACTGGGAATGCAGCCTGCCACCCGGGCATGTGCCCTGACGGGGAATCGAACCGGTGACCTTTTTATGCACAAATGACACTCAGCCGCTGGGCCGCATCGGCCAGGGCTCACAGGCATTTTTTTTCA